>NC_047119.1:33397946-33736696 GCF_902500255.1 Thalassophryne amazonica
CATTGTAATACACACAATAAACTAAAATCGACTAAAACACCTTTTTCCTCCCAAAATGAGGCATCCTGCATTCTTTATGAATTACGTTGATGTTGACGTGCAGCACAGCCAGCTGCGAGAGTTCAGCTCAGAGGTATGGAAAGACATTCATGCCAATTATGTCTGAAAGGAAATGCTTTTGACAAAAACTACAAATTTTGTTTATTTCTATTTATGTCCAGAGATCAAGGATCCACCATTTAGAGTTTATTTATGTACAGAGATCAAGGATCCAGTGACCAATTACATATTTATTTACTTTAAGACTCAGTAAAATGTTGACATAGAAAACCTGTAAAGCCTACTTTTAGTACACAGAAAATTCACAAGAGATATATTAATTACTCATTTACATATAAATATTTGATTAAAGTTGCTCATAGTACTATCCGTTTTCATATTGTTATGACAGCAAAGTACCAAGTACCAGTACTGTGCATGGTTGTGGTAGCACGAAATGTTGAGTACTGTCAGGCATAATCTTGTTCATTTGTGTTGTGAATGAAAATAAATTGCAGTGCGACTTGGAACCAGTTCTTCCTACAAAACAAGTGGATCACATGCACACCAGACAACACCCACCTAAATTATAGTCTTTTATCTAAGGTGTGAGCTGTCACTGTTATGGTTTTGAAGATGATGAACTCAATATGCAGACAGCGAAGACACCGGGGAAGTATATAAATATTTATTGTGTCAAATATTTCAAAATGTACAGCGGTGACACAAGTCCCAAAAATATCCACAATCCCAGTGAAGATGAAAAATCAGAGGAATGCATGGAGAACTATCAAAAACTGAACAAGAGCAACACAGAGGTAAACACATGGAACAGGTACTTACACACAGAGTAGAGAATAAATTGAGGCGAGGAAAAGGATAAGATACAGACCCAAACACTGGCATAGACCTTGACGGAGACATTCACAATGAACCAGCGATAGCAGACGAAGAAAGTGCTTAAATAACGAAGCTAGAAATAACAACAGGTAGGCGGAAAACAAAGAGGCAGAACTAAACGACGCACATGAACGACCAGAATGCAAGGAGATACATAACAGACAGTAACTGCTGATAAAATAATTAGACAGACAACAAAGGATGAGTACGAACATAAATAACAATAACCAACAAAACCCCCAGAACAAGAAAACTAAAAACACAGAAATAAATGACAACCACGGAGGTGAATGAAACGCAAACCAATAAAACTAAGAATGGAGCATCAAGGTGAGCAAACAAAAATGACAATTGGAAGAAAACTATAATCAAAATCAAAACACAACAGAACAAAGATGTGGAGCAAAGAGTAAACCGTGCGCACAACCAAACCAAAACCGATGATCAACATACACAGGGGATGGAACACACACCAGACACAGAAGAGACATGGCATGTGCACAAAACCCAGAGGCAACGTACACGACACATACGCACACAGGATCCAGGGAGACAGGTGCTCACAATGGTCCAGGGGAGACACACCCACACCTACACACATACAGGAGGCAGAGGACAAAAACAGAACATAACATATAAACCAACAGGACAGGAACCATCAGGAAACAAACTGATGAAAATCCCGAAAACAAAGAACTAAAAACCATTGCCAAACGGGCCGACGGGCAGAACCACCACAGTCGCTTCCTCTACAAACACATGACTGTACTTGCGTTCTGCTTTCATTTTCTTGTTTATAGAAACACAACATACATCTGTTGATCCTAGATAACACTCGGTATAAATACACAATAAGTCAAAGAAACGCCTCAGTCGAGATTCAGAAGATCTGTGATCCATTTCCGGGCACATTTTTCTGTTGTGTAATTGAGTGGTTGCACCTGGTGAGCTTAGATGCCTTTAGGTGCATTGGTGCCGATGCTTATCCCCACATACTGTAGAGTGAAGTAGATGAATGTCTACGCTTCTCCCTGGATGGGCTGCCAGTCCATCGCAGGTTACTTCCCCAGGTTACTTCCCCTGTAATAGCAGAACTGTTACCCATTTCCAGCTGGGTCATCTGGAATGATGCAGATGAAGTGTCTTGTAGGACAATGGCAGGGAACCTGAAGCATGCGCCAAGTTGAACCTCAGTTTATGTTTTAGGTAGTTCTATGATCCCACAGACCCATGAACTCTGCCTGTGCAGTGCCTCTTATAAACCTTGAATAAGGCATTTATGTTAGCATTTTTTCATCTGATCTCACAGACTGGGCAGTTTAAATTTTGGTTGGAATTGATAGCTTTAGAAGAGCCGCACTTCAGCAAGTGCCGTATTTTCTGGAGTATAAGTCGGAATTTTTTTTTTTTTTTTTTACTACTTTGGTAGGCCCTACAACTTATGCTCAAGTGCGACTTATATACTGAAAAATCATGAGTTTGTTATTCATAGTAATAATTGCAGTAACTATTTATATAGGGCTTTCACAGGAATCAAAGCACTATAAAAATAACTTGAATAATAAAAGAATAAATGCCAGTAATGGGTACACTGCAATAATGCACAAAAATACCAAATTAATGAGCTGATAATGCTGAAAAAGGTGTGACTTATACTCCAGTGTGACTTGTACTCTGATCCAACTTGTACATGGGTTTTTCCTCTTCAAGAGGCCTTTTTTAACTGTTGCGACTTATACTTCAGAAAATACGGTACATGCGGTCAGGTTTATAACATAGAACATGTTTCATCTCAGTTACTGGTGACTGAGCCTGGTTTCTCCCAGGGAAATACACAGAACTAAATCCATCCTTTATACGTCTCTGCACTGCCAAAAGCATTGAGCTAGCATAGCAAAAAATGTAGACTTGTGGGTGGATTAGTCGTCCCTGCCCATTTGTGTAAGCAGTAAGTCAAAAAGACATGCTGTTGCTTTGTGACTCACCCATATTCTGCGGTAGTTTTTAAAAAATAAAAAAATCTGGGTGTGGTAACACTTAGGGTTGAGGTGAAGTTTTCACACAACTTTCTCAGTTTAATACTAATGTTATAACTTTCAGGATTTCAAAATTCATTGGAAGTGCAACTTTAATTGGAGGAATGATTTCAGAATGTTTCAGAACATGAAATGTCTCATTTTTGCGGTCTTGTGGAGAAAAAAAAATCTTTGTGACACCCCACCCTTCTTGATGCTTGGCTTAATTTGAGGGGAACTTGACCTGGTACCAATGAATACCTTTACCCTTTGTCTTCTCAGATCCTCAAACCTGCAGGCCTAAACACTTTACTTCCAGACAGACGGAAGTGTGCAAATACATTGAAGGGCAGAGGGAGGTGAGTAAAATTAATAAAGAAGACCTTTTTTCTGCCTCTATCTACTGTCACTGCTGCACTCCCGGAGGGCTAATAGTGACCCAGTGAGCCAGCAGAGTGGGTGGTTCACTCTGTCTACCTCAAAGACAAAGCCCTAAATTCCACCAGGTGCTGCTGTGTAGCGTCACAGCTGCTGGAGTTGATGTCGGTCATTCTAGTTGGTGTTCATGTTCCCACTATTAGTGACTGTCCCCTCCATGAGGAATACGTGCAAAGTCTGTTATTTGATGGAACACGCATCAATTTGCACAGAGGAGATCAAGACAGGAAACAAACACATGAAAGGCATTGTGATTCTGGTCATATTTTCAAAATAAAACACCCTGTACAGATGATGATTGTTATTGAACTCCAAACACATTTACAAAATAATACACAAAAGAAACCATGTAATTATACTTGCTGTTCACCTGTGGTAAAGGCACAAAAGTCGAGGAAAAATTCACGAAATTGTCAAGCAAATGAATGCTCTGCTCTGAAGCTGCGTGCATGACAGAACAAAATTGCGGCACATTCGCACCCGGTGGAATTAAGAGGTAAGTGTGTGCATGTGGAGTAAGACAGTGATAAATCTGTTCATATTCATAATCTTGACACACAAAGGTTTAGTGTGCATTTTGTCACACAGAAATTATGCTATAATTTGTGCTGCTTTTCACCCCCAAACAAAGCTATTAAATTTTTTTTTGCATGGCCCTTTCTGTTACAGTGACAGGTGGGGAAAGGAGTCATTTTTCAGAAGCTGTTTGTACACATAAGTTGATGCAAGTGCACTCGCTTGTCATTATCCATTCAGTCGCTACTGGAAAAGCAGAGAGTCTTTTACTGACAAAACACCATAAAATTCTCAGTCGCTGACAATAAAACTGGAGCTTTTGGAAGCTCCAAGACGAATGCCGAGTCAGTGTGCCATCACACATAAACTACCAAATGGTATTAACCAAATTCATGTTAGCTTTGGATGACTTGCTCCTTGCATGGGTGTAGGACATTTATGCAGTGTTTTTATTTCAGTGTTTTCTGTGTTCTTGCACATGTATGTTCATATAAAATTTGCAATGGATTTTAGGGATGCACCATCCACATTTTTTCACTCCGATCTGATCCCGATACCTGAATATGGATATCTGCCGATACCGATGCTATTCCGATGCCAGAGCTCTGTTTGCTTTAATATTTTTATCGGTGTTTGTGTTTTTGTGCATGGGTGAATGTGAGGCATAATTGTAAAGTGCTTTGAGCGTCTGATGCAGATGGAAAGGCGCTATATAAATGCAGTCCATTTACCATTATTATTATTATTGGTGATTTTATATGAGGATATTTTGTATCCCTAGTTTTACAACTTCATGATGAAGTGGTATAGAGGAGGATTTTCTTAAAAAGACGACCTGAAAGTTCAGCTACAATTTGCCAGAAGGTACATCTAAAATGCAAGCCAAGATTTGATGCTTTGGCGAAAGAACAAAATACTTTTATTTATTGTTGGGTCAGTGGCTGAAGATTCATTTCTTGAACACCAGATGGCACACCCGCCCCGAGTGCATGTACCATTTTAAAGAAAGAATAAAGAATGCATTGCCGTATTTCCAAAATGCAACACAGAACCCCCCCCCCCCAAAAAAAATAAATAAAAAAAATAAAAGTACTTAATTTAATTTGGAGTCAGTCGCACCCTTCCTGTTGCCGGTTTTTGTCTTTCTGGTCCCAGCTAAAAAAATATTCGTGCTCTTTAATATGGCACTTTTTCAAATGTTTGATTAAGTTCACTGTATTGTAGGTTGTAAGAGTTTTGCAAACATTGCATGGTGCTATCTTGCTTTGTGGACATAGTGGACAAGTGATTAAAAAGTTGCATGCATCTGTCCCTTCCGCATTTTGCAGCCAGCGGCAGCCAGCAGGGATTCCCTTCTGGAAAAAAACAGACATGGCTCCTGGATCGGAAATTTATGATCCATGAATTTGCGTTAGTATCGGAACCCGATACCGATATTGGATCGTTCTGCCCCATCCCTAGTGAATTTATTTATTTAATTTATTTATTTATTTTGCTATTACCTGTACATTATGGCTTTTGGGTTACTATTTACAAATACCTACTTTTTTCTCTCTCATTGGTTACATGTTGTTCTTAGTTTTCCTGCATGTATGCTTTCTGGAAAACAACCCACAGTTTGATTTGATCTCTTTCACTGAACTGGAAAAACCTCTTAGTGGAAAAATACCTTACTCAAGCATGAACACTTTGAGGAAGCTGATTTCTTAAAACTGATAGATTTAAGTAAACATAAAGAAATAAATAATATCAAGTATCAATAGATTTAGATTTGTGTTGAACAGGATCATTCATAATAATAATAATAATAATAATATTAGTTGACGAAACAAGCCCATGACTTTGTGCCCCGCACAGTATTTTGCACGCAGATCAGACTATGTGCTATGAATAGCGGAGGTGAGCTGGACACTCCCCAGATGTGCCATTTAACCATGCACCATGGATCAGCAGACTGGACCCCAAGAGTCAGACATTTTACCTTGAAGGGAGATCAGTCAGTTAGCTCAAACTGATTCAGATGGACCATAGGTTAAAGTTCTCCATCACCACGATGGATTTCCGTTATTAGGAAAATGTAACCACACATACTCGCGCGCACACGTGGTGTTATGCGTGTTTTGGGGCAGAAATATGATAGTCTCACTGTCAAAGCAACATCCCATTCTGCACTAATCAAAGCAGCAGCGATGCCAGCGTGGATGGCGCCGCACAACGGAGGAAGGGACTCTGTGAATTTTCACGCCTCTTCAGTCTGTTTATTGCTTGCAATGAGCCACAGTCCTTCTCCTCCCTGTCTTCATGGGAACATTGGCAAACCTTCCCCAAGTAGAGCAGGGTGTGGCTTTGCTTTGAACCAATGAAGCATTGCTTCGAGGTTCTTTGTTTTATTTCACTTTATCTTAATTTTTCCCCGCTAAAACCCTAAAGAGCATATATCTGTGAGTAATAGTTACCTTTTTATGTTAAACCGACCTGTTATGGTCTTCTGAAACAGTTGATAGATGTATTTTATAACTTAAAAACGGGGCCGATGCTAATGCGTTAGCATGTGTATGGCATTTTCAATGTTAAAGTTAGCAGTAAGCTGTTCACATCTCAACACGTTTGTGTGCATTTGTTTTCTGTATAATAATTAATGGCTCAGTGTTGTCGCAAAAAAGTCAAATGTATTACAGATTGTCATTTTTTATGTATGTATTGATAATAATAATAGCAACAATAACAATAATAATAATAACTAATAATGCTACAATACAATTTAAGAGAAACAAGCAAAAAGAACCTGATAAAACAAAACACAACAGAAAAGACAAAATCAACTAACAATGAACATAAATAAATAAATATAGAAATAAATAGCTGTTTCCTGTGAACACCTAGTGACTCTTAAACCTCCACTTCATCCCTGTTTTATTTAAGTTTAATGACAGTTTGTTTCAGTCAAACCACATCTAAGCTGTGTTTCTACACAATAAAAAAAATAAAATGCAGTAAACTGCACATTTGTGACTTTTTTCATGAAAATATCTTATTAAAGATCACATATTACACTTTAGTCAGGCCTTTCGTGGGCTCTTGCTGTAATATGTTGTCATTGGTTGAGATAGTTGCTGTAGACATCTAAAAATGCTCATAACCTGATGTAAATCTCTTTGTGGTGTGTCGGTGATGTATGTATGTGCAAAATAAAACAAAACACTACTCCAGGTATGTTTTTAACGAGAATATAACATCATATCTTTGTTACAAGGTCAAACGTTGATGTTGCATGATAAAGGCCTTTTAATAATAACTCAGAAATAATGGCAGAACTCACATGTAAGTTAAAAAAAAGAGATTAATCAAAAAAAAAAAATCGACCGATTAATCGATTACTAAAATAATTGTTAGTTGCAGCCCTAGTTTGTTTTATGAGTGACAGCATTTTACTGATTAAATGTGAATAAGCCAGTTTTGAGTTTCTCGGTGTGCATGCGTTTTCAAAACGGGTGGCAGTGTTACTTTGTGCACAGCAGAACAACGTTGTCAGTTGCTTTAGGCCCTAATTTAATAATCAATACTGTGTTTTTACTTCACAGTTTGAAGTGACTTTTATTTGATTCAGAGGGCTCACCAGAAAATACAAAATTTGACTTGCTCTTTTAAAAATGTTCTGGGGGAGCACCCCCCAGACCGCCCAGAATCAAGACTACACCCTGCCCTCCACCACCCTTTTATGTGCCATTATGTTCAGGTTTTGCATTCTTTTTATGCTTTGTCTCTCTCTCTCACTCTCTCTCCTTAGAGGCTATTTAGAATAGATTTGTATACTGTATAATGTGTTTATTGTATTTATTGAGGAAAAAAAAGTGTGTGTCCCCACTATGCCACATTTTAGGGAATTGATGGCATTGATTTTTTTATTTTTTTTTTGCCAGGAAAAAATTTCAGTTGGATGAAAATGTATTGCTTTAACCTATGAGCTGGACTAACATAATGTTTTACAGTGTGCAGTTTAAATAAATAAATAATCAAGTTCTGGTGGATAATTTAACATTATACTTAAATAGCTAATATATCTACAATAGTTCTTGAACACTTGTTATGCATATGATTCTGCCCCCTCTCCTTGGGTCTGTCTTGTGGTTGACAGCAGTGCTGATGCTTTTAGTTCAGAGACGTTTTGTGATCACCGTTGGGCTGTGGTCCTGGTGGTTTTCAGAGTTCACCGAGTGCTTGGTAACTTAACATCCTAAAGTAGCTTTTATGCAGTTCACACAAGCGCCATTCCCACCATGATCACAGCGGGAGCCTTTTGGGGTCTGTGCATGTTGATGTGTAAATAATTGATCTCCGCAGTGGTTTTAGTGGATCACTGGTGAGACTGAAGCAGGCGCAAAAAGCTCATCTGCTGTGTGTGTGTGTGTGTGTGTGTTGTGCACACTCTGTGCCATATTCACTGTCTTGTTGTTGATAATTGAAGCGAGTCTGCCCGGTTTGTCTCGCGTTTTAACAAGCTTAGACATTCAGGACAAAAATGTCCGACAGGGTTTGATGTTAGCGAGCTGTGCATAAAATGACTTGTTTGCACATGTGAAAAACAAAGAAACAAAAATAAATACATTTTATCTGTGGAGATGATCCATGTTTCTACGGCCCACTCTTCTCCTGCATTTCATCGCTTGACTTTTCTCACAAGCCGCCTCCTCCACACCATCTTTGCTCGATATCAACCGCTAAATCACTTATTTTATTCTTGGCTTTTTCTGCCTTGTTGTCATTCCTTCTTACTTTCTTGCCCCCTTAGCCGCAGTGTCCTTGAGAAAGCGGTGACTTTGCTGGTGAGCGTAGCAGAGCGCATCTCTCTCTCTCCCTGACACACACACACACACACACACACACACACACACACACACACACACACACACACACACACACACACACACACACACACACACACACACACACACACACACACACACACTTCCACATCCATGGCAACACTGTCAAGCAAAACGAAGCCTTACAATTCTTTTTCATTTGTCTCCATAAATAATTCATATCCAGTAAGGTTGCAAGTATTTTATGCAAATGTTGACAAACCTATCTTGGGGAGAAAATCGAGAAGCTTAAAAAGTTATTCCTTGTGTTGATCTTAATTTTTATCCACTTTAGTTTTCTGGAGCTGACAGTAAATTTTCAACAAATTGCTTATGTGTTTATAAGTGACAGAATACAGTATTCCCAGGTTTAAATCAGAAGTTTAAAGTGGGAAGACTGGGGGCTTGGATGCTTCCTGTAAGTTGTAAATGTAAATGATCACTTTGGATGTGACCCCAGCGCAGAGAACAGATCAGTTGTAAGTCCACAGTTCTTTATTCTACAACACAGGCACGGTCCAGGGTCACACACAGATGATCAGTCCAAAGGCAGAGGTGTCAGTCAGGGAACAGGCAGATGGTCAAACGCAGGACAAGCAGAAAGTCTGAGCAATTGTACCAGGCCACCAAATAGTAATAATAGTAAGCGCCTTTATTGTCGTTGTACATACACACAAGAAATTAGTTCTCTGCATTTAACCCATCCTAATTACAGTTAGACACAATCCAACCACTAGGAGTAGTGGGCAGCCACAGTCCGGTGCCCGTGGACCAAATCCAGATGATGAAATGCTGCCTTGGCTAGCTACAGAGAAAGAAGCAGACCCTAAATAAGCATGTTTTTGATTGTGGGAGGAAACCGGAGTTACGGGAGGAAACCCACGCAGACATGGGGAGAACATGCATACTCCACACAGAAAGCATCAGGCAGGAAGCGATCCCACAACCGTCTTGCTTTGAGGCAGTTGTGCTAACCACTAAGCCATTGTGCTGCCAGATTCAGAAACACAATCCAAAACGCATGGGACAACCATACAGGGAAAAGGGCAAGAAGAGGACACCAGCGTGAGCCTGAGAACAGGCATACAAAACACAGAGAGGAGAAACCCAGAAACCAGTCGACAGGAAATGAAGCTAAATGGAGTGAACACAGAAGAGATGTCAGAGTAAAAGCATGGGAGACACTCACCCATCTAAATTACCAGAGAACACAGAGATAATGTAACACAGGGGTATTCAGCTGATTCCAGAAAGGGCCGAGAGGGTGCAGGTTTTCTTTGCAACCACCCACTCCACCAGGTGATTTCACTGAGTCCATCTACTCAAAGTGATGTTAATCATTGAAATCACCTGGTGGAGTGGGCGAGTGCAAAGAAAACCTGCACCCTCTCTGCCCTTTCTGGAATCAGTTGAATACCCCTGATGTAACATGTAAAGGATATTACTCGAGATTGAAAAGAGAACTGACATACAGGAAAAGCACAAAGAAAACTAACAGGTAGGAGAATCACTGAAGATCAGTGATTCCACATGAAATGATAATACGTGGTGTGTCCATAAAGTAACGGTCCTTTTTATATTTTTTAAAAACTATATGGATTTCATTCATATGTTTTTACATCAGACATGCTTGAACCCTCGTGCGCATGCGTGAGTTTTTCCACGCCTGTCGGTGACGTCATTCACCTGTGAGCACGCATGTCTATCTCGGCTTTCAGTGCTTACCAGTCGAGTGAGTATAAGAGAACTTGTGGAGAGCTAGACATGTCCAAACTTGTCCTCTAACGCTCCGAAATGGAGGTGTTCCTTTGTCTCGCTTCATCAGCGAATCGGTCGTGACGCGCGAAGCCTCCGCGCGGCTTTCCATGGCAAAATCTCTTGTTAAAAGTGAAATCTGTCGGAAAATGGCTGATGTCCAGCTCTTGTGATAACCAGAGAAAGAGCACATGACAGTCTCGTATCCACAGAGCCATCAGCTTAGAAATGATCCAGTGGTTTGTGCCGCGACATCGCAGCTCGGAGTGCGGCGCACCGACCGTCCTTAAAGGGGTCCTTAAAGCTGTAGTTAAAGTCCTTATTCTCTGTGAAGCCCGTAAAATTTTCACCAAAAGCCAGATAACTTTTTCGAATGGTTTCCAGGTGCCAGTCTCTAACAGCTTCTGAAAAAATTCTGATGGAAAAAAAGTCCTTTTCATTCCACCATTTCCAGACAATGAAAATCAGACGAGGGGGCGGGACCACTCCTTCCACAAGGCGTGCTCACAGGCGAATGACGTCACCGACAGGCGTGGAAAAACTCACGCATGCGCATGAGGGTTCAAGCATGTCTGACGTAAAAACATATGAATGAAATCCATATAGTTTTTAAAAAAAATAAAAAGGACCGTTACTTTATGGACACACCACGTACATGGGAGACATTTATTATTCACTGTAGCCAGAGTGACAATTTCCCTTTTGGTTGTACGTTGAAGGCAGTTCAAAATAAATAAAAATAAGTTTCTTTTAATTAATCAATGTCTATTTCTTACAATATATAATGTTAATACAGTGGTCCATCCCTCGTTTATCGCGGGAGTTACGTTCTTAAAATAACCCGCGATAGGCGAAATCCGCAAAGTAGTCAGCAGTATTTTTTACAATTATTATAGATGTTTTAAGGCTGTAAAACCCCTCACTACACAGTTTATACACTTTTCTCAAACAGGCATTAACATTTTCTCACTTTTCTCTCGTGTGTAAACACTCTCAAAGTTCAAACCTTAGTAGAAAAATAAGTCCAGTATTATAGAATGAAACCAAAGATCAAAACCTGTTTTCAGGCCCAAATATTTGTTTGAGAAATAAAAATAGAACATTTTCCTATAAATAATTATGATGGCTTTTAGAACTAACTAATTTAATTTTAACAATCAACCTACGGGGTTGGACACATAAGAAATTATTAATAGTGACTGACCAGTATTTCACAGTTTCTCTGATCGCCCCTCTTCGTCCTGGCGCTGCTGCGCAGCGTCTTTTTCCACTGAGTGACACCTCGGTGCAGGTGTCTTTTTCCGAGTGAAGAACACAGTTATGGGTAGTTGTTGGCACTCTTTTTTCTTCTGGGCGAGAAGATTATAAACAGACACACGCAGAACACAGTGCGTGTGCTGTTTCTTCGCTCACTGCCTCCGGTGTTATCGTTGCGGGACGGATGCGGGACCCGCAAAGAATCCAAGTCATTAAAAAGATACAAACCTCTCTCAGTGGCCACGGAGCTCTGCGGCTGCGGTTACCGAGACCTTGCAGCGCTGCGGATTTTTCCGCAAGAATTCTATCCTTGCGGGCAGCTGGAGCGCTTTGCATCAAAACAGCGAGCGTAGTCTCTGGACCTGTTGCGAGATTTAGGCCGCAACTCTGCACAGCAGACACTGGGGCGGTGTGAGTGGCCCGCTGCGGCGTTTACTGAGCCTGCAGACTTGGTAAGCGCATCGGAGGCAGTGAGAGCAATCGCGGTGATGCCGACCGGCCTGCCTGATGAGGACGCAGAACACTATGCGCTGTTAAAAAAAAAAAAAAAACGTGTTTCTTTTGTTGTCATCATTACTGTAGCAGTGGTGTATGTCTAAGGATTTTATTGTGAAAGGTCAGGACAGGAGTGTCAGTTGTTGATGGCTTCCGGGTAAAAACATTATTGACACAACAGTGCCTATTATGTCTTTGTGTCATCCTGCCGTAACTATTAGTGCAACTATATATTTTTTTGTCAACAGTTTCCTCAGTTTTAGAAGATAACGTTTCACTTTCACAGCAGTTTTTCATGGCCTTTGCCGGTTCCACTTGTTTTTTTGTTTTTTTCTATTTTGCTTCTTTCCAGCGCCTTCTTCATTAGCTCAAGCAAAACTTTACAGTTGGAAATGGTTGTGCACATTGATCTGCAAGTGAAAAACTACAGATGTTGTCACATTTCTTACTGCTCTGTAATGGGCTGTTAGATCTCTGCATATTGAGTTTAAATGTCCAAAGCTTTTGTAACATTATTACTGACTTAGATTTTGTCACAATACGTTAGTTAATGGGATTGTTTTATTGTCTAGTCTTGTTTCTTCACTGATAAAGAATAAAAATCAGATAAATTTTTAAGTACATTGTTTGTTACCAAAAATATTGAACATTTGCGCAGTATTTAATACAGAGATACACACACACACACACACACACACACACACACACACACACACACACACACACACACACACACACACACACACACACACACACACACACACACACACACACACACACACACACAGAGTAGTTGTTTGTACAATGGTTCAAATGGTTGTAATACAAGGTGCTATGGAATTATTTATCAAGCATCAAGACACCATGACATGTTGCAGGATGTGTAACATAACTGTGTCCAATTAATAATGTAAACAGTTAGGGTTTCAATTAAATTCATTTGTGTTGGTAAATGTGATAAAGCCATATAATGTAATTGGGTCTACGGTAATAAAACAAACACGCTAAATTAGGGTTTATTATTCCAAAATATTGCCCTCCTGTGATACTGTGTTTTATCTGCCCAGCACAGAAACTTGAACTCGTTGTGTTGCCCTCCTCATTAAAGGTACCTTCCACTAATCTTGGATCCTGACAAGGTATTGTCACAGTTTTCCATAGCTTCTGAAATATAGATGGAGTCTGACTGTGTGGTTGTAAGATGAGATGTTATAGTCTGTTGATGCTGTTTGTTCCCATCTATCCTCGTTTCCATTGGAGGGTGTAGTTTGTAATTGGCCAGTGTTGGGTCCCTCCTGATACCTGTTTTCTTTTGGGGGATAAGTATCGTGTAGTGGGCATATACATTATGCCAGACATATGTTTTGTGATTTCACACCATTATGTGTATAGATGTAACTACAGTAGTTGAAATTACACAGTTATGTCATCCGGTCTTACTCATCTTTTCTAAGTGGTGAGAAAAGAGCCCTGTTATTTTATCTGATATCTACAGTATACCTACACTTCTCTCCAAGAATATCTTGGCACTTCCTGACAGTATGTCAGCAGCTCTGTGTTATCGTTCTTCTTTTGCTCTATGTGTTTATATTGCACTCTCTCTCTCTCTCTCCCTTGTGTGTTTACCCTGTGTTCAGATGAAATACTTCTGTAGCCATGGTGACCGGTCCCAAGGGGGAAAGTTGGGGCAGAATCTCTTTCTCTCGCCTTTGTTGCCTTGTTGCAATGTGATGCCTTTCTTTCACACAGACGTGTGCACTCACATGCACTGGCACATCAGAATCTTGAAGTACAAGGGATCCAATTTGTGAGTCACATGTTGTTTGGGTGCTTTTAGCATCAAACTCAACTAAGCAATGTTTGCTTTTATTTATATATATATATACAGTGAGGAAAATAAGTATTTGAACACCCTGCGGTTTTGCAAGTTCTCCCACTTAGAAATCATGGAGGGGTCTGAAATTTTCATTTTAGGTGCATGTCCACTGTGAGAGACATAATCTAAAAAAAATCCAGACATCACACCATAGCCAAGACCAAAGAGCTGTCTAAGGACATCAGGAACAAAACTGTAGACCTGCACAAGGCTGGGATGGACTACAGGACAACAGGCAAGCAGCTTGGTAGAAGACAACAACTGTTATGATTATTTATTAGAAAGTGCAAGAAACACAAAATGAGTGTCAATCTCCCTCGGTCTGGGATTCCATGCAAGATCTCACTTTGTGGAGTAAGGATGATTCTGAGAAAGCTCAGAACTACACAGGAGGACCTGGTGAATGACCTGAAGAGAGGTGGGACCACAGTCACAAAGATTACATTAGTAACACATGATGCTGTCATTGTTTAAAATCCTGCAGGGCAGCAAGGTCCCCCTCTTCAAGCCAGCACATGTCCAGGCCCGTTTGAAGTTCACCAGTGACCATCTGGATGATCCAGAGGAGACATGGGAGAAGGTCATGTGGTCAGATGAGACCAGAATAGAGCTTTTTGGAATCAACTCCACTTACCATGTTTAGAGGATGAGAACAACCCCAAGAAAGCCATCTCAACCGTGAAGCATGGGGGTGGAAACATCATACTCTGGGGGTGCTCTTCTGCAAAGGGGACAGGATGACTGCACCATGTTAAAGGGAGGAAGGATGGGGTCATGTATTGCGAGATTTTGGCAAACAACCTCCTTCCCTCAGTAAGAGCACTGAAGATGGGTCATGGCTGGGTCTTCCAGCATGACAATGACCCCAAACACACAGCCAGGGCAACTAAGGAGGGGCTCCGTAAGAAGCATTTCAAGGTCCTGGAGTGGCCTGGCCAGTCTCCAGACCTGAACTCAATAGAAAATCTTTGGAGGGAGCTGAAACTCCAAACCTGAAACACTTGGAGAAGATCTGTATGTAGGAGTGGACCAAAATCCCTGCTGCAGTGTGTGAAAACCTGCTGAAAAACTACAGGAAAGGTTTGATCTCTGTAATTGCAAACAAAGGCTACTGTACCAAATGTCAACATTGATTTTCACAGGTGTTCAAATACTTATTTGCAGCAGTAACAAACAAATAATTTAAAAAAAAAAATCATACATTGTGATTTCCGTATTTTTTTTTTTTTTTTAGATTATGTCCCTCACAGTGGACGTGCACCTATGATGAAAATTTGACCCCTCCATGATTTCTAAGTGGGAGAACTCTCAAAATCGCAGGGTGTTCAAATACTTATTTTCCTCACTGTGTGTGTGTGTGTGTGTGTGTGTGTGTGTGTGTGTGTGTGTGTGTGTGTGTGTATATATATATATATATATATATATATATATATATATATATATATATATATATATATATATATAAAATCAATTTATTCCTGACTTGCTTTCATTCTTGTTTCTTTTTTGCTTGCTTGCTTAACTTTACTTCTCACTTGCTGCTCTGACTGTCACTGTTGGCCGTCTGAAATGTACAAATCAGCGTTTGGAGTGTGACCGATACAGTGATGCTGTAGATTTATTCTGCACAAGTACAAACATGAGCAAGAGATTTCTGTTAATAAAGTCAATGAGCTGTCAGACCTCTGCTACAAAGCAGTGTAAATCAAAACCTTGCTTTTGGTTTAAGTGTGTGTGTGTGTGTGTGTGTGTGTGTGTGTGTGTGTGTGTGTGTGTGTGTGTGTGTGTGTGTGTGTGTGTGTGTGTGTGTGTGTGTTTGTGTGCACTTATGTGGGACTGTATGTGTGTAACTGGGCAGGTTTTGTCTAATAGATGGGATGCGGTTTGTTAACTCCCGATGTCTGTCCATGAATCTATTGACTTCTTCAGCGACAACAACATTTCTCCTAAACCATATTTGGGATTTCAGTGAAACACACACACAATGGTAGCACACCATATAATGCTATGTATGAAGGAAAATAATTCTGTCTCCACCAAGAGATAGTTTGAGTTTGTAGGTTTTTAATAGATCATATTTGTCAGTTACATGTACAGAGGTTGAACAGTTATATTTGATATTTCAACAAAAAAAAGGTTGGCTAGCACCAATATGTAATCGTTGCAGTCAACTACTATTGTGGAGTGTGGGTGGGGGTGTAAATTTGTAAGCTTGATCACAGAGCAGTACTTTTGACAGTACTTGTCACAGTGCGGTTGCACCTCAAACAGCCAATGGTAATGGAATTTTCCATTGTCCTGTCTTTGAAAACAATGGAACGTCCTTTTTATCTTCTGCAGCACACCACCAACATGTCAATAAAATATAGTGGTATCAGTAATACTTTTATGGTATTGTTTGTGCCATGTTTGCAGAGACTAGAACTACTTGATTGCACTATAACAATGATGTAGAGTAGGACTGAAGTGGATAGTATTGCTAAATGGAGTTGTACACCACGGATCAGTCTCATTTTTCCCCACTAGTTTTATGTCTACTTGAAGCCACCTCACCAGTGCCAAATTTTGCAAAAATGTTCTGGTTGGCATTTTAGTCACTCCACCGTATATGTACTAGGATTAGCATACACTCTGAGTGCTAGTCTAGTCTATCCTCTTGAATTTCATGGAAACAGTTTTAAGCAAATCTTAGTCCTCAACGAAATTTATAATATAAATATTCAGCATTCAACATTCAACTTGCAATAATTGCTTGCTGTTTTTAATGAACAGCTCTGTGCTTGTGTCATGGTAATATGTGATTTAGTATTTAAAATGAAGCCTTTCCTTACGCAAAAGCATTTTGAGACAATGATCCACGCCTTCATAACATCTCAGCTGGATTACTGTAACGCACTCTATTTTGGAGTCAGCCAGTCCTTCCTCGCACGTCTCCAGCTGGTGCAAAATGCCACCACTCCCCTCCTAACTGGAGCACGTAAGAGAGAGCACATAACTCCCATCCTGGCCTCCCTCCACTGGCTGCCTGTGCATTTTAGAGTCCATTTTAAGTCTTTTTATTTGTTTTTAAGTCGTTAAATGGTCTCACTCCCCCTTACCTCTCTGAGCTCCTTCAGTCCTACGCTCCTGCTCGCTGCCTCAGGTCAGGTGACCTGCTGCTCCTGGAGGTACCGAGGTCCAAACGGAAGCTCAGAGGAGACAGAGCATTTTCCATTACTGCTCCAAAGCTATGGAACGAGTTACCATTGAACATCAGACAAGCCTCGTCACTGCCCATTTTTAAAACCAGTCTTAAAACCTGTTTTTACTC
Organism: Thalassophryne amazonica; assembly: GCF_902500255.1. Classification (NCBI taxonomy): domain Eukaryota; kingdom Metazoa; phylum Chordata; class Actinopteri; order Batrachoidiformes; family Batrachoididae; genus Thalassophryne; species Thalassophryne amazonica. The sequence goes on from NC_047119.1 coordinate 33,415,410, forward strand.
CCTGGCTTTTAACTCTGCTTGAGACTGTTTTTGTTTTAGTGTTTTATGGTTTGCTTTTATTTACTGGTTTATTGTTTCTGATTGCTTTAAAAAAATGAAGCAATTGTTCTTATTTATTTTGTTGCTTTTAATTGTTTTATGTTTTTGTGTACAGCACTTTTTCAACTACAGTTGTTTTAAAGTGCTATATATGATAAATAAAGTTAAAATTAAGTTAAAAAATTGAGTTAAAATGAAACATTTTGTTAGAAAGTGTGAATAAGACAGTTGTAATGAATGATCTCAGCCTCGCTCTCTCAGGCTGTTACCCCTCTTCAGTACTTCATTAATCCTCATCTTTCTTCTCCTCTGTTTTCTCTCCCTCCATTGTGCTGCTTATCCATTCCACCTCCCTCCTTCCACCAGAAATTTCTCTCTCTTCGTAATCTCTCCTTCTGCACCCCCACACACATATTATTCACTCTTATTCCTTCTGACCTTCTCTTCCCTCATAAACCTTTTCTGTGTCCCACATTCAGTTTCTCCCCCTTCCCCGTTAATTCAAGCCCCCTTCCACTTATTTTCCCTCTCTGGATCTTCATTCCCCATCAGTTCCACACTATTCTCTCCATTCTCCTCCCTTTCCTTTCTTTCTCCCGCTCGGTCCCTTCATCCTCTCCCATGACTCAGAGAGAGGAACAGGAAGGAAGTGTGTAATGAAACGGCCATATCGAGCACACTGCCCAAATTGACCCAGAATGAATGGAGTCACTGAACAGCCCCTGCTCAAACCAACTAACTGAGGGAGTTCTGGGTTGGAAAAGCAGCAAGAGCAGACTCATATGTTGTATGTACACATTTTATATTGGATTATACATATTGGATACATGTTGATTTTGTGATGATTTGATACACATGTTGGAAGTAGTTTGTTGTTATTGACTTTTTCTGTAAGGGTTTCCCAGGAATCAATGCACTTAATACAAGAAATTAATTAATATACACTACAGCAGTGGACAAAAATCCCAAATTAAAGACCTCATGAAAAATTCTGCGACTCAGAGTAGAGTCGCTGCTTTATTGCATTTAATGGAACCAGTTGAGGTGGTTTGGACATTTGGCGACGATGCCTTCTGGTGGTCTTCTTAGAGAGGTGTCCCAGGATTTCCCACATGGCTTGGGAACCTCGGGACCCCCAAGCAGAGTTAGAGGACTTGGCCAAGGATAGTGAAGTGTGGGATCAGCTGCTTGGTTTACTGCTACTGTGACCTAGACGAGCAGCAGAAAATGAATGACTGAACGAATGGATGACTGAATTTGGGGGGGGTGGAGATAAGTGGACTCACATTTATTGTGATGTTTCCAACATTGCAGGTCAGCAATCCATATTCATCCACATCAAATAACATCTAGAATGTTGCTCATTACACATTTATTTGTCCATCTTGCTTATTTTTGAAATTTCAAAGTCCAAATAGAGAGAGAGAGGGAGAGAGAGAGAGAGAGAGAGCTGCACTACGTGTCCGCTTGTGCTGAATTGACTGGAGCTTTCATAAGTCCAGAATGCACAATCGCCTCGTCCTACCTAACTTTTCTTCTATGCCTCGTCCAATATAACTTTTCTTCATCCAATATTTCTCTATGTTGGACTCCTTACCATCCATTATGGCCCAGTCACACGGCACTTAACGAAGGGTGACGAAGCCCTGACGAAACAAGAAATCTGGACCTTCATTGACTGTCGTTGGCATCGTTTAACCTTCGCGCAGCCTCGTTCCTGCAGCGGGCGCTTCGTCAGGATTTTTAAACTGTTGAAAATTTGGAACGAAGGGCAACGAAAACCTCAATTCGTCTGTGTCTCGTTTTGCTATCGTTCTTGACGTTTTTTAAGCGTTTGTGTAGTTTTTGTAACGTTATTGTTTAATTTGTCTTTGTTGGAGCAGCTGAACATTTTCACACAGTGCAGAAGCCGGTTTGTGAGCGCTGAGGCTGCTGCTACGTTCATGTACATCGGAAATTACAGGGCAAACTCAGCCTGCTTGCTTGGATTTTTTTTTTGATCTGTGTGGGGGGGCAGCTTCAATGGGCTCAGGTACCTTACATAGGCCAAAATTAATCTTTTGTGTGGATATAATTAATTATTTTGCCACAAGCAACTGTTGAATTTGAAACAACAAAAAAGTTGTGTAATTTCCGACGGTACTTGAATGCAGCATCAGCGGCAGCAGGAGCTCCTGCGTGCGCTTATTATTTTTATTAAATATAACAGTCTGAGTGTAGGAATGACGATCCAGTCCTTCTGTACATGTGACAACAGGTAGATGAATCAAAATGATGATACAACCCCTGGCAAAAATTATGGAATCACCGGCCTCAGAGGATGTTCATTCAGTTGTTTAATTTTGTAGAAAAAAAGCAGATCACAGACATGACACAAAACTAAAGTCATTTCAAATGGCAACTTTCTGGCTTTAAGAAACACTATAAGAAATCAAGAAAAAAAGATTGTGGCAGTCAGTAATGGTTAATTTTTTAGACCAAGCAGAGGAAAAAAATATGGAATCACTCAATTCTGAGGAAAAAATTATGGAATCACCCTGTAAATTTTCATCCCCAAAACTAACACCTGCATCAAATCAGATCTGCTCATTGACATTAACCCTATGCCATGACATTGACCCTATGTGTCTTTTTGCAAGGAATGTTTTTGCAGTTTTTGCTCTATGGCAAGATGCATTATCATCCTGAAAAATGATTTCATCATCCCCAAACATCCTTTCAATTGTCCAAAATATCAACATAAACTTGTGCATTTATTGATGATGTAATGACAGCCATCTCCCCAGTGCCTTTACCTGACATGCAGCCCCATATCATCAATGACTGTGGAAATTTACATGTTCTCTTCAGGCAGTCATCTTTATAAATCTCATTGGAAAGGCACCAAACAAAAGTTCCAGCATCATCACCTTGCCCAATGCAGATTCGAGATTCATCACTGAATATGACTTTCATCCAGTCATCCACAGTCCACGATTGCTTTTCCTTAGCCCATTGTAACCTTGTTTTTTTTCTGTTTAGGTGTTAATGATGCCTTTCGTTTAGCTTTTCTGTATGTAAATCCCATTTCCTTTAGGCGGTTTCTTACAGTTCGGTCACAGACGTTGACTCCAGTTTCCTCCCATTCGTTCCTCATTTGTTTTGTTGTACATTTTTCGATTTTTGAGACATATTGCTTTAAGTTTTCTGTCTTGACGCTTTGATGTCTTCCTTGGTCTACCAGTATGTTTGCCTTTAACAACCTTCCCATGTTGTTTGTATTTGGTCCAGAGTTTAGACACAGCTGACTGTGAACAACCAACATCTTTTGCAACATTGCGTGATGATTTACTCTCTTTTAAGAGTTTGATAATCCTCTCCTTTGTTTCAATTGACATCTCTCGTGTTGGAGCCATGATTCATGTCAGTCCACTTGGTGCAACAGCTCTCCAAGGTGTGTTCACTCCTTTTTAGATGCAGACTAATGAGCAGATCTGATATGATGCAGGTGTTAGTTTTGGGGATGAAAATTTACAGGGTGATTCCATAATTTTTTCCTCAGAATTGAGTGATTCCATATTTTTTTCCTCTGCTTGGTCTAAAAAAGTAACCGTTACTGACTGCCACAATCTTTTTTTCTTGATTTCTTATAGTGTTTCTTAAAGCCAGAAAGTTGCCATTTGAAATGACTTTAGTTTTGTGTCATGTCTGTGATCTGCTTTTTTTCTACAAAATTAAACAACTGAATGAACATCCTCCGAGGCCAGTGATTCCATAATTTTTGCCAGGGGTTGTATAAAGAGCTGTTCTGGAAGGCAGAATTCACGTTGTGGATCAGTGATCAGCTGGTGGAAATAACCGCACGTGAGTCAATGCGCGTGTTCACACGCACTGATTAATTTACTGTTTTGATATATTCAAACATCTTTACACTTATATTTATATTTATTCTCACTTTTGACAGTTTTCTGTTATAAATAAATATATATGGCTTAGAACATAATACTGTGATATAGCAGTGAACACGGCACACTTTTTTTTGTTTTTTTTTTTATTGGAGGAAGACGGAGCGCGCAGCATGTCAACAGACAGTGTGGATTTTGATAATGATGGACATGATCCCTCTTTTGTTCTGGACGAGAAACCAGAGCAGGTGGTCCACCGACATGCACACAGATCTCCACAGATTCTGTTTGCAGTTTCTCCAGGACTCAGGTGCTATGATCTCCGTCCCAGCGCAGAGACGCAGACACACACTGGTCCAGCTGTGGCTCCAGGTGCGTTTCGTCGAGATCGTGAACTTCGGTTTTGTTAATTTCCTCTTTCGTTCCTTTTGCACTCTTGCTTCGCAGACTGTTCGGTGATAAAAGCTCTTTCGTCCACCTTTTCTCAACGAATTGTGACGTTTTTTACTTTTTCCCTTTGTTCAGGAATCGTCGTGTGCCGTGTGACTGGGTCATTATTTATATAATGTGTTTGTGTGTGTGTGTATATATATATATATATATATATATATATATATATATATATATATATATATATATATATATATAAAATCCGTGAGAGGGTTAGCTAAACAAGAATATCTTACAATATTCTACATAACAATTTGTATTTATAATAACCACAGTTCAATTGAAATTAAGAATTTTGTAGAAAATGGACACTGAACCTTTCTGGGAAGATTTTGTGAGTGAAGATTATATGAAGTTAGCCCTGACCCTTAGCCAAACTCAGTCTGAACCATGCATCGACCTTCTCCACCTTCAGCAGTCATATAAGGCTTTCTCATATTCAAGTGTGACAGTTTGGTATTTCAGAAGAAAAGGCTGCATTCTTCATCTATATTGGAAAATTAGGTGTGTGTGTGTGTGTGTGTGTGTGTGTGTGTGTGTGTGTGTGTGTGTGTGTGTGTGTGTGTGTGTGTGTGTGTGTGTGTGTGTGTGTGTGTGTGTGTTTGATAAAATGTCATGAGATGAGAAACTTCACCCTAGCCTGATGCAATGGAACACCTGTTTCAGGAACATCTTACGCATAAGTTAATTATTTTTAGGAAATTTGCATACATTTTTCAGTTCAGATATTTCACATCCGTTCGCATAAGGGGTGCAAAAAAAAAGTCTGTGTACCGAACTGTTTCAATAAAACAAACTCTAAGGTCTGCAACATTGTGTTGAACAGAGGCCATTCTGCATCTTTTATGCGTTTGGAAAATCTGGGAGGATGCCACTGATTGCAGACGAATGCACAACGCACACCAAGGTCATACAGTAGACGCTCAGTGGAAGCACACAGGACATCATGGTCGCTGTGAAGTATGGAGCATGTTACAAACAAATGAAGGAGGGATGCTGAGGCTTGCGGACACTCAAAGGATGCACAGAAGACACACAAAGAATACACACATGACGCAATGGTTGGGCAAAGGACGCTGAATGAACACACAATGATTGGGGCTGTTTGCCATGATTTTTGTGAATAAAGTTTATTTTTTTGAAGCGCAAAATGAGTTCCTTGTCAGCGGATATCTGCGTAGTATGTCAAAGGTTTGTGCGTGTTCAAAACTTTGAGCAGGGATCAGGTGGACGGCTTTGTCTTCTACTATCCCTGCAGCTACCCGATTGTGCATTCTGGACTTATGAAAGCTCCAGTGTCAATTCAGCACAAGCGGACATGTATTGCAGCCCCATGTCTTGTAGAAAAGACCGAGCACGCTCACTCTCTCTCTCTATCTCAGCGAGGAGGCACGGCGAAGTTGTTTGATGTCCTGGCGCACGAACAGTGAGGAAATATGACATTATGCTTTTAGACCACAGCAAACCCTGCTCAAATCCCCCATATGTGTCTATAAGCCGGAAAAATCTTTATGATCTCTGTGGAATTGTGACATCATCTGTAGTGCCCCAACTTCACGGGAGACAACAACGATGCACAAGGGACACTGAGGCAACTACATAGGTGTTTTTGTATCCCTTCTGCATCCTGGCAGATTTTTAGGATGCACAACAGACTCCAAAAGGATGCTGTCCTGTGTAACGGGGCATTAAGTTGAAGGGTATTACTTGCATTTTGACGGTACATCAGCCAAGATATTTGCTCACAGCATTTGGAGTTGGCCATGGGGATGCTCATGTTTCATCTGGCTCATGGATACATGGTTACTTTCAAGAGGTGGGTGACAAAACCTGTCGGCTGTCTGGGTAGTTAGCATCCAGGGCCAAGGGCGTTTCTGTGACATAGTGGATGCAACACACTCTTCCAGACCTGTCCTGACCCATTTTAAGAGTTGTGTGTTTATTTCCTTGTGATGTTTCACATTAAATATGGAAAACTGGCTGAAGATGCCCTTTGATACACTAGCAGGCTTTTGCTGTGAAACATTGATATTAACTGGACTTTGAGTTGCTGAGCCCTTCAGAACAATGAAGACACTATTTATGAAAAGTGAAGGATTTATTAATGTGTGTTGCAGTGAGGACACATCTACACTTTATTCTGTATAGGAGCTGCTTTGTCCACTCTTTCTAAAAACGTGCTTATCCTGACAACCAGTGACCAATTACAGTAATACCAGAGTGCCACACTTTACGTGTGGTATAAATTACACCATTTAGTAATGTATAAAGAGAAATCGAGAGCAGCCGAGTGGTGAGAATGATATGACTGTGATATAATTACACTGTGGAAATTTACAAGATTGATCAAGATTAAGATCCAGATTTTACCTGACTTCCTGGACTCAGGCACATAAGGTGGTGAAAGTGTTGGACTTGTTGTGAGAATCACATTTCTCAGCAATGGCATTTATGTCGTTGGGAGCTCGGCCTATGAAGTCAAAGTTGAGACGCATTTGGAAAGCAGTTATGAAGTCATTACATTGGCACACAGATGTTGATATCACTGCAGGAGAACGAAGGTCCAGGTCTTCAGCATCCTGGTGCTTCTGCTCTTACTTTATGGTTGTGAGACGTCGGCCCAATCCCAATCCTCTCCCTTCATCCTACTACTTTGCCCTTTTCCTTAAGAGCCTTTTTTTTTTCTTTTTTTTTTAGGATCAGGCGGGCTGTGATTCAAGCCGACTCGGATTTCAACAAAACTTTGCTCAGAGTTGGATCCTACCAAGAAACGAACTTTCCCAAAATTTTTCGACCGAAAACCAAATGGTCAACAAATATAGGCCCTACTCTATCAAATGCAACTGAAAACATTGGGGTCTTGATGTCACTGGCCACCAGGAGGCACCAAAGCACTTGCCTTTCCCAAGTTTGAGGAAGTTTAGCACCACCTGGTGGGCCGTGCAATCAGCCTTTTTTTAACAAAATTAAACCAACATCTCTACTTTATATAACAGTTGACAGAATTTTGGGGACTCCTCTCATATTGATTTGATACCCTAATGTAAACCTGCCCGAACTTTAAAAAATATTGGGTCTTAAGTTTGGATTCACGTGCAAAATTAAGGGAAGAACAAAGTGATAGGGTGAAGGGAAAGTATTGGGATTGGAACCAGTAACATAAGCCGAGGAATGGATCCCCTTCATGCCAGGGTCCCATTGGAGAATCCTTGGAGGCTGCTAGGGTGACTTTGCATCAAATGAGAGGTTACTTAGTGAGAATGTGGAGATTCTTCTTACTTGCAGTGTGAGGCAATATGAGGTATGGCACTATGGTGTACTGCTCTGAACATAATCCTGCATGCAGTTGCTCAGGGCTGAGGAACCCAGCAACTGGATAAGGCCAAGGGGATGCCCACATATAATCAGACCACAGCTTCCTTCCTTCTTTTGGGTGCTGGGGATGCATACATTTTTCACTGGTCTTCCTGGGTGGTTTGCCAATCAGGACCCAAGGTGGTTGGTTGTATAGTGTGGTGAATCCAGTATTTTATGTTTAAAAAAAAAAAAAAAATCTGTAGTTGCCACATTTAGAAATGACACCTTTAAGGAAGCCATCTGCATCCAAGATATTTTTTCTGCAGTTAAAACAGCAAAGAGACAGGCAACAGCTGAATGCTGGAAATGAGAAATGCATACAAACAGGATGGGAGACAGGATGACAAGACATCATTTCCCAAGTCGGCAAAGATATTCCTGTGTTTACTAATGTTCACATTGAGCATTACTCACATCCTGTGAAATTAATTTCATGAAAATACTTGATCCTTTGCTGTGTGCTGTGATTTTTGCTTTCCAAAATGCATCTCAATAATCTGCGCATCTGCCAAGTGCCAGCTATGCTGCTTTTATTAATGAAAATGGACAGAGGGAACCACATGTCACTTTGATGCTAAACTGTGTTCTGTGTGTGTGTGTGTGTGTGTGTGTGTGTGTGTGTATGTGTGTGTGTGTGTGTGTGTGAGTGAGTGAGTGAGAGAGAGTGAGTGATTGATTTATTTGCCCACAGTGGTGTGTTGTGGGCTATAAGCCTATTAGGGAATTGGTCCACATCTGGACAACCATTGGCATCTTCACATATTCACAACTTGCAATGTAATTATATGTTTTAATATTGAACATGTTTAACCAATATTTTATGGTCCCTCTGTCCATCCATTCATTTATTCATTGTCTGAAATCGCTTATTCCAGTTAAGGGTCACTGGGGTCTGGAGCTTATTCCAGGCGTCATTGGTACACCCTGGACAGGTAGCCAGTCTGTCAGCAGGCCTGACACATATAGACAAAGACATTAACACTCTCACTCACATCTACGGTCCCTGGTGACCTTAAATTAGACCAGTTCACCTGAATTGCATGTCTTTGGAATTGGGAGGAAGCTGGAGCATCTGGAGGGAACCCATGCAAATACATGCAAACTCCACACAGAGGCCCAGGTTGGAAGCAAATTTGGGACCTTCTCGCTGTGAGGCAACAGTGCTAACCACCAAGCCAGCATGCTGTCCTTCTCTCTGCTTATTTCTGTTCAAATAATTTTTGAAACTCTTCTTGATCTTTGGAAGTTGACCTTACTCCAGCTTTGCTCTTATTATTAAGCACCCTTCAGTCACCATAGCTTGGTCAGGTCAGATTAGATCTGGGAGTGAGTGCATCACAGCACTACACCACACTATGGAACGCCCTTGTGTCCGTAATGGTGGTCACACAGGCAGACAACTGGTCCATTCACACCACTCAAAACGTAACCGTCTATTAGCCAGGTGAAACGTGGACATCACTTGGCTTTCTCTAGCTACTGGGGTTCTCAGCACGGAGGCACCTGTGTGCTGGATCATACCCAGGAAAATTCACCACATGGCCAAAATGTCATAGGTAATGTTCCCTCGCAATGCAAGTGATCTCAATTTCCCCTAAGTAATGGTTTGTGCGACACAAAGTCATTCGAGTAGTACACCGGGATCTTCTGAAGAGACCAAGTACCAAAGACATCTATTCCTGCACTGATTTGCATCCAAATCTCACAACATTACAGCAAGACAGGAAGCACCAGGACCTTGAAGACTTAAACTTCCTTCTCCTGCAAAGATATCAATATGTCAAAATCACTGTCCAGCAATCTCATGTATCCATAATCTCTTCCCACAGGCTCAGGATGCAGATAAATGAATCTCACTGAGATAAGTGAAAGTCTCTAGAAATTGCAATTTTCACCACATATAGATGTAGTTCTTATCGTGATGTCCAGCAACTTCTTCGGGACCCCCTGAATTTTTGGGATCTCCCAGAAAGCAATGCTGTAAAATAAATCAAACACTTGGGGGAAAATGATGTCTTCACAGAAGCACTGCTGATATTTGTGCTTATATTTGTAGAGTTATGCAATTCATGGTTAACCATCAGTTTGATCAGGGGAAGTTTTAAACATGAAACGAGAGTAGCCGCTTACTGTGTGACCAACTTTCTTGCTCCATGTAGGACTATTAAATATTGAGAAGTGTCTGAATTCGCAGGTGTCGTAATGAGATATCACTACTGTCTGCTGTCCAAGCTGAAAGTCACTACATGTCAGAATTTTTTTCTGCCTAAAACAGATACATCTTGAGGTATACGTATGGTTTGGTGGGTATTTTCTTATAAAAACTAACAAATTTCATTGTTTTTTTCTACATCCTTTGTCTCAAGTCTTTTTATCACCTTGACTCCCGTCTTTACTTTCAGAATCATTTACCCTACAGTTTTCACTGTGGGATACAGTATCTGTCTAGTTTATAACTTTATTCTCTACATGTTTTCCTCATTTGTTGGAGCCAATGTTGGGCAACGCTGAGCAGGTTTTGTATTCAATGTGTTGTTCAAGGACATTTTGTCACTGATTAGTGGTTAAGAAACACCAGATCTAGCTCTAATTTATATAGTTAAATTTTCAGTATACAGCAGGAGATTCAGCATGATCATTTTATCTAAAGTGCTTTGAAATATTTCAGCGAATTGACAGTAAATTATTCAATATGATTATGTTGCTGATACTTCAATATGTAGCATGTGGACTCAGAGCACACACCTCTACAAGGGTCTTAATGGACATCATTATAGTCATATAGGCAGATTGCTGTAGAGACGGAGCATTGTCAGGTGTGCATTATGGGATCTCTTTGCGAGATGACACCTAAGCAGTATTGACCTAAACTAATGTTTTTATAGTGACGATACAGAAGTGTGGAATGGCAGATGATTGTGGATTTTGCAAAAAAAAAAAAAAAAAATGATGGAAATGGATGTGATGAATACGTGTTTGAAAAACAAATGGGAACACGGAGTGACATACAGGAGTAGAGGAAGGTGCACACCGGTGTCATATGTAGTAGATGCAATCTGAAAGACATTGGACACTGTAATGTGGTAGCAGTGAAGAGTATAGCTAGACAGCATCAAATGGTGGTGTGTAGGATGATTTTTGAAGATGAAGAACCAGAAGGGAGTAAGGACTGAACTAAGCATTAGATGGTGGAAGTAGGAGGAGGATAACATGTGAATTTCAAGAAGATGAGTCAGGTTTTGAGTGGTGGTAATTAGATGCCTGATGACCAGACAACTCCAGTGGAAGTGGTGGGAAAGACAGCTAGTAAGGTATTTGGAGTAACATCTGGAGAGAGGAAGGAAGACCAGGAGACTTGGTCAGGGGATGATGTACAGGAAAGTAAAAAGAGGAAAAGAGGTTGGTGGAAAAAAATTTGGATAGTCAGAGATGAAGGAAATAGACAAGGGCACTAAGAGATGGGCTTAACCTAAAGAAAAGTAGCAAAGATTACGGTAAAGCTTTATACCGAGCTATCCTTGAAGCTGATTTTGAAGGAAGGATCAAAGGACTCCATTTTACGGCTTGTATTGATGGTCAGATAGCAGGACAGAATTGGAGAGGATATGAAGCAGGTTAAAGGAAATGTGCTCACAAGTAAAGACTAGGGTTGGGTATCGAGAACAGGTTCTTTTTGGGTATCATTAAGAAAGAATTGATCCACCGACATCAATAGCCTTTTTGCTTAACGATTCCATTATCGGTCCTTCAGAGCGGCAGTTGTATTTGAGGGTGTTTGTCGGGAAAATGATAATTTCTCTGTGTTGATTGGAGACCCTGCAGCGGGTCTGTAATCAACTGCTTCTGCAGCGCAACTCCACTTTGAAGCTTGAACCAATGAAGCAGTGCTTAATCCCAATCCCTAATCCCCCCCCCCAAAAAAAAGAAATCACAATGGATGATTTTTTTAAATAATTTATTTGTATGTTACTGCTGCAAATAAGTATTTGAACACCTACCAACCAGCAAGAATTCTGGCTCTCACAGACCTGTTAATTTTTCTTTAAGAAGCCCTCTTATTCTGCACGCTTTACCTGTATTAATTGCACCTGTTTGAACTTGTTACCTGTATAAAAGACACCTGTTCACACACTCAGTCAATCACACTCCAACCTGTCCACCATAGCCAAGACCAAAGAGCTGTCTAAGGACATCAGGGACAAAACTGGAGACCTGCACAATGCTGGGATGGACTACAGGACAACAGGCAAGCAGTTTGGTAGAAGACAACAACTGTTATGATTATTTATTAGAAAGTGGAAGAAACACAAGATGACTGTCAATCTCCCTAGGTCTGGGATTCCATGCAAGATCTCACTTTGTGGAGTAAGGATGATTCTGAGAAAGCTCAGAACTACACAGGAGGACCTGGTGAATGACCTGAAGAGAGGTGGGACCACAGTCACAAAGATTACATTAGTAACACATGATGCTGTCATGGTTTAAAATCCTGCAGGGCAGCAAGGTCCCCCTGCTCAAGCCAGCACATGTCCAGGCCCGTTTGAAGTTCACCAATGACCATCTGGATGATCCAGAGGAGGCATGGGAGAAGGTCATGTGGTCAGATGAGACCAGAATAGAGCTTTTTGGAATCAACTCCACTTACCATGTTTAGAGGATGAGAACAACCCCAAGAAAATCATCCCAACTGTGAAGCATGGGGGTGGAAACATCATACTCTGGGGGTGCTCTTCTGCAAAGGGGACAGGACAACTGCACCGTATTGAAGGGAGGATGGATGGGGTCATGTATTGCGAGATTTTGGCAAACAACCTCCTTCCCTCAGTAAGAGCATTGAAGACGAGTCATGGCTGGGTCTTAGCCAGTCTCCAGACCTGAACTCAATAGAAAATCTTTGGAGGGAGCTGAAACTCCAAACCTGAAAGATCTAGAGAAGATCTGTGTAGAGGAGTGGACCAAAATTCCTGCTGCAGTGTGTGAAAACCTAGTGAAAAACTATAGGAAATGTTTGACCTCTGTAATTGCAAACAAAGGTTACTGTACCAAATATTTTCACAGGTGTTCAAATACTTATTTGCAGCAGTAACATACAAATAAATTATTTAAAAAAATCATACTTTGTGATTTCCGGATTTTTTTTAATTTTTTTTTAATTTATTTGTTTTAGATTATGTCTCTCACAGTGGACATGCACCTAAGATGAAAATTTCAGACCTCTCCAAGTTTTCTACATGGGAGAACTTGCAAAATCGCAGGGTGTTCAAATACTTATTTTCCTCATACACACACACACACACACATATATATATATATGTAAGGGATGTGTAGTGTTTGCACAGTGCATGATTATGCCTCCTGGCTTAGAGAATTTGAGAGCACCTAATGAGGGAAATGAGGAATGACAGGCTGTATCTTCCCAACCTTACACACACACACACACATGAAGTGCACACCAGCTCCTGTTTGCCCGTCTCCTTTGTTCTCATATCCTTTCAGCATGTGTCATTTCTACTGCATAGTCCTGCATTAATGAGACATAATGCAGATAATATCTACAGTATGTCACTAAGACCGGATGTCTGGAGACGGTACATAAAAGACAGGAGTTAAACATGCAGACACTCACATAGCTTTTTCTTTTAATGTACGAGGGCTGTCCGTAAAGTATAGGTCCTTTTTATTTTTTTCAAAAACTATATGGATTTCATTCATATGTTTTTACGTCAGACATGCTTGCACCCTCGTGCGCATGCGTGAGTTTTTCCATGCCTGTCGGTGACGTCATTCGCCTGTGAGCACTCCTTGTGGGAGGAGTCGTCCAGCCCCTCGTCGGAATTCCTTTGTCTGAGAAGTTGCTGAGAGACTGGCGCTTTGTTTGATCAAAATTTTTTCTAAACCTGTGAGACACATCGAAGTGGACTTTTCACGGTGCGAGACGTCGCTCAGCGCTCTCAGGCGGCGTCATCAGCCTGTTTCAAGCTTAAAACCTCCACATTTCAGGCTCTATTAATCCAGGACGTCGTGAGAGAACAGAGAAGTTTCAGAAGAATTCGGTTTCAGCATTTTATCCGGATATTCCACTGTTAAAGGATATTTTTTTAATGAAAGACGTGCGGACGGGACGCAGCCGACGCGACGCGGCGGCACAGGAAAAACACCTCCGTGTTGATAACCATTTGTTAAAATCCAGTTGGCTTTTGATGGCTTTCAGTGGAGTGAGTATATGAGAAATTGTTTATCAGCTGGAGATGTTCCAACTTGTCCTCAAGGCTTCCAACAGAGGTGTTTTTCCTGTGGCAGAGCGTCGCGGCGGCTGCGAGCCGACGCTGCAATCCGGCCGCACGTCTTTCATTAAAAAAAATCTCCTTTAACAGTGGAATATCCGGATAAAATGCTGAAACCGACTTCTTCTGAAACTTCTCTGTTCTCTCACGACGTGCTGGATCAACAGAGCCTGAAATGTGGAGGTTTTAAGCTTGAAACAGGCTGATGACGCCGCCTGAGAGCGCTGCGCGACATCTCGCACCGTGAAAAGTCCTTAAAGCGACAGAATCACCTCAAAATCTCTCATCAGCTGTTAAAATTTTCACTGAAGACCAGCTTAATTTTTCGAACCGTGTCCACTTCGATGTGTCTCACAGGTTTAGAAAAAATTTTGATCAAACAAAGCGCCAGTCTCTCAGCAACTTCTCAGACAAAGGAATTCCGACGAGGGGCTGGACGACTCCTCCCACAAGGAGTGCTCACAGGCGAATGACGTCACCGACAGCGTGGAAAAACTCACGCATGCGCACGAGGGTTCAAGCATGTCTGACGTAAAAACATATGAATGAAATCCATATAGTTTTTGAAAAAAATAAAAAGGACCAATACTTTACGGACAGACCTCGTATATTTTCCAGATGAAAATTAAGAATGTTTGCCAGGAATAAGTATTTGTTGTACAAAATGCAAGAGTGTTTTGTGTTTCCACACTTGAGTCTAAGCAGCAAAGTAAATGAGAACTGGAGGAAATCATGTAATATTTTCATCTGCTGTTTAACTGAGTCTTAAATTCCAGCCATGAGTTTGCAAAGAATGTACATTTGCGTACTGTGTAAAGTGTAAAGTTTAACTGACAGAAGGGTCTGATCTACAGTATATCCAGATTAAAGTTACATCTAACGGTTATCATCATCATTGATTAATTGAATGATTGCAACCCCAAATCAGGGAAAAAAACTTGCCTGTATGGAAAATGCAAATTTAAAAACAACAATGCAGTGATCCTTACTTTTACTTTGATTACTGTTTCATTGCAGACAGTATAAATCAAAGGTATTTCATGTTTTGTCCGGTCAACTTCATTTCATTTGTTAATATACATCCATTGCAACATATTCCAAAAACAGTCCAAAAAAAGTAATTTAAGGCTAGCAATGGAAGAGAAATCAAAGTGAATGTTAGAATCAATTTTTAATGCATTTTCCATATCAATCCCAACTTCTTCTGACTTTTTTGGGCGGGGCTTGTTCTTTTTTGTGTTGTTTTTCCTGTTGTTTTTCTTCCTGTTCTTTTTCTTGCTTCTTGTTATTTTGTTTTTCCTTTTCCTGTTCTTGTTTTCCCTGTTCTTTTTTGTTCGTTTTCTTTGTTTTTCTTGTTCTGTCTTGTTTTTCTTGTTCTGTCTTGTTTTTGTTGTTTTTTCTGTTTTTTTTTTTTGTTTTCTTATTTTCTTGTTCTTATTTTCTCTTTTCTTTCTTGTTTTCCCTGTTGTTTGTTCTTAGTTTTTGTTTTGTTTTTCTTGTCATTTTTTTCTTTTTTCTTTTTTCCTTATTTTTGCTGTTCTATGTCTTGTTTATCAAATTTTCCCTGTTTTTCTTCCTTTATTATTTTTTTTCCCTGTTCTTGTTCTTTTTGTTATATTGAGGTACAGGATTTTGTTGAACTCTACACCCCAAATAGTTCTGCAGGTTTTGCTCTAGACGTGGACAATAACTAATAAGCCAAACACAAATCATTATTAATATTAAAAATACCAACCTAGCACTTGAGCCATTCTGGAAGTCATCTGGAGAATGTATTCAAACATTAAATACCTTTTTCAAGATTAGACTCTCTGGTGAGACAAAAATCAGCATTCATGTTCTCACATGACTTCAGAATAGCAGACAGTCTACTCCGGCACAGACACAAACTATGTGATACAACACCCACATTTACACCTTTGTGCTCGATGCTGCCATTTAGGTGTATACGTTACTTTTTTTTTTTTTTTTACATGTTACCTGCTAAAAATGTGCAACAAAGATTAATTAATATGAGAAGGAAAATAACTGAAAGTGACTGTGAAGGTGTGTTGATGTTCGCACAGATATATTTTTAGAATTTGTGGAAAGCAGGAAATGGAGAGAAGCACTTGAAAAAGGAAGGGTGGGATGACAGGGCGCTATGAAGCTGGGTCTTAAACCTTTGCTCTGCGGGTGTGTTGCAGAAAGGACTAAATTGGACGCTCTTGAATCGCATTAGCGGGATCTCCAGATTTGGAAAGTCTCAGAGCCGCAGGGTAGAGTCCACTTCCAGCAGAGAATTTAGTTCAAGTACAAAGACCATGAGAGGTCTGGATGTTATACCACAGGAATCCCAAAGGAGGCTAACAAACAGATTTGTCACCACGTGATTACACAACCTGAATACATACAGAGTGATATCTACAAAAAAACAGCAGTAGAGTGCATGTTTATGCACATGTAAACTTGTCGGGGAACTGATGACTAATTGGATTATGGTCTGTCACAAGCATCGATGCAGAATCATTCAGTTCCACGTCGTGATGCATCTTAGAATCGAGAAATTTCCACACCTCCAGAGAAAATCAGCATAGTGGAGGAAAATGTTCGGCTGTGAGCCACAGTAACATTTGGGGGCTTCTTCTGTGGTGTTTTTTTTTTTTTTTTGCCTCCAAAACTTACAAATGACATATTGCAGTTGAAAAGCTTTTGAGGCAGTCTCCAAAGTAACAGACTGGAAGCAACAAGATATTATGAGTCATTCATTGTATTGCACTTTATTAAAGCTCTGTGGTGTTTTGTTTTTTTTTTTTTTTTGTATGATATCAACCAACATCTGGAAAAACAACTTGAAAGAGTGGTGTGTGATTCATATGCTCATCTATATTTGTATCTAATAAGTTGAGATGTTTTATGAGCATGAGGAGGGTTTGTCACTAGAGGCTCTTTGGATCTTTGTCAGTTCAGAGGGTGTTCTTTTTCATTCATTTTATAGAATTTGAGATTTTATTCATTTATGTTTACAGATTTGACCCCATTTACATTTACTAGTAAGACATTTGTTACTGTCGTTTATAGCATGTGAGGTATTTGGGTTTTTTTGTGTGTGTGTGTGTCATAGATTTCCCTGAGAATAGGGCAGCGCAGTCTCGTTTAAACCCCTGCATAATATCGCAAGATTTGACCACTTCCGGGGACAGCCTGCCGTTGTACACCATAAACACAGCATCACTTCACACAGGAAAATGGTGTACTTTTTTTTTTTTTTGGGTGCAATCACCGAAGCAGTCATAAAAAGTGCTTTTTTTTTTTTTTTTGTCTCCAATGGAGAAGGGAAGACGAGGCAAATGGGAGAGATTGTGTCGATAACCGTTAGCCTGCACACCTAGCCAGAGTAGCTCTGTTCTCTCGCCCACACAACAGCGTCGACATGTTTGCGCTCCGGGTCACAAACAAACCCCAACACATGTCCGCTTTCTACCAGCATTGTCACTTTTTCTTTGCATTTTGCGTGTAATTTGTCCAAAAACTCAGAGAAAGTGCCGTGTTTCTGATGGGTTGTCCCCGGATGTAGGATTATTGCGTCATATACGTCATATTTTAACCCTTTAGCGCCCACTCTCAAATGAGACAGCGCTGCCCAATTTCTAAAGTCAACGCACATTTATGGCTTATCTCAGAAAACTTTATATTTGTGCATAAATTTGCGAGGGCTATTTATGGCACATTTATCAAGTATATACTGGTACAATGTATTCTATGTGATGTGTGATGGGCTGCTTACCAGATATTGTTGTCGCTCGGATGACCCACCATCTTGCTGTCAATGACGTTGACGTTATCACCACCTATTGAGTCCCTTCAGCTGCTTCCTTTTTTTCACTCGGGGTCGCCACAGTAGATGCAAGGTGGATCTGCATGTTGATTTGGCACGTTTTACGCTGGATGCCCTTCCTGACACAACTTAACGTTACATGGGCTAAGGGCAGGAGTGGCTTTGAACCAGGAACGTTCCGCTCTGGAATCAGGCCCACTTAATAACTTGGCCACCACCCCTTTATTAATGTTATCACTATGTAAGGTGAAAAATACATGGGACACTCATATGCGCACGTTGCACACAAAAAAATACATGCGTATAAGTATAAACTTTTGTGCACCACTTTTTCATAGGTTTTAATAGGAATTTTTCTTGAGAATATAGGCTGAAAAGACATTTGTTACTGTCCTGGATTCTCCTCTTGGAGAACATTGAACTTTTTTCTCCTTAACTTTAATCTTTAAAAAGTTTTTTTGAATGCTTTTAACTCAGTTTTGTTTTAGAAATGTTCTAATATGTCTTTAATATGCTGTCGTACAAACACTCAAATCAAACACTGACTAAAACATTGATACAAACACATGCTTGTACATTATATTCACTGCTTATTTAATAAACTTTCTCAAAGTGGCTGTGATGAAATGCCTTAAGCCCCATTCAAACCAGGCGCGACGTGAGCAACAGCGGCGACAGATTGCCATGTAATCCCTATGGAAGGACGCGTTGTGGCGCCAAGCCACACAATGTAATGTAATGGACGCGAATGAAGCGACGCGAATGAAGCGATTTTGAGCGATTGGCTCGTTTGTGGCGTGATATCGTGTCGTGTCATGTTGCCCTCCTCCCCAAGTTGAAAAATCTGAACTTTTTCGTCTTGTCGCGCTGCGATGACCAATCGGGGACTTTTTTTTTCACGTGCGCGTGCAAGCGAATCATCCGTGAAGGTTATTTATTAACTACACAGATGTATAATAAAACAAATGGTGACTGAGTTATAAACAGAATTATGACAGAGTTTGGGGGAAGAGCGAGCAGCAGCCCCGCAGCAGCGGCAGCAGACAGTTTTTTTTGTTGTTGTTTTTCATGTGCGCGCGAGCGAATCGTCCGTGAAGATTATTTTATTTATTAACTACACAGATGTATAATAAAACAAATGGTGACTGGTTTATAAACACAGTTATGACAGAGAGCGAGCAGCAGCACCACAGCAGTGGACAGTTTTTTTTCATTGTTTACATGTGCACGTGAACAGGACAGGAGGTCCTCAAACTGGTTCCTGCAGAGTCGGAAGGAACGCTGAAAGCTGCCGTCATCCAGACGCAGCTCCTGCAGCAAATAATGATACTCCCCAAATTGGGAACATCTCATGAGGCTGTTATGAACCCAGGGACGGCGCCGCAGGCGACATATGTCAGCTTTCCACAACAGTTAAGAGCACAGCAACTCGCTCCATTTGATCAAGGCCCATTGTGTTAACTTGACTGACAACCGGAACTGGCAAGCGAAATGGAAGCTCCTCGTATTTGATGATGCACTGGGGCGAATTTTCGCAGCGAAAGCAGAGCGACACACCGAACGATGGTGGCGCGTCGCGCCCGGTGTGAACACGGTTTTACACAGATGTGAGTCGTTCCATTTTGATGAACAGTCTTTGCAACCACTTCCTTCACTGATTTCCACTGATTGATAACAAATTTTCAGGTTCTTTGTGTGCAGTGTAGAACACAGCAATGTTTGGGCACGTATTCTTGTCTGTAAGGTTTCACTCATATGATGACACTTGATACAAATATTCATGCATGTTGCCATGTTAGCTCACATGGACAGATTTCCAACTTGGTCAATAGTGCATCTTCAATTTTGGATTTCAGCAGACAATAAGCAACCACAATCATTATGTTTTATATTTTGAAATTGGACTGATCCAGAATTAATCATCTCTTGGCAATAATGAGCAGATAATCAGAAATCCACAGTGAAAATGCTCTTTTCAGTGGTAATTAACACATGCTTTCAGGCTTGTCATTCTTCAGTCTGTCTCATCTACTGCTTATCTTCTTTGATAGTTATCTAACAAGAAAGGTGAAAATTGAAGCTCAGAGCCATCTTAGCAAATTCTTGGTGGCTTTGTCGTCTGTCCTCCATCTCTGTCTACTCCCATCCCTTATTTCTTTTCCTCTGCCCGATTCCTTTCATCTCTGGAGGGAAAACAGGATGTAATCACCAAGTCTTGGCAGAGGGGAGACACGGCACTGGTGTGTGTGTGTGTGTATGTGTGTGTGTGTGTTTTCCCTAATGCAGGAGAAATATTCAATACCTACAGAACCAAGTAGAGGTGATTGAATGAGTGTGTGTGTGTGTGTATGTGTGTGTGTGTGTGTGTGTGCGCGCACCTCAAGTGCGTGACCCACCTCTAGCATTAATGAGGAAGCGCCTCTGCCAGTTTTCCCTCATCTTTCCACTCTTACTCTGGAGAAAACACAATCACACATTAACAACCTGGCAGAATAGCATCAAGGAGAGAACAAGAAAATGGAGCACGGATCCATGGTTGGGGAAAGCACTGAGGTGTGCACTCAAAGGAGTGGATGGTTTAATAACCATGATATAGAAAGCCGCCAGTGGAATGGGGATCAGGTTTGTAGATATCTACTGTTAGGACACTTATTGCCATCCTTCCCAGATGGAAGCCAAAGGACTGGCACAGTGTTGACCAGGCTTTATTGAACTGATCAGTTCAATAAAGCCTGGTCAACACTGTGCCTTTATTTAAGATTTGATCCTTTATTTAAGCTTTGATCCATCCAAAGAACCATCATTGTGTTGGTGTCATTGTTACCTGCCACAAACAACAGAGGAGGGTCAAAAGTTATGTGATAGTCTGCATCTGTAGTGTTTCAGTGGAAGATATCTCCTCCAGTGGTAGACGATAAGGGCTTTTTCAGATTTGGTTGAGGAGCAGGAATGTTTATTTATTTATTTATTGCTGATTTTCTTGCCTATTTCACTGACAACCCAAGACCAACTCCACGACCAGGTCTGATCGAGTTCTGATTGAGGTGGAGGCTGTGGATTCCTACAAGTAGCTCGAGCTGTGGCTGGACGCCAAACTGTACTGGACAACCTACACCAACCTCCTGTACAGGAAGGGACAGAACAGGCTGTACTGTCTGAGGAGGTTACAATCGTTTAACATTTGCAGGAAACTGTGGATGTTCTACCAGTTCGTAGTAGCCAGCATCCTCTTTTACACCGTGGTGTGTTGGAGGGAGCAGCACATCCAAGAAGGACACATTCAGGCTAGACAAACTGATCAGGCAGGCTGGCTCCATGGTTGGCATGAAGCTGGACACCCTGGTGATGGTGGCAGAGAAGAGAACACTGGACAAGCTGCTGGACATTATGGACAATGCCAGTCACCCTCTCCACACCATCATCAGCACCCAGAGGAGCCTCTTCAGCCACAGACTGCTCCTTCCCAAGTGTAGGACCAACAGACTGAAAAACTCCTTTGTCCCTCAGGCCATCAGACTGTACAACTCCTCACTCAGGGGGAGGAGGAGTAACGGGAAGACAGAGGACAGGGAGGAGAGGAACAGTAGTTGCCTGTAAACCAGTATGTCAGCTGTTCTGATCCTGTCAGATCTCAGAATTTAAGCAGAGCAGGATCTGGTTAGTACCCGGATGGGAGACCTCTTTGGAACACCAGCGGCTGTGTGTGTTTCTCCAGTTAAAACTGGAGTTGCGTCAGGAAGGGCATCCGGCGTAAAACTTGTGCAATTACCAATGCAGATCTGGCTGTATCCGCTGTGGCGACCCCGAACAAAACCAGGAGCATCTGAATGAACAACAACATATTGCAAACCGTTTTCCTTGTTTAGTTTCACTTTTGATACTGTGTGCTTCTTACCCTGTGTGCTGCTATACAGTGCTGCTGGAAGCTCCCTGAGGGAGTCTTCCCAAGGGATCAATAAAGTTCTGTCTAATCTAATCTATAGCTGCCACTATGAAGGCTGTAATAAACTTTTGTGTAGGCCATCGTACAATGAGGCTGAATTCTAAGTGTTGCTTTGTTGCCTTAAATGGTACCACTTCCTGCTTTAAAAGCCTGTAACACATTCCAAAACAATTGGGACCACAAAAACATTTACTGCTTTGTAATGTTGCCATTCCTTCTCTCAATGCTCAAGATATTTTGGTATTGAGTATACAAGAAGTGAAGCATTTCAGGTGAATGTAACTCAGTATTGTAGTGTTTGATTAAGGTTTTCCAAAGTAATGCCACGCCCATGTGGTTATGTCACCTATTGATGATTGATGGTTCTTTATGTGATGGTTTCAGCTGGATCGGAGATATTGGGTATTCACCTTTAAGCTTGCACCCTTGCCCTTTTTGCACTGAAATTCCTGCACACTCCTTGAATCATTGAATGATGTTATGCACGTTATAAGGAGAAGTGTGTAAATTCCAAACTCATCTTTATTTTAGGAACATTGTAAACATTTCACAAATTTCTGACACATTGGAGATCCACAAACTGGAGATCATCAGGCTATCTTTGGTGACCCTCTGCCCATTTTTTGCTCCATTAAGACAGCCTTTCTTGAACTTGGCTTTTGTACCAGACCATGATTACAGTGACCCGTTGACATCATCCATTTGAAATAAAATCATTTAATATTTTTACCTCATTAACTGTAAATTTATCCTGTCCCAACTATGTATGGAATGTGTTGAAGAAATTAAATGCAAGAACGGATGACGTTGACCACATAAAACATGAAATATCTAGAGTTCAGACTGTCTGCAATGAAATGAAAGTCAACATATATGTAAGAATTACTGGGTTTGTTTGCATTCACCATATTGTCGCAACTTTTTGTGATTTGGGGTTGTAAATACATAAAAAGCAGCAATAGGAGAAGGGTGGAAAAAGTGAAGGATAAAATGGGCATAGTTTAATACTGAATTTCTCTGATAATGAGAAACGAATGAGGGTTGTCACATTGGTATTATGCGCTTCTTGGCAGCACATTTGTGTCTGTGTATGCACTTTGTGCATGCATATAGGGTCCTAAGTGGCTAAACCATGTTGGAACCGAGCTTATCCCCCTTCCAGAAAGGAGAGGAGTGTTAGCTGTGAGGTAACTGGCAAATCACTACTGTGTAGCCACAGACACACGCTTGCTGCCAGGTGTGTTGAGGAGGTAATTGTCAGCACGGCATGCCAGTGGCTAGAGTGAGAAAATGAGGTGCAGCCTCCGGTGCAGTCTGCTTACTTGAGGGGCCAACTCGATATGTAGCACTGTTGTTTATCCAATCCCCTCATGCCCATCACACCACTTTGTATTCTCCTTAGTTTCACTCGTTCCCCATTTTTGTTTCCTCTCCCTATCTTCTCATTGCCTTGCCTTTCATTGCTGAATGTCATCTTTCTCCAACCTCTTGTAACATGTCTTCCTCTGTCTGTTCTCTACTGACCAGCTGCTGGTCTACTGAACAAAGGCTGGTGTCAGAGGCTGGTGTCAGCCTTTGACACGGTTGATCACTTTATTTTACTGTCCCATCTGGAGCATTATGCAGGTTTTAAAAGCACAGCACTGGAGTGGTTCAGATCTTATCTTAGAGACCGTAGTTTCTCTGTGTACCTTGGGCCACACCAGTCCAGCTCAGCACCCTTAAATTATGGTGTTCCACAAGGCTCTGTTTTGGGTCCCACCCTTTTTTCACTGTATATGCTTGGCACCATATTCAGAAAATACAACTTGGCCTTTCATTTTTATGCCGATGACCTGCAAATCTATCTCCCACTTAAGCTCCCATCAAATTCTTTTACTAACCTGGTAAATTGTCTGCAGGAAGTGAAAACTTGGTTGACCCAAAACTTTCTAATTCTCAATGAGAAAAAAACTGAAATAGTTGGTTTTGGCCCTGCATGGTCATCTGGTTCATATGATGTGCTTGGTCCTTTGTCTTCCTGTGTGCATGATTCTGTCAGAAATCTGGGGGTCATTTTTGACAGCTCCTTCAAAATGGACAAGCAAATTAATTTTGTGGTAAAGGCCAGTTTCCACCAACTCAGAATCTTGAGAAAAGTGAAGGCTTACCTCCCAGCGTGTGTTTTTGAGCAAGTTATTAATTTGTTTATAACATCTTGTCTAGATTATTGTAACTCACTCTACTGTGGACTGGACCAGTCATCTCTAAAGCGTCTGCAGCAGGTCCAGAACACTGCTGCATGACTGCTCATAGGGACGAGGAAGAGAGAGCACATCACCCCTGTGTTAGCCTCGCTCCATTGGCTCCCAGTCACATTTAGGATTGATTTTAAGATTCTGCTGCTTGTGTTCAAGTGTTTAAATGGTTTGGCTCCCGATTACTTCTCTGAGCTTTTGACTCCTTATGTTCCGGTCAGATCAGTGAGGTCAGAAAGCCAGCTTTTATTAAATGTGCCCAGATCTCAATTAAAAACTCGAGGTGATCTGGCTTTTTCGGTGGCTGCGCCTAAACTTTGGAACAGTTTGCCTTTGCACATGAGAGCTGCTCCAACTCTAGAGTCTTTTAAATCTGTTCTTAAGACTCATTTTTATGCTTTGGCTTTAATACAATTTAAGCTGTGTGTGTCTGGTCTTATGTGTCCTTGTATATTTTGGAATTTTAATGCTTTGGGGTTTTTTTTGTGATATGGTTTTTGATATTGTTTTTACTGTGAAGCACTTTGGGAAGCTGCTGTTGTTGTAAATGTGCTATATAAATAAAATTGACATTGACATTGACCAGAGCCACAGTTTAATCTTCCGTCAGCTCCTGGAGACCAACATTCATGTGTTTATCTTCTGTCCCCAGACATCATCCAGATTATCCAGCTATGATCCAAGTAGTGTCACGAGGATAAGATACTGTACACGCAACATGTTATATATCAAGTATCGTAAAAAATAAATCAAAAAATGTCTTGCTCAGTTGTTATGTGTGTTGTCAAGAGATGATGTGACTGATGCGTCAGCAGGTGGCTGTAATGGTTGTTAATAGATGTAAGTGTTTGACCTGGATTTGGGTTCAAACCTCTGAGATTCCAGATCTGACAGATCCAAGTCAATTCCAGTAAAGATGATCGGGCACAATGAACTTTATTTCCGTGGACACACAGTGACCAACACTAGCAGTGCTACTTCTTATTGTCTGACACTGAGATCTGTTTGGTGTTGTCATGGCAGCACACAAAGAAAAAGTGTGAAATGCGCAGGAGCTGTATTCAAATGAAGAAATGCAAAGACAATTATTTGGGATCTTAGAAATTAGGTTAAATATATGCAGTATCCAACACTGGGTACGGTTCAGTTAATCAGCTAATGGGTCGTACTCGCTCTGATATTTTCTGAATAGTGTTTAAGGGTCAAAAAGTGTTAGGAAGCCCTAAAATCTTGTATGTGGGTCTTGTTGGAGCTTATACACTAATCCAATTACCAAAATGAACACATCACATAAAGGCAACAGGTATCACCTCAAGGAGATGGGGGGAGCAAGAGGGCGAGCTTATTTATCGCATCATCTATGAAACCTGGTGTAGATTCAAACCTAATTCTGTGTTCATGGTCTGTTATTACAACATACCATGTTAATTAGTGCTGCAACAATTAAAAAATGTATTGCTTATTAATCAGTCATTAAATTAATCACCAAGGCAATCCATTTCGGTACTCAGTTAACCATTTCATGTCATCTTTTTTTTTGGTCCAAATTTTTTGATTTCCTCTCCTTACAGTAGAGCTCAGTCCGGCTGCCTGTTCTGTTCGTATCCAAATATTCACTCATCTCTACACAGGCCCTTGGTCCTGTCATCTGTTTTTTCTTTGTGTTAAGCCCTCACTCAGTGCTGGAAATTTATGTGGAACACAGTTAGCACTCATCATTTTCATGATATATCACAATGCCTATTCATCTGCAGTAATAAAAACTGTTCATCACAATATTTTCTATTCAAATTCACTTCTCTCTTTAAGGGATTGAGCTGCAATAATTGCATCTGTTGTGGAATGAAGGCTTTTGACAAATTTGTGTAGTCACTACTTTCCTGTATCAAATGAACTTTGCTTTATTTCCACACCTGCTGGGATGTGCATCACTAGAATGTCTTAGCGAAATTAAATCGTACAAACTTGTGTGATCACCCACAGATCCGCTCTGTAAATGTCATTGCTCTGGTTTGAGTGCCTCTGTGTTCCATCAGTGGGGATAGTGTTGACATTTCGTGTTGTGAATAGGACCACTGTGTATCTGCTCACCTCAGCGTACTGTGCACTGATAAATCCAGCCAGTGTTTTTGAAGCAACACCACAAGTTTAATTTACTGTGTGCATGAACTAAAAGAAGCAAGTTTGCAGTTAAAATAATTTTACTTTTTCCCAAAATACATGAGCTCATGGACACTGTGAAACACAGTTTATATATATATATATATATATATATATATATATATATATATATATATATATATAATATACAGTGCATCCAGAAACTATTGACAGTGCTTCACTTTTTCCACATTTTATGTTAGTGTTATTCCAAAATGGATGAAATTCTTTTTTTACCCCATAATGACTATGTAAAAAAAATATTTTTTTGAGATTTTTGCAAATTTAATAAAATAATAAAAAACTAAGAAATCACATGTACATAAGTATTTCACAGCCTTTGCCATGAAGCTCAAAATGAGCTCAGGTGCATCCTGTTTCCACTGACCATCCTCGATGTTTCTACAGCTCAATTGAAGTCCACCTGGGGTAAATTCAGTTGATTATTTGGAAAGGCACACACCTGTCTACATATTAGGCCCGTCCCACAGTTGACAGTGCATGTCAGAGCACAATCCAAGCAATGAAGGGGAGGTTATGGTCTAGTGTGGTGGTGTCCAAACTATTCCAGAAAGGGCCAAGAGTGTGCAGGTTTTCTTTGCAGCCACTGACTCCAGCAGGTGATTTCACTGATTAACATCACTTTGAGCAGGTGGGATGAGTTCGTCAGTGAAATCACCTGCTGCAGTCAGTGGCTGCAAAGAAAACCTGCACCCTCTCTGGGAGGCAGAGCCTTCACCTTTCAGGCTCCTCTCCTCTGGAACCAGCTCCCAGTTCGGATCAGGGAGACAGACACCCTCTCTACTTTTAAGATTACGCTTAAAACTTTCCTTTTTGCTAAAGCTTATAGTTAGGGCTGGATCAGGTGACCCTGAGCCATCCATTAGTTATGCTGCTATAGACTTAGACTGCTGGGGGGTTCCCATGATGCACTGAGTGTTTCTTTCTCTTTTTGCTGTGTATGCACCACTCTGCATTTAATCATTAGTGATTGATCTCTGCTCCCCTCCACAGCATGTCTTTTTCCTGGTTCTCTCCCTCAGCCCCAACCAGTCCCAGCAGAAGACTGCCCCTCCCTGAGCCTGGTTCTGCTGGAGGTTTCTTCCTGTTAAAAGGGAGTTTTTCCTTCCCACTGTCGCCAAGAGCTTGCTCACAGGGGGTTGTTTTGACCGTTGGGGTTTTTCCGTAATTATTGTATGGCTTTGCCTTACAATATAAAGCGCCTTGGGGCAACTGTTTGTTGTGATTTGGTGCTATATAAATAAAATTGATTTGATTTGATTTAGTGGCAGCATCATGCTGTGGGGATGTTTTTCAGTGGCAGGGACTGGGAGACTAGTCAGGATTGAGGGTAAAATGAATGCAGCAATCATCCAGGATGAAAACCTGCTCCAGAGCATATACAGTTGTGCTCAAAAGTTTACATACCCTGGCAGACTTTTTAAAAACGTTTTTGCCCATGTTTCAGAGAATAAGAATAATAACACAAGACATTTTTTCACTCATGGTCAGTAGTTATGTGTAGCCATTCATTGTCAAACAACTGTGTTTACTCTTTTGAAATCATAATGACAACATTAACTAACCAAACGATCCTGATCGAAAGTTTGCATACCCTGTTGATTGTGGCCTGATAACATGCACACAAGTTGACACAAACGGGTTTGAACGACTATAAAAGGTAACCATCACCACCTGTGATTTCTTTGTTTGTACTCAGTGAAAAATGGGCTGCATGGTCGAGTCGGCAGAAGAAAGCCATTGCTATGCAAATGGAACAAAGTATCCTGCTTACAATATGCCAAACAGCCAAGTCATTTGGAGTGATGAGACCAAAATTGAACGGTCTTACCCTATTGTGTAGAGTTATGTGATTTGGATGGAGAGTGTTGCATTTGACATTTTTATGCAGGTGATATCCTTGCGTTGTTCATCTGAACGGTATGTGTTCTATCAAAACCTTGTATTGCCTGTGTCTTGTGTCAGTGTGATAAGCAAAGAACAGAATATTTCATGACACATACCTGCCCCAGACGGAGAGAAGAAGACCTTCAAGTGGTCCGAGGCGAACTGTCATGGAACATTCTGCCCAACAATTCATATTCTCTGAAAGTTGGCCAAAAAATCAGAAATTGTGCCAGGGTATGTAAACGTTTGTGCACAAGTGTGTGTGTGTGTGTGTGTTTACATGTAATACTTATTGTTATTATAAATGATGTTTACTGTAATGTAAAATAATAATATTGTATTATACAGTTTTGTTTTTTGAAAGAGCAACTTACATTGAGTCTCTGCTGCTGATCATGCACGCGTGCATGTGCACATGTTCGAAAAGGGTGGTATTAGCCTTAAGTGTGTAAGCCAGTGTATCAAAACAAGTGGTTGTTTGTGTTTCATCTCCCTCCCTCAGACCCCTGCCAGCACATGTAAAATGAATGAAGGCCTGTGTGTGTGTGCTCACAGTGTTCGTGTGTGTGTGTGTGCGCTCAGTGTTCGTGTGTCTGTGTGTGTGTGTGTGTGTGCGCTCAGTGTTCGTGTGTCTGTGTGTGTGTGTGTGTGCGCTCACAGTGTTCGTGTGTGTGTGTGTGTGTGTGCTCACAGTGTTCGTGTGTGTGTGTGTGATGAAGAAGTGAAGAAAGGTGTGATGCGATGTGGGTGGAAGTAGGCAGAGCAGAGTCAGACAGAGGGAGGCTGAGTGTGACGACACACCTGCTGTCCTTTATTAGCGTTTTAGAGTTTTAACTTTTGCAACTTCTTTTTCAGGTTTCAGAGGAAGCGTAGTTGTTGAAGCGGGTTTGCAATTTTGTTGTGACGCAACCAAATCCAACTGATCATCTGCCATTTCTCCCGTGGTTCTGTGTTCAGAATAAAACCTATTGTGGAGCAGTGGCCAGAGTGACAGAGGAGCACATGAAGAGCGGAAACGGCACGACAGCAACATCCTGACTGGTAACATCGCGCCCGCACGCTGCCACACGCCCAGCAACTCCACAAGCGGGCGTCACGAGGATACGCGCGACCACTCCTCCTTGCAGCCATGGTAACACACTTTCTCTCTACATGTGCTGGTGTGTGCATGTTTGTCTGTGCTAGTGTGTATATATGGCAGTAAATTATCTGCAGTAGAAGAGAGTAAGTAGTAGTGTAAGTAAATACCTCTCCAGACTGGAGGGTGCAACATCTCAGACTGATATCACTTTCCAGACATGATAGTGGGGTGTATGTGCTTTATGGTCCCTGATAAGAGGAGGTGCAGACAGGGTCATATCTTGGTGTTTGGGGGAGTAGAGAAAGAAGAGTGCTTGCCAGCCGGTACTCAATCACTGGGGAAAGAAGGAGAGCTGAAGCTTGAATGAAACATAGGAGGGTAAGAAGATAAAATACAAAAGGAGCTGAAGTGTTATGAAAAGGAGAAAGATAGTCAATGGAGATTTCTCTGTTTTGATTATTTATTTATTTTCGGTGCAGTTTTGGTTACAAGAGGGAACTCTGCTCTCTCCGGTTCACACACGGGGCAGAGTTCCCTACCCCTAAACCGAGCTGAGTTCTTAACCTGGGCTGCGTTTTCCTTGCGGGCCAAATTCTCTTGTTAATGCAGTTTT
Organism: Thalassophryne amazonica; assembly: GCF_902500255.1. NCBI lineage: Eukaryota > Metazoa > Chordata > Actinopteri > Batrachoidiformes > Batrachoididae > Thalassophryne > Thalassophryne amazonica. Next base: position 33,445,183 of record NC_047119.1, read on the forward strand.
TCCTGTAATCGCCTTCTCTTATTCTTACAGAAGGTGTCCTGTATAGGCTTTGAGGAACATTGGTCTTGATGCTTATGCCCAAAGTCCTCTACGTTATGTGGTTGAGAGTCTATGATTCCCTTCAATGAGACACCAGTCTGGTGCAGATTGCTTCACCAGCCAAGGCTGGGCCAACAAAATGCAGATGATGTGTCTTGTCCGAAGACAGAGAGTGGGTACCATGACCCAGAATTGAACCCAGGTCTACGTATTGGTAACCCATTTCCTTATCCGACTGAGCTATGCACCCTTATTCTTTTGCTTGCCTCTACTGGTGGTTGGCTCTCACTGCGGTATTGTATCACTTCCTGTTCCGGAGCACAGCGGTGTTTTTCTGTATCTGTTAGCTGTTTAATCTGCGCAGTTAGATTGATCTAGTTATCTAGATTACGATTTGTTTCCCAGTGTAATCTTTACGTGCCTTAACTAAAGCACTCCTTCTGCTGAATCACCTCTAAATTATTTACACATTATTCACTTTGCGTGTTTTTAGGAATCCGCTAGCTTAGCGTAGCTACTAGCTCTTAGCCGAATTTAGCATGGCGGCTTCTCCTGTCTCTCCCGCACTTTTCTGCTCTGGGTGTGAAATGTTTAGTTATTCCTCGGCCTCCTTTAGCAGTAACGGTACTTGTAATAAGTGCAGCTTATTCGTAGCTTTGGAGGCCAGGCTGGGCGAATTGGAGACTCGGCTCCGCACCGTGGAAAATTCTACAGCTAGCCAGGCCCCTGTAGTCGGTGCGGACCAAGGTAGCTTAGCCGCCGTTAGTTACCCCCTGGCAGATCCCGAGCAGCCGGGAAAGCAGGCTGACTGGGTGACTGTGAGGAGGAAGCGTAGCCCTAAACAGAAGCCCTGTGTACACCGCCAACCCGTTCACATCTCTAACCGTTTTTCCCCACTCGACGACACACCCGCCGAGGATCAAACTCTGGTTATTGGCGACTCTGTTTTGCGAAATGTGAAGTTAGCAACACCAGCAACCATAGTCAATTGTCTTCCGGGGGCCAGAGCAGGCGACATTGAAGGAAATTTGAAACTGCTGGCTAAGGCTAAGCGTAAATTTGGTAAGATTGTAATTCACGTCGGCAGTAATGACACCCGGTTACGCCAATCGGAGGCCACTAAAATTAACATTAAATCGGTGTGTAACTTTGCAAAAACAATGTCGGACTCTGTAGTTTTCTCTGGGCCCCTCCCCAATCAGACCGGGAGTGACATGTTTAGCCGCATGTTCTCCTTGAATTGCTGGCTGTCTGAGTGGTGTCCAAAAAATGAGGTGGGCTTCATAGATAATTGGCAAAGCTTCTGGGGAAAACCTGGTCTTGTTAGGAGAGACGGCATCCATCCCACTTTGGATGGAGCAGCTCTCATTTCTAGAAATCTGGCCAATTTTCTTAAATCCTCCAAACCGTGACTATCCAGGGTTGGGACCAGGAAGCAGAGTTGTAGTCTTACACACCTCTCTGCAGCTTCTCTCCCCCTGCCATCCCCTCATTACCCCATCCCCGTAGAGATGGTGCCTGCTCCCAGACCACCAATAACCAGTAAAAATCTATTTAAGCATAAAAATTCAAAAAGAAAAAATAATATAGCACCTTCAACTGCACCACAGACTAAAACAGTTAAATGTGGTCTATTAAACATTAGGTCTCTCTCTTCTAAGTCCCTGTTGGTAAATGATATAATAATTGATCAACATATTGATTTATTCTGCCTTACAGAAACCTGGTTACAGCAGGATGAATATGTTAGTTTAAATGAGTCAACACCCCCGAGTCACACTAACTGTCAGAATGCTCGTAGCACGGGCCGGGGCGGAGGATTAGCAGCAATCTTCCATTCCAGCTTATTAATTAATCAAAACCCAGACAGAGCTTTAATTCATTTGAAAGCTTGACTCTTAGTCTTGTCCATCCAAATTGGAAGTCCCAAAAACCAGTTTTATTTGTTATTATCTATCGTCCACCTGGTCGTTACTGTGAGTTTCTCTGTGAATTTTCAGACCTTTTGTCTGACTTAGTGCTTAGCTCAGATAAGATAATTATAGTGGGCGATTTTAACATCCACACAGATGCTGAGAATGACAGCCTCAACACTGCATTTAATCTATTATTAGACTCTGTTGGCTTTGCTCAAAAAGTAAATGAGTCCACCCACCACTTTAATCATATCTTAGATCTTGTTCTGACTTATGGTATGGAAATAGAAGACTTAACAGTATTCCCTGAAAACTCCCTTCTGTCTGATCATTTCTTAATAACATTTACATTTACTCTGATGGACTACCCAGCAGTGGGGAATAAGTTTCATTACACTAGAAGTCTTTCAGAAAGCGCTGTAACTAGGTTTAAGGATATGATTCCTTCTTTATGTTCTCTAATGCCATATACCAACACAGTGCAGAGTAGCTACCTAAACTCTGTAAGTGAGATAGAGTATCTCGTCAATAGTTTTACATCCTCATTGAAGACAACTTTGGATGCTGTAGCTCCTCTAAAAAAGAGAGCTTTAAATCAGAAGTGCCTGACTCCGTGGTATAACTCACAAACTCGTAGCTTAAAGCAGATAACCCGTAAGTTGGAGAGGAAATGGCGTCTCACTAATTTAGAAGATCTTCACTTAGCCTGGAAAAAGAGTATGTTGCTCTATAAAAAAAGCCCTCCGTAAAGCTAGGACATCTTTCTACTCATCACTAATTCAAGAAAATAAGAACCCCAGGTTTCTTTTCAGCACTGTAGCCAGGCTGACAAAGAGTCAGAGCTCTATTGAGCTGAGTATTCCATTAACTTTAACTAGTTATGACTTCATGACTTTCTTTGCTAACAAAATTTTAACTATTGGAGAAAAAATTACTCATAACCATCCCAAAGACGTATCGTTATCTTTGGCTGCTTTCAGTGATGCCGGTATTTGGTTAGACTCTTTCTCTCCGATTGTTCTGTCTGAGTTATTTTCATTAGTTACTTCATCCAAACCATCAACATGTTTATTAGACCCCATTCCTACCAGGCTGCTCAAGGAAGCCCTACCATTATTTAATGCTTTGATCTTAAATATGATCAATCTATCTTTGTTAGTTGGCTATGTACCACAGGCTTTTAAGGTGGCAGTAATTAAACCATTACTTAAGAAGCCATCACTTGACCCAGCTATCTTAGCTAATTATAGGCCAATCTCCAACCTTCCTTTTCTCTCAAAAATTCTTGAAAGGGTAGTTGTAAAACAGCTAACTGATCATCTGCAGAGGAATGGTCTATTTGAAGAGTTTCAGTCAGGTTTTAGAATTCATCATAGTACAGAAACAGCATTAGTGAAGGTTACAAATGATCTTCTTATGGCCTCGGACAGTGGACTCATCTCTGTGCTTGTTCTGTTAGACCTCAGTGCTGCTTTTGATACTGTTGACCATAAAATTTTATTACAGAGATTAGAGCATGCCATAGGTATTAAAGGCAGTGCGCTGTGGTGGTTTGAATCATATTTGTCTAATAGATTACAATTTGTTCATGTAAATGGGGAATCTTCTTCACAGACTAAAGTTAATTATGGAGTTCCACAAGGTTCTGTGCTAGGACCAATTTTATTCACTTTATACATGCTTCCCTTAGGCAGTATTATTAGACGGTATTGCTTAAATTTTCATTGTTACGCAGATGATACCCAGCTTTATCTATCCATGAAGCCAGAGGACACACACCAATTAGCTAAACTGCAGGATTGTCTTACAGACATAAAGACATGGATGACCTCTAATTTCCTGCTTCTAAACTCAGATAAAACTGAAGTTATTGTACCTGGCCCCACAAATCTTAGAAACATGGTGTCTAACCAGATCCTTACTGTGGATGGCATTACCCTGACCTCTAGTAATACTGTGAGAAATCTTGGAGTCATTTTTGATCAGGATATGTCATTCAAAGCGCATATTAAACAAATATGTAGGACTGCTTTTTTGCATTTACGCAATATCTCTAAAATCAGAAAGGTCTTGTCTCAGAGTGATGCTGAAAAACTAATTCATGCATTTATTTCCTCTAGGCTGGACTATTGTAATTCATTATTATCAGGTTGTCCTAAAAGTTCCCTAAAAAGCCTTCAGTTAATTCAAATGCTGCAGCTAGAGTACTGACGGGGACTAGAAGGAGAGAGCATATCTCACCCATATTGGCCTCTCTTCATTGGCTTCCTGTTAATTCTAGAATAGAATTTAAAATTCTTCTTCTTACTTATAAGGTTTTGAATAATCAGGTCCCATCTTATCTTAGGGACCTCGTAGTACCATATCACCCCAATAGAGCGCTTCGCTCTCAGACTGCAGGCTTACTTGTAGTTCCTAGGGTTTGTAAGAGTAGAATGGGAGGCAGAGCCTTCAGCTTTCAGGCTCCTCTCCTGTGGAACCAGCTCCCAATTCAGATCAGGGAGACAGACACCCTCTCTACTTTTAAGATTAGGCTTAAAACTTTCCTTTTTGCTAAAGCTTATAGTTAGGGCTGGATCAGGTGACCCTGAACCATCCCTTAGTTATGCTGCTATAGACGTAGACTGCTGGGGGGTTCCCATGATGCACTGTTTCTTTCTCTTTTTGCTCTGTATGCACCACTCTGCATTTAATCATTAGTGATCGATCTCTGCTCCCCTCCACAGCATGTCTTTTTCCTGGTTCTCTCCCTCAGCCCCAACCAGTCCCAGCAGAAGACTGCCCCTCCCTGAGCCTGGTTCTGCTGGAGGTTTCTTCCTGTTAAAAGGGAGTTTTTCCTTCCCACTGTAGCCAAGTGCTTGCTCACAGGGGGTCGTTTTGACCGTTGGGGTTTTACATAATTATTGTATGGCCTTGCCTTACAATATAAAGCGCCTTGGGGCAACTGTTTGTTGTGATTTGGCACTATATAAAAAAATTGATTGATTGATTGACTGTTAAAGTCTTCTGTATAGTCCGAATTTGGTTGTGAACCACCATGGCTGGTCTCATCTAAAGCTGTCAGTATGTTTCATAATGGGTCTCACAGTGGTAGCTTAGGGACCATATAAAGCCTTCAGGGCAGTAGTATATGCCTTATCATGGTTTACCCAATACACTCAGTGTGGCACAATTCAGTACTCCCTTCGCCCCACAACTTCTCCGAGGGAAAGGGAAAAGTGGTAGGGTGAAGGGAGTATATTGGGATTATGCCCACAACAGTTATGAGTAGAAAAGATGAGTCAACTAGAATAGTTGAGTGCATAAATACAGGAAATTAAGTGAAACAATCATCTTATTGTCAAATATGCCAACCCATTTTTAGCTTAGGTACACTTTACTGTTTCTTATGGAACCACTATACATTTGATTTTCCCCAAATAACCCATCATAGCAGCCTCGCGCGTGCCGTTGCCAAGAGATGGCTCCAATGCATGACAGTTTTGTTCACTTCCGGGTTGGTTGTTGTCATCAACTATCCAGCGTTTGTTTTGTTAACTGGCTTTATTAACATTCACTGACCCCTGCAAACTGCTTAGCACTTAGCCTAGCAGTTTCACTCTTCAGTTTCTTCTTCTATGCTTGCATTAAACCTTTCGTGCAAACAATGCGGCTCTGCGTAACTGCGACGCCCAGTGGCTAATGTGAGAACTGTCACAAACACATCATGACAGGCGTCATCTGCTGCAACCATGGCCAAAAGTAGAGGAAGCTCTCCTTTTGAAGGAATAAAGTAGGGCTGCTCTTAAGTGCTCCATCAAGTGTTTGTCCATGATAGCTGCCATTTTTTTGAAGTAAGACACTGAAGTTTTGTCAACTAATAAGATTAGCCTCCTAGGTACCAGGCTAAAAACTTTAGTCGGGTAACATGAAACTTTAGCTGAGTAAGTGATTTGTGCAACGACTAACGTCAAAAAATCAGCCAACTAACTGAGTTTATTTGATTAAACAAGATTAGTCTGCTTTATGAAACTGGGTCCTGGACACTAAACTGTAACCTAAGGTGATGTCTACGGTCTTACGTCTTCCTAAGGTCTTTGGTACTAGGTCCATTCACTGGGTCCTTGGGTACTGCTGGAATGACTGTGTGATATGAATGGTTACTTGGGGATGATGATGAAGACTGAAATCCTTCTTGGCCTTCTTCTTGAGAATAAGCTTACAAAAGCTTCATGAGGCAGTCGCAGTCACTTGTGAATTTGGGGATTCTGAGTGAAATTTTGCAACCACAGATATGAAGCTGATGATGAAACTGGCAAAGACTTGGGAGGGTGAACTGTAAAAACGAATAAAAACATGATGAGGACAAATGAAAGATGAAAACTTGAGTAAAAGTTTAGGATAAAGAGGTCGTTAAGAACGCAGATAGGGGCAGAAAAAGAAACGAGGGATTGATTAATGTTCTTGGCCTGTGATGGCAGGAGCTTTTCCCCTGGGCTGTTGTTAGAGCAGAGCCAAAAATTAATTATTAAAAATTACAACAAGAAGAGGAAGGAGGGCAAAATAAATGCTCCCCCCCAAAAAAAGGATGCAACTGGATCGGTGGTTAAAGGAGTAGATGGAGCAATGATTGGAGGAGATCATGAAAAATGGAATAGAAAGAAAACACAACGAGTGACTGAGAGGGATTCAAACAGAGAGAGATGGTGCTGAGGGTGCAAAGGTCGGACATCTTGGACAAGGCACACGGCTGAGCTCATAAATAACTTAGTGTAATGAGACGAGTGCATGGTTCTGTGTGTGCGTTTGCACTATGCACACACACAACTCTGATTAGTCTTGAGTTATGGTGATGCGGCAGGTTTTTCATGTGTGACCTTGGCAGACACACTACACCAAACTGATGTTTTTGGGGGTTTTTTTTTGGGTTTTTTTGCAGCTTCCCCTTTAAAGTTTGTGCATATAATTAATACAGCGTACAGCATTTGTATGCATACACACACACACACATACGCATGCACTGTTGGCTGATTATATTGTATCTGTCCGGCTCGTGCGGCTTGTGCATCGCATGTCATCATTAGTCCACTGTTTGTGTTTCTGGAGGAAACACTGCAGATTTTTCCAAGTGGAAATTTTTAACAGTTTTATACGTTCAGTTCCACATTCGCATTGAAAATGGCTAATTTTTTTTCTTCTTCTTCAGAGTTTGTGTTGTATTGTTTTCACAACTTATAATGGAATTACTTTAAAAATTCTGTTTAAAGTCACAAAGTATTGACAAAGTGATCTGTTAATTAGAGATAACACTATTGGTGCTGATGCTGATGTTGTATTTATCAACTACTGAGGTAATGCAACCTGATCAGCCTCATCAGTGTGTCCATCCTGCTTGCACTGCAACAGAAAGACCTTATTTTCAGCCCGCACTGCAAATGTGAGGAATCTAATGTTATGAAAACACTACTTATTATGGTTATACTTTCTTAAAAGGCTCTAACTTAATGATCTGTAGTGGAGAATTTGAAGTGCATAGCAGATTTGGGGCATGTCCAATTCCCCTATGCTGTTTACATGATGCGTAGTCAGGATGCAAAGAAAGGTTCCACGATGCATAGAGGTCATATTGCACTTAATTATTTTTTTGGAGCATAAGTGTTGGTGTTTTTGCTAGTTTTGGAGGTCCTGTGACTTATATACTGAAATATATTTTATTATTATTATTATTATAACTATTTACTTAGGACTTTCCCAGGATTCAAATTTCAAAATTACATTACAGAAAAGCACAAAAATCACAAATTAAATAGCTGATAATACAGAAAAAAGGCAAGACTTATACTCTGGTGCAAATTATATATGTTTTTGTTTTTTTGTTGTTGTTGTTGTTTCCTCCTCTCCAAGAGGCATTTTTGACAGATGTGACTTATAATCAGAAAAATATGGCAATCATGGGGGTGTTTTGAGCATAATATGAATTAAACCAACCAGAGTGTCATCCCCCATAAGAGCCGGGTTTTGCTGGAAGCTGAGAGTTTTTCTGGCAGGTTAAAGGCTCATAGTAGAGATGAACCATCAAAGTTCACAAAGGTGAAGCAGTAAGTAAAATTTAGCATTTTTCTATTGGTATTTACTCACTCATCTTCAGCCGCTTATCCGGGATCAGGTCGCCGGGAAAGAACCCCAGCAGGGGACCCCAGATTTCCCTTTCCCAAGCCACATTGACCACCTCTGACTGGGTGTTCCTAGGCCAGTGTGGAGATATAATCTCTCCACCTAGTCCTGGGTCTTCCCAAGGGTGTCCTCCCAGATAGATGTGCCTGAAACACATCCCTAAGGACTATTGGTATTTACTTATATTTAATTAAATTGTTGAAAAGTCACTTTTGTTGAGTGTACAAACAGAGTGTACGAGTGTCATGAACATTTGTATGTAAGACACATCTGAATATTGCAGTGTATAAATATCAGAAAATCTCTGGATTTGACATAAGACTCATAGGCTTACAGGTTTTCAGACTCTCAGCATGCAGTGAAGGTAAGCAGTCTTTTCTTGGCCGCTGTGCACAACATGAACGTCCACATTGGACATTAGCTACAGTGCAAGTAATTCTAATGCTGTCTTCGCATGTTGAGCATAGAAAAACGATCGTACAAGTCATTATGACAGAATTTTTGTTCTCTGCAGTGGCAGATGGTCGGCACTGTTGCTCAAAATATGGCATAATGATGAGGCAATGGCGTAATTTACATATGATGGGAAGATGAACAGAATCCTGTTCTCTTGAAGGTGGGATTATTTTGTTTGCTGGTCTTTTTTGTGATTTATTTTTTTGTTTTTGTGTAGTGGGGATAGGGAAAAGCAGTCAAGACCATGTAGCAGAAATTTATTTTTTTATTTTATGTCCACCAAGGACATAATAAAATCACTGGCGTTTATTTGTTTGTCTGTCTGTTAGCAGGATTACATCAAAACTACTGCACAGATTTTGACGACATTTTTACAACAAATAGATATTAGGCCATGGACGACCCCATTAAATTTTTGGAGGTGATCCAGATCCGTATTCTGGTTCAGGATTTCACTTTATATAGGCTTTGAAGGATTACATAAAAACAATAAAACAAAAAAACTATTTCATGGATTCTGAGACTCATGGTTTACCATTTTGTGAGTTTAAATATCAGATTACAACATCTTGATCAGTCGGACCATTCTGGATCAGTATACAATTACTGAATTGTGTTGTGGAATCTGGATCTATCTTTTATATTGAGTCCTCGTCACCCCTTGGCCAATGTCAGAAATATTAGATTACTCTTGTTTGTATTTTTGTTTAGAGACGGTGCCTGCTCCCAGACTACCAATAACCAGCAAAAATCTATTTAAGCATAAAAATTCAAAAAGAAAAAATAATATAGCACCTTCAACTGCACCACAGACTAAAACAGTTAAATGTGGTCTATTAAACATTAGGTCTCTCTCTTCTAAGTCCCTGTTGGTAAATGATATAATAATTGATCAACATATTGATTTATTCTGCCTAACAGAAACCTGGTTACAGCAGGATGAATATGTTAGTTTAAATGAGTCAACACCCCCGAGTCACACTAACTGTCAGAATGCTCGTAGCACGGGCCGGGGTGGAGGATTAGCAGCAATCTTCCATTCCAGCTTATTAATTAATCCAAAACCCAGACAGAGCTTTAATTCATTTGAAAGCTTGTCTCTTAGTCTTGTCCATCCAAATTGGAAGTCCCAAAAACCAGTTTTATTTGTTATTATCTATCGTCCACCTGGTCGTTACTGTGAGTTTCTCTGTGAATTTTCAGACCTTTTGTCTGACTTAGTGCTTAGCTCAGATAAGATAATTATAGTGGGCGATTTTAACATCCACACAGATGCTGAGAATGACAGCCTCAACACTGCATTTAATCTATTATTAGACTCTATTGGCTTTGCTCAAAAAGTAAATGAGTCCACCCACCACTTTAATCATATCTTAGATCTTGTTCTGACTTATGGTATGGAAATAGAAGACTTAACAGTATTCCCTGATAACTCCCTTCTGTCTGATCATTTCTTAATAACATTTACATTTACTCTGATGGACTACCCAGCAGTGGGGAATAAGTTTCATTACACTAGAAGTCTCTCAGAAAGCGCTGTAACTAGGTTTAAGGATATGATTCCTTCTTTATGTTCTCTAATGCCATATACCAACACAGTGCAGAGTAGCTACCTAAACTCTGTAAGGGAGATAGAGTATCTCGTCAATAGTTTTACATCCTCATTGAAGACAACTTTGGATGCTGTAGCTCCTCTGAAAAAGAGAGCTTTAAATCAGAAGTGTCTGACTCCGTGGTATAACTCACAAACTCGTAGCTTAAAGCAGATAACCCGTAAGTTGGAGAGGAAATGGCGTCTCACTAATTTAGAAGATCTTCACTTAGCCTGGAAAAAGAGTCTGTTGCTCTATAAAAAAGCCCTTCGTAAAGCTAGGACATCTTTCTACTCATCACTAATTGAAGAAAATAAGAACAACCCCAGGTTTCTTTTCAGCACTGTAGCCAGGCTGACAAAGAGTCAGAGCTCTATTGAGCTGAGTATTCCATTAACTTTAACTAGTAATGACTTCATGACTTTCTTTGCTAACAAAATTTTAACTATTAGAGAAAAAATTACTCATAACCATCCCAAAGACGTATCGTTATCTTTGGCTGCTTTCAGTGATGCCGGTATTTGGTTAGACTCTTTCTCTCCGATTGTTCTGTCTGAGTTATTCTCATTAGTTACTTCATCCAAACCATCAACATGTTTATTAGACCCCATTCCTACCAGGCTGCTCAAGGAAGCCCTACCATTATTTAATGCTTCGATCTTAAATATGATCAATCTATCTTTGTTAGTTGGCTATGTACCACAGGCTTTTAAGGTGGCAGTAATTAAACCATTACTTAAAAAGCCATCACTTGACCCAGCTATCTTAGCTAATTATAGGCCAATCTCCAACCTTCCTTTTCTCTCAAAAATTCTTGAAAGGGTAGTTGTAAAACAGCTAACTGATCATCTGCAGAGGAATGGTCTATTTGAAGAGTTTCAGTCAGGTTTTAGAATTCATCATAGTACAGAAACAGCATTAGTGAAGGTTATAAATGATCTTCTTATGGCCTCGGACAGTGGACTCATCTCTGTGCTTGTTCTGTTAGATCTCAGTGCTGCTTTTGATACTGTTGACCATAAAATTTTATTACAGAGATTAGAGCATGCCATAGGTATTAAAGGCACTGCGCTGCGGTGGTTTGAATCATATTTGTCTAATAGATTACAATTTGTTCATGTAAATGGGGAATCTTCTTCACAGACTAAAGTTAATTATGGAGTTCCACAAGGTTCTGTGCTAGGACCAATTTTATTCACTTTATACATGCTTCCCTTAGGCAGTATTATTAGACGGTATTGCTTAAATTTTCATTGTTACGCAGATGATACCCAGCTTTATCTATCCATGAAGCCAGAGGACACACACCAATTAGCTAAACTGCAGGATTGTCTTACAGACATAAAGACATGGATGACCTCTAATTTCCTGCTTTTAAACTCAGATAAAACTGAAGTTATTGTACTTGGCCCCACAAATCTTAGAAACATGGTGTCTAACCAGATCCTTACTCTGGATGGCATTACCCTGACCTCTAGTAATACTGTGAGAAATCTTGGAGTCATTTTTGATCAGGATATGTCATTCAAAGTGCATATTAAACAAATATGTAGGACTGCTTTTTTGCATTTACGCAATATCTCTAAAATCAGAAAGGTCTTGTCTCAGAGTGATGCTGAAAAACTAATTCATGCATTTATTTCCTCTAGGCTGGACTATTGTAATTCATTATTATCAGGTTGTCCTAAAAGTTCCCTAAAAAGCCTTCAGTTAATTCAAAATGCTGCAGCTAGAGTACTGACGGGGACTAGAAGGAGAGAGCATATCTCACCCATATTGGCCTCTCTTCATTGGCTTCCTGTTAATTCTAGAATAGAATTTAAAATTCTTCTTCTTACTTATAAGGTTTTGAATAATCAGGTCCCATCTTATCTTAGGGACCTCGTAGTACCATATTACCCCAATAGAGCGCTTCGCTCTCAGACTGCAGGCTTACTTGTAGTTCCTAGGGTTTGTAAGAGTAGAATGGGAGGCAGAGCCTTCAGCTTTCAGGCTCCTCTCCTGTGGAACCAGCTCCCAATTCAGATCAGGGAGACAGACACCCTCTCTACTTTTAAGATTAGGCTTAAAACTTTCCTTTTTGCTAAAGCTTATAGTTAGGGCTGGATCAGGTGACCCTGAACCATCCCTTAGTTATGCTGCTATAGACGTAGACTGCTGGGGGGTTCCCATGATGCACTGTTTCTTTTTCTTTTTGCTCTGTATGCACCACTCTGCATTTAATCATTAGTGATCGATCTCTGCTCCCCTCCACAGCATGTCTTTTTCCTGGTTCTCTCCCTCAGCCCCAACCAGTCCCAGCAGAAGACTGCCCCTCCCTGAGCCTGGTTCTGCTGGAGGTTTCTTCCTGTTAAAAGGGAGTTTTTCCTTCCCACTGTAGCCAAGTGCTTGCTCACAGGGGGTCGTTTTGACCGTTGGGGTTTTACATAATTATTGTATGGCCTTGCCTTACAATATAAAGCGCCTTGGGGCAACTGTTTGTTGTGATTTGGCGCTATATAAAAAAAATTGATTGATTGATTGATTGATTTATTTTATTTTGCCAAATTTGCCAAAATAAAAATAAAATATCTTTTTAATTTTATTTTGACAGCTGCTTTGCTTTGTGTATGCCTCATCCTGTCAGGTTTAATAAACTAAGCAGAGTAGGTCCTGATTAGTACTTGGATGAGAGACCCCTTAGGATGATCAGGGGCTGCGTGTGTGCTTCTCTGTGTAAAACTGGAGTTGCATCAGGAAGGGCACCCGGTGTAAAACCCCTGCCAAAACTCAATGCAGGTCTGTACTAGCTCCACTGTGGCAACCTTGGCCAGTCAGGGGTCAGTGAAAAGACAAACTATTTCTTTATTGCTGTTTTTGTCAATATATTTAACTAAGTTGTTTTGTAATTTGTGTCTGTGGCATGGCCCAAGCAGAGGGTCACCCCTTTGAGTCTGGTCTGCTTGAGATTTCTTCCTCAGAGGGAGTTTTTCTTTACCACTGTCAGCTGTGTGCTTGCTCTGGGGGTTGATAAGGTTAGACCTTACTTGTGTGAAGTGCCTTGAGGCAACTTTGCGATTTGGCACTATATAAATGAAATAAATTGAATTCACTTCATACAGTTTTAACCTCTTCTGCTTCACTTCTGGGTTAACTCCCTTCACTTTTCCCCAGTAGCTGAAAATTAGCACACAAAAGCTCCACTTTTTTTTCAATAACTCAATAAATCTAATGATATATCTGCTAAATTATCAACACTGATCTTGGGCAACAACTTGAGCCATTGTATTTTTTTGTAATTTTTTTGTGTGTGTGTGTGTCTTTAATGAAACAAATTTACTTAATTGAAATATACAACAGAGATTTTAGATTTTAGACAGTGTAAAATTAAAATAGGAATCTTTGCTCTGATGGTTGTTTTGGAAACTCTACAGTTACACATACACCTAGATTAGGGTTTTCCTGTTATAGCCAACAACAATGATAGTGGACTTGTAACTTAATCAGTGAAATTCCAAATGTCTGTTAAAAATCAAATGTCATTTTTGGATGGTCAGATAATGCCTCCCATTGTATAAAAGCACACCTCTTGTCAGTAGTACTGGCTAGTAGAGATGATGGGTCAAATGTGTACGTTGATTTCATCTGGCAAAGTTGTTTTTCAGTTTCGCAGTTTGCAACAGTGGTGGTTTTCAGTGTTGGTTTAAATGTAGGAAGATTGTTCAGCGTCGTGGGAGGAGAATAATGCAGCACATTTGTAAACAAGCCAGTGTCCAGCTTTGCATTTCTGCACATTAATCAAGTCCCACCTGTTTATAATGTGCGTGAATTCCTGTACACGCTTAATGCTTCACCTGAAAATACGTCACATCACACAAGCTGCAGAGGCTTTCACGCATCACTCAGTGGAACATTCAGGGTTAAGTCAATAATTTGATTAGAAGGGACTGTTTATCATGTGATGTCATTTTAAGTTTTATATTCAGCTGAATTTCTATTTCTCAGATGGATGTGCACTTACTCAGTAATGCAGTAGAACTGAGAGAATCAGTGCAGTGTCAGCGCTTTTGTTTTGTCGCAGTTTGGTCGTAATGTTTTATTGGCAGGCTGTAAACCTTTTAAACTGTACAGACAAATTACTGGGAGCAAAGGCCAGAGTTTTTTATTTTATTTTTTGTTCTTTTTTTGATTTTGTTTGTTTTGATAATAAAATCTACTTCCTTTAGTGGAAAGTTGACTGAGTACAGTGTGTGAGGCTGAGACGTGACGCTTCATTGATGTGCATGTCATTACGGATGACTGTCATTCCTTTTTTGTAGTAGTATAATTCCCTGTGTTTCACTTATCTATTTCTCCGCGTATTTAATTTTTTTTATTTTTATTTGTTTATTTATTTTTATTGAGTACATGTGATGATGAGCAGCTGAGCATTGCAGAGGCAGATCAAGGGGGCGGGGTGTTGTTGGGGGGCTGAGAGGTCCCCTCCACTTAAAAAAAAAAAGTTGCTGACCAAAGGTGTGATTAAAATATGGGAAAGGTCTTAAATAAACAAGGGCTGATTGATGCACACTGTTGCATTCAAAATTACAAGATTTCCAGTGTTTAAAAAAATTAAATTGCATATTTAAAAAGATGACTAGAGTCAGTCTTTGACTCCTCAGATTGCCTTAGAATGCAAGAAAAAGGCCGTAGATTTTTAAAATTCTAGTAGGGGATTTTATATCAAATCAAGACACAGCTCCCCCCCCCCCCCCCCCCCCCCCCGAAGCTGGATCCACCCTGGAGTTGTCAGCTGTGTCTCTTTTGTTTTCATGCTTGTGGTTTCTCCTCCCGTATTTTGCTGTGTGCCTCCTGTTATTGCGTGCATGCGCATGTGCGTGGCGTAATTTAACAGGCGATGAAAGAAAGCACAATAAAACAGGATGTCGGTGTGTGACAAGCTGACCTGCCAAGCAAGGAGCAGATAAATCAATGTGGATTTTTAATGGTTCCTCCTCCAGTCTGCTACGTGTTACACAGACACCAAGATGCTGGTTTTCTTTTTTTTTTTTTCGTTTGTTTTCTCTTTCTTGTTCTTTCTTTTGATTTACTTATTTTGATAGGTTGTTTGAATATTTGAATTTCCTTTTCACTTGCAACTCTTCTCAGTGTCCTATTTTTTACTAAAAAAATGTGAAATATCCTCAAGCAGCATTTCTGTTTTGCCTCAGTACTTTGTTTTTGGGGATTGGGTTTGTTCTTAATGTGTGGTGTTTCTGAATGATTCATCACCTTCAGTCGAAAGAAGAACTTGTTTTTGCAGAAATTGATGAAAAAATAAATAAGTAAATAAAATTCCAGTGGTATTTCCCTCATGCAATCTTCTTGTCAGTGTCTCAGTTGCTTCGTTCTCTTTGCTTTTGCTGCTTTTGTTTGCACTCTGAATGTTTCTCCTATTTTTCTTGCTTCTCATCTCTTCTCACAATAACTAAGAAAGTGTTCTGTCAGCTCAGCTTTCCACACACTGTTGACATGTGACCTGTTATAAGTAGGTATTCACAAACACCTCCTTACCCAGCGCACACATGCATAACTACATCTACAGCAAACAATTATTTTCATTATCTGGTTCTCTACACAATTGATCAATAGGGTTTTGTTCAGACTGCCAGTTCAAAATCGATCTATTGCATATCTGATTCAAATCGGATCTCACTTGAAAATCCTCTTTTTCCATCTTAACCCCATTGCTTGCTGTAATAATGACACGGCACACACAGGGAATGTGGGTGGAATGGGGAGCGGCACATTTGATAAGAACTGGAGGAGCACATTAATATCTTGCTGTGCGTCACTCCATATTTACGTACCGGTGTCTCCGACCGAACGGTCCCCCCTAAAAATCGGTCCACCCTGCCTTCACTCCGCATGCATCATTAGCCTGCAGTTCATTGATTATCACCTCGTTTCTGCTTCAAACTGCACTCCAGTCATCATCTATCTCAGCGACAGATATCTGAAGCTTTGGTACAACAATCATTTCCACATAAATTCAGCATTATTTCATCATAAAAGACAGAGGAACCAATCAGAGTGCCCCAGCTACACAAGCTGCTAGCTGATGTGTTCACTGCGCGTCGGTCATTTCAAAACGTCACCTAGTATCACCTTGTTTCTGCTTGAAACGGCTTTATTTCTATATAACTGACTTTTGAATGATTTAAGTGGTGTTACCTTGTCATCTGATGGTTAATCCATTTGATCACTTTCGGTGAAGAGACTCTGTCTCAGAGCTCCGAAATGGCAGGGTGGACCAGTCTTTAGGGGCGGACCATTCGTTGGCGATACCGGCAGCATACCGGACCCATTTGCACCATGCAACTGCCACGTCGGACACGCGTGATGCATGCAGCAGCTGAAGGTCGTTGCATCACTGTTCAATCTTTTCATATTTTTCTTTCATATGATGTCATTCCCTGTTCTATGTCTTCTGGGTATTTTTGTTTGTTTCATTTTGTTGGTATTTTTTGTTGTTGTGTTGTGTTTTTTGGCGACATGATTTAACAGGTTAGCTTGGGCTTTTGTGTGTGTGTGTGTGTGTGTTGTGTGTGTGTGTGTGTGTGTGTGTGTGTGTGTGTGTGTGTGTTGTGTGTGTGTGTGTGTGTGTGTGTGTGTGTGCGTGCGCGCCGCTCATGTGCATACATGCATGTGTTCCCCTCCCCCACCTGGCTTGTTTAAGTAAACAACTGCTGTCACTCATCGACACCTCCCTGGAATCTGGTCTGAGTGTTCAGACCAAAACAGATTTGCAAAACTTCCTTTTTAAGCACATTTCAAACCACTTACAATCAAAGCTTAAAACTGATTTGGACAAAACTGATTCCATGGGTCCTGACTAACGAGCAGACAATTGATCCATCACGAACTCTGAAAGCTGTCATCTATGTGTTGCACCTAAGTGATATAGGGGCATCCTCTTGGCATTTTCCAGTTACTGGGGTCCAGACTGAGGCATCGGTATGCTGGAAATGAATGAATGAATAAGTGTTTCTACTCATTAAAATCGCTTTAAATGTAGAACCAGTTCCAAATTGTGTTGTTTGAAGCATTTTAAAAGTTTTGTTCAGTTTATTCTATCTATACAGCAATTTAAAATCAGCTCAAAGGAGTAAGCCTTACATTTAAGAAGAAACAAATCAACAAAGGGTCATTATTATTGCATTATTAACTCATTCGAACCAAAGGGCCAATGGGTTAATAAAGGGCTACTGTCATGGCGACGCATCCATCTGTCTGTCATTTGTTGTCCATCATCTGTCCACAATTCATCTGATGGTTTTGTTTGCTTCGTCTAAACCACTGTTTGCAGTTGTCGTAGAATTCTGAAATTATTTTATGCATAATATGGACTTTTATTGTGGTGAAAATGCTTTTTTCCCATCAGTTCTGGTGGATTTTGATTCTGATGGTTTTGTTCGGTTTGTAAGCACTGTTCACAGTTCTTCCTCACAGATTACCAAAATAACCACTCAAGAAAAACACACACACATATTGCCATAAAGATTTTGCAAGAAAACCTCAACTATCTGCAGTTACTGTCACCTAAAGCAGTATACATACTACTGTAAACATTTCACCTAGTACTTCAAGTTGCATTCAAAAGTGCATTTATGCAATAGTTTAAATGCTAAAGTGACTTGGAAAATTTATGGGTGTTGGTAAAAAAAAAAAAGTATATTTACAGTGCATCTTCAGCTGTCTAGTTGGGGCAAGTGTAGGGCTAATGTAGACAATCTACTCGAGGAGCTCTGCATCATTGACACTCTGGGTTTAAATGGTGAGACCATATAGGTAACACTGTGTCCCTCCACCCTTCTGCACAAACGAGTACACACATGATGTAGCACCTGTCTTTGGTGTTGGGTTGTGTAATTTGTAGTAGAAGGCCCCACAGAGAAAAGACAGGACAGAAAAAAATGCCTGAAAGAAGACTCACTGGTTTTTGCCACTTCTTAGTTAACTAAGTATATCTGCTCTTGACAGGGTGTGTGTGTGTGTGTGTGTGTGTGTGTGTGTGTGTGTGTGTCTGTCTAACCACAACACCACCAACTTAACTGGCTTTCCTGCATTGCAGAGTAATTTGTGTGGTATGTAAATGATACTTGTGTGAGCGTATAAATCAGGCTGAGAGTTTTCTAATCGCGTGGCACTGATTATGACAGCCTTCAGTGCACGTTAACAAATCTGTTTTGTTTTTTTTTGCCATAATGTGAACAGCACTTGTGCATTAGCTTTGTACACATTGAGTCGTAAATGCTGCGTAATGTGGTTATGTAACATAGTCCTGTCTGCCAGTTGGCCTCACTGGAGTGTGAATGGAGCGTAATTGGTAATTGTGTGGCCCAACAGTGCTGTGCAACAATGGGATAAGAAGCTCGTCTGTGTGATGACTTGCAGACAGTGTGCTTTAGCAGTTGCGTATGTGTGCAGATGTCGTCATCTTTGCAGCCATCATTTGGCCAGTGGGTGGCCTGGTCAAGTCAGCTACAGGCTGGAGGGTTGCTGGTTCAATCCCAGTGCAGGTGTATGTGATTTGGGTGGGAACGATGAAGGAACAGCGCTTGCCTCACCTTCACCTTGTTAGCTTTAAAGATTCTTTCCTACAGGATTAGGATTGTTCATGTGTAAAATACTATGATGGTGTAACTAATCCTCACTTGTAAATTAAATGAGGGGTGGGGGATCAGAATTATCATCCATCAGGTTGCAAGCGACCGACAGTGACTTTGTGTATGACTGTTTTCCAAAGAGTTTCAGGCCCTGTCTTACACCACGTGCAAAATTTCATTGAGTGGTGGAAAACTGCTTTTACTCACTGAACTGCTTCAGTGAGTAAAAGCCTTACCATGTGTTGGTTGTACCTCTGCACCTGAAACAGCTGATTTCACAGATTAGCTCATCTACCTGCCTGAAGAGTTGAACTAATTAGAATCAGCTGGTTTAATAGGTGGATGGAGCAATCAGTTGCAATCGACACTGAATGCAGACTCATGACACGGGAGCTACTGAGCGTGCTCACAGCAGTACTGTGTGCACTTTGCACCCATGTATGTACTTAGACCAAGATGTTACTACAAAGCTAAAATGTATCTGTTAACATCTGAAAACTGTCTTCTGCTGAAGAGTGTGGGTGCCTTTCATGGGATTGTGGATGGATATTATATTTCCAGAGGAGATTTAAAGAAGTGAGTGAACAGTGTGTCTATGAACACTTTTTGCTCTGCTCAAAAACAGAAAACGGTCTGCATTATATTTTAATGTTTGCCTTTAATTTTAATTTTGTATCAAAGTGAGTGCACAGCCAAATCCACATTCAAGCATGAATCATTTATTTCAAGATGCAGTAACAAAATTAAAAAGTCATCTGTAAAAATAAATTAAAAGACTAGTATTACCCACTATCTGCACAGATTACAACTGATTATTTACTTTTGTGGATCACAGTATGCCACAAACATGATTTTAGCATGTTTAAAAATTTTCTGGATTGGTCACTTAAGTTCAGCACACACTACTTACCACAGATTACATGTGTTCATTCCCCGATTGTGTATCCAGTTGTTTTTTGAGCCACAGTTGGGTGTCAGAAATCGGCAATGAGCGATCTGCTGCAAGTTCCTTTCTTTGGGAAAACCGCTAAAATTCCATGTTTGGGTCTTTAAAATTGTCTGACTTTTAAATTTTAAGGGTTTAATCTGTCCTTCTTGGAAACTTGAACTTAAAGTCCACTGGGTACGATCAGCAGAGGTCATGTCATGAAATTGTACGTATCTAATAACGTGAGAGTGACGCAGGAGATCGTTACGGGCATCTGGATGGAGGTCCTCTCTGACTTTGGCAGCATTTATGATTTATCTGGCTCTCACATACTCACACATGCACACTGGGCAAAAACATATTGTGGGTCTGACCTCTGGAATATTTGGCAGTCATGGTGGACTGAAGGACGAGCACAGTGGTCTCTAACAGAAGGTGTGATGTGCATGTGAGTGTGTATGTGTACATATACACACAAGACAATTGTGTCAGAGCCTCAGATAACTATAATCGTGTTGCAAAGAGGAGATGAGAGCTCCTCAACAGACAGCACTTACAGTAGTGTTCAGAATAATAGTAGTGCTATGTGACTAAAAAGATTAATCCAGGTTTTGAGTATATTTCTTATTGTTACATGGGAAACAAGGTACCAGTAGATTCAGTAGATTCTCACAAATCCAACAAGACCAAGCATTCATGATATGCACACTCTTAAAGGCTATGAAATTGGGCTATTAGTAAAAAAAGTAGAAAAGGGGGTGTTCACAATAATAGTAGTGTGGCATTCAGTCAGGGAGTTCGTCAGTTTTGTGGAACAAACAGGTGTAAATCAGGTGTCCCCTATTTAAGGATGAAGCCAGCACCTGTTGAAAATGCTTTTCTCTTTGAAAGCCTGAGGAAAATGGGACGTTCAAGATATTGTTCGAAGAACAGCGTAGTTTGATTAAAAGTTATTGGAGAGGGGAAGACTTATACGCAGGTGCAAAAAATTATAGGCTGTTCATCTACATGATTGCCAATGCTTTAAAATGGACAAAAAAACAAACAAACAAAAAAAAAAAAAACAGACGCATCAAAATGGATAGAAGAATAACCAGAATGGCAAAGGCTCACCCATTGATCAGCTCCAGGATGATCAAAGACAGTCTGGAGTTACCTGTAAGTGCTGTGACAGAAGACGCCTGTGTGAAGCTAATTTATTTGCAAGAATCCCCTGCAGTGTCCCTCTGTTAAATAAAAGACATGTGCAGAAGAGGTTACAATTTGCCAAAGAACACATCAACAACTGGCCTAAATAGAAATGGAGGAATATTTTGTGGACTGATTAGAGTAAAATAGTTCTTTTTGGGTCCAAGGGCCGCAGACAGTTTGTGAGACGACCCCCAAACTCTGAATTCAAGCTACAGTTCACAGTGAAGACAGTGAAGTATGGTGGTGCAAGCATCATGATATGGTCATGTTTCTCCTACTATGGTGTTGGGCCTATACCAGGTACCTGGATCATACCAGGTATCATGATCATTTGGATATGTCAGATACTTGAAGAGGTCATGTTGCCTTATGCTGAAGAGGCCATGCCCTTGAAATGGGTGTTTCAACAAGACAATGACCCCAAGCACACTAATGCAAACATGCCAAGCAAGATCATGGTTCCAAACAAACAAAATTAATGCCTCGCAGATGTGCAGATATCATGAAAACCTGTGGTTATACAACTAAATACTAGTTTAGTGATTCACAGGATTGCTAAAAAAGCAGTTTGAACGTAATAGTTTTGAGTTTGTAGTGTCAACAGCAGATGCTACTATTATTGTGAACACCCCCTTTTCTACTTTTTTTACTAATAGCCCAATTTTATAGCCTTAAGAGTGTGCATATCATGAATGCTTGGTCTTGTTGGATTTGTGAGAATCTACTGAATCTACTGGTACCTTGTTTCCCATGTAATAATAAGAAATATACTCAAAACCTGGATTAATCTTTTTAGTCACATAGCACTACTATTATTCTGAACACTACTGTAAATACCCAAAGGGCACTGATGATGCCCACCTACATGGTGGCATTGATTGCTCACACCTGTCATCATGGACTGACTACAGAATGCTGCAGGAGATACAGAACACAATCTAAAACCAGAAGGGATGCTTAGTGTGCATTACACGTTTGAGACCAATTTATGCAGCTTAATTCTTTGTGATTCAGTGACGTCATAATATCTACTTCTGTGTGTCTTGATATTTGTTCAGTTCTGTCCAAAGTTGAAGTAGTTTATTACTGAATAGCACATGTTCATTCCACCATGTTTAATCCATATATGCCTGAGCCTGTTTGATTTAAACTCTGACATTGAATTTACCTTTCAAGGTCAGTCTAGGTCAAAGTGATATATGACTTCATACTAGTATAAATCATAATGATAACTTTAACGCATTCCTCATTTTAACCTTATCCCGTGACCTTGATTTTTCACTGATTTTTCTCCAAATCAGATATTTCTGTCCTTGGCTGACCCCCACGCGTTTTACCAAGATTTATCCAAATTAGATCAAAATTCTAAAAATGATTTTGTTCACACATAGACTGACTGACAGACAGACAAGACCAAACATAAGACCTCACACACGCTATCACTGAATGTGAGTGTAACTACAGTGACACACACCAAGGATCAAAATTGCATCTTATAGTCAAAATATGCTGGCTCTGCTCTTTGATGCACATCCACTGCAAAGTTTACTGACTTCTTCTACTTCTAAGTGCTTCTTCTACTCCTTCTCATCAAGTTATGTAATAAATGGTTGATTAGTTTTTGAATAATCTCACTAACATTCTGTCAAACATTATCGAAACAGTAAAAGGAAAATAAAAAATTGTTTCTTTCTATTTTATTTTTCTGTTCTATTTCTTTCTTTCTATGCTCTGAGGCCACTGATGCCTATTAGTGGAGCAGATAACTGTAACAATTGTTCATTTCTGGAAACAAGCACCAAAATTAGCACACATACTCCTTAGACATTTTCAATAGGCAGCCAGTTAGCAGTCAATTGAAGAATTGCACAGGGGTCAAAATTTAAAAATGCTTCTACCATATTATTTGTCTGATCACAAAGATTCCAAGAAGGTGTAGTTCGAACAATCTGTGACTGAATTTTATGGAGTTATGTGGTGAAAACGGCAAGGATGGTGACAAAGGTCATTTTCAGTTTGTCCAGGGGTCAAAAGTTAAAGTTGCTAGAATTTTGATAAAAAGTGATGCAAATTATTGGTTAAGTTAATAGGGTTTTAAAAAGGAAAAGTCTGCACCATGTGTCATGCTTAGTTATCATGTTACAGGGTAACATATGTTACATATTATAGAATCCAATGGATGTTGATCTTGTTTGACCTTTACTTTGGAGACCAAACATTCAACATAGTCAAAACTATTCCATTTATTAATCCTATTAGCACAACCAATAATTTACATCACTTTTTTTTTTACCAAAATTGGAGCAACTATAACTTTTGACCCCTGTACAACTGAAACTGACCTTTGTTACAATTCTTGCTGTTTTTACCCCATAATGCCATAAAATTCAGTCATAGATAGTCCAGTTATACCTTTATGGAATCTTGTGATCAGACAAATAATGTGATAGTTTTTAATATGATTGGAGCATTTTTAAATTTTGACCCCTGTATAATTCTTCAATTGACCCCTACCTGGTTGCCTATTAAACATTTAGGTGGCTAATGTGCTTTTACAAAAGAGGAATGTCTAAGGAGTATTTGTGCCAAATTTGGTGCTTGTTTCCTCTGTAAATATTCTGTTATCTGCTTCACTATATGGTTATCCCTCAGATAGCAGATGAAAGTCCACAACTCCCCCTAGATGGGATGACAGTCCAATGTAGGTTACTTCCCCAGCCAAGGGATGTACCCATTTACAACTGGGTGGACTAAGACAATGCAGTTGAAGTGTCTTGCCCATGATCACAAAATCAAACTCAGATCTACATATTGGTACAATTAAGGTAAAACATTTTGGCAAAAATTTTAAATTTTCTTTGTTATCCGAGAGTGTTTTGGGGAAATTAGGCAAATAATGCTGCTGTGTCTACAGTGGCTTACACGTTGTGTAAAGTCAGTTGTGTCTGCAGTATTATCTGGGCACATGCTGCTGGCCTCGAGGTTCGATTCCTGTCAGTGCATCCTCCTTAACTACTGTGATTTACATAGTGATTAGGGGGTTGGGCAACAGCTCCCCCATGGTCTAGTAATGCCGATACACACATATGCAGATCAGACCCAGTGCTCGCAGTGTGGTTTATGGCTGCAGAAGCTGCGATTAGTAACGGCTCATAAAATCTCTGAATGTTGGTCTGTTAAACACTGCTCCGAGAGACGACAACACATTGAAAGATGCACACAGATGTGTTCACTGATGTTTAAATGCACACTTTGAAGGTTTGAAGGTGAAAGATAACATTTTGTCTGTATGTAAAGCTGTGGTTCCCACCCTGGGCAGGGGGCTAGAGTTCCCCTGGGGGTCTTAAATTGTTACAGGTTAGGCGCAACCAATTTTGGACATCTGTGACTGTGACAGAAGTTGAATTAGTCATATTTATGTGTATCAATATTAAAGTGTTCTGATACGTCCCAGTGACCACTGAGATGGGCTCCAGCAGCTGCCACCTTCTTCATCTTCTTTGTCTTAGTCTTTATTATTCTTATTTGATTTGTAAAAATGTGCCTTATTATTAATAAAATGTTGCAGTATATGGTTGGATCTTCTATTATTACAAGTTCAAGTTGTATTTCTGCAGTTTTGTTTTGGGTTTTTTTGTATCTGTGCCTTGCATTCCTGCTCATTCTACAGAAGATCCCGCCGCCATATGTTGTTGAGAAGCTAAAGGCCACTGAGACACTAATTTTTGGTTAAGCAAATGTAAATGGATTGAATTAAGTCCGGGAGAAGACCAGGGACTGGCTTGCAAAGGTCCACTTGTTGCAAAAGGTGGTTGAGCCACCGACTTATAACTTAGTGGAGACAATGTTGTTGACCTGCTGCTGTGAAGAGAGTACAGTTTGCCAAATGTGCTGTACTGTGTGGGAAATACTTTAACAGTTTTATTAGAAAGATGGAGACAGGCTGAGAGAAAATACGGTGTTACAGCAGACCAGTCGCATAACAGTCACACAAACAAAACAAAGATGTTTATAGAAAATGTCTGAGTAAGGAAGAGTGAAAAAGTAAAAATAATGGCAAAATGGTAAACTGACTGAAAACAAAACACCAAGCTGGAACAACTGAATAAGTACTGTAAGCTGTAATATACAAATAATGAATCTTTCAGTGCATATTCTTTCCAGTGCATGAATGGAAAACATTCATTTTGTTTTTATGTGACACGTAAATAGATCCTTGTAATTTGATATTCAGTCTTTTTTTTTCAATATTTATTTCATTCATTTAAAAGACAAACAGAAAAGCAAAAAATGAATATTTACAAAACATTGAATGAAAAGGAGCAGAGGGAAGAACAAGTCTTATATTTTCTGCCCCTTTTTACAATACAATCTTTCAATTTTAAGCATCATTATTCAACATTATTTAACAGATTACATTTTTTGACTTTGTCACATACCACTGACTTATTTCATAATTTTAGCAATTATTTAAAAGATTACATTTTTAACAGGTTACATTTTAGAGTTAAAACATTTTAGACATTATTAACAGTTTACATTTCAGTCACAACCCACTGACTTATTTTATGTTTCATACTTAGTTAATATCTAGTTTAATATGTTTTTAAATAATTTAAGCAACCTTGATTCTTTGATTTCTTTGTTGAGGTTGTACCATAATTTTACCCATTCACTGCAATACTCTGTTCCTTTACTTTGGTTCTGAATCTTGGTTTTTTAAAGACTTCTATTCCTTTCAAATTATAACTACTTACTCTTTTTTCAAACATATTTTGAATGTTTATTGGTACGATATTTTTATTAGCTTGGTGCATTGTTTGTAATATTTTCAAATCAACTAAATCATGAAATTTAAGTACCCTATACCTAATGAATAATGGATTAGATGGATCTCTAAAACAACTATTGCTAATCATTTTTAAAGCTCTTTTCTGCAGAATAAATAATGGTAAAAAAAGTAACCGTTACTGACTGCCACAATCTTTTTTTCTTGATTTCTTATAGTGTTTCTTAAAGCCAGAAAGTTGCCATTTGAAATGACTTTAGTTTTGTGTCAGGTCTGTGATCTGCTTTTTTTCTACAAAATTGAACAACTGAATGAATATCCTCCGAGGCCGGTGATTCCATAATTTTTGCCAGGGGTTGTAGTACCGACCCTTGTGGTACTCCATAAATAATGTTACACAATTCTGATTTAGTATTATTTATCTGAACAAACTGTTTTCTTTTTTCTAAGTAGCTTTTTACCCACTGATGTGCAATACCTCTAATTCCATATTGTAACTTATGAAGCAATCTTGAGTGGTCGATAACATCAAAAGCTTTTTTCAGGTCGATAAAAATACTTACAAAATAATCATAATAATAATAATAATAATAATTGTTGTTAATTCCATAATTGCCATAGCTTTCGAATGTTTTGTTCTGAATCCATACTGTGCATTATTTAAAATATGATGTTTCTCAATTAATTTGTCCAACCTTGTCACAAAAACTTTTTCCATAATTTTAGAAAACTGTGGAAGCAATGACACTGGCCTGTAATTTGAAAAATTGTTTGTCTCCATTTTTATATAATGGGACAATCTTGGTAATTTTCATTTCGTCTGGGAAAATTCCTGTTGACAGAGGCAGATTACAAATGTAAGTGAATGGTTCAATAACAGTTTCTATTATACTTTTTACAGTCATCATGTCTAAATCTTCATAGTCAGTTGATCTTTTGCTTACACAGTTTTACACAACATTTCTTATTTCATCTTTTTCCACATTGTCAAGGAAAATACTGTTGACCGCATTTACAAGTGTATTTAATTTATCTTCTACTATTAGTTTATTTCCCACCAGACTTGATCCCACATTTGAAAAATAATCATTAAACTCATTTGCAACTTCTTTTATGTCATACATCTCTATTTTCCTTGACAAAGTAATTTGGAAAAGTTGATTTCGCTCCATCACTTTCAATCACACTATTTATAATTCCCCATGTTGCCTTATATATCTTTACTCTTATTTAATTGTTCACTATAATAATATTTTTTGTTTTGTTTTTTGTCAATAGTTTTTTTTATATTTTTTGTATCTGTGTTCGGTTTCCTTTGTTTGCATTTTTAAAAAGCACCTATATAAATAGTTTTTCTTTACACAAGCATTTTTTATTCCCTTAGTCAGCCATGGTTTATTTACTCTTTTCTTACTAATTTTTATTAGTTTACAGTTTTTATTATATGATTTCATCAGTATTTTCATAAATGAATTATATGCTACATTAACATCGCCGACATAAACTTCTTCCCAATTTTGATTTTTAAGATCATAATTTAATGCCTCTAAGGCTAAAACTGACTTATCTCTTTTAAAATTTATAACAGTTTTTTTCTTGTACCAATTTTTGTATTTAAATATTGAAAAAACTGGTAAATGATCACTAAGATCTGTCATCAAGATCCCATTCTTAATAATTTCATCTGTTCTATTTGTGAATGTATTGTCAATTACAGTTGCACTTTGCGATGTAATTCTGGTTGGTTTTGTTATCAAGGGGAATAAACCCAAACTATACATTGAATTCACAAAATCACTTGTTCTTTGGCAACTGGAGCTTTCTATATTAATGTTAAAGTCTCCACACATAAAAAGCGTTTTGTTTTTGATTTGATGGAATAATTCTATTATTTTATCTGTAAATTTCACAACGCAAGAGTCTGGTGCTCTGTATACACAACTGATTAGAATATTCTTAGATGTTTCATGTACAATTTCCACTGTTACAATTTCTATGACATCATCTATAATTGTCATTTCTTCTACAATTGTATGTGTCAGATCTGTTTTTGTGTACAAAGCAATACCTCCGCCTTTATCTCTTCTGTTTACAAAATACAGCTCATACCCTCCATTTGAACATCAGCCATGAGGTCATCTTTAAGCCAAGATTCTGTGATTGCAACAATGCTGAATCTATTTTTAAACTGATTTAAATAATCTTTTATTTTTGACATTTTACAATACAAGCTTTGGCTGTTTATATGTATGAGTGACAGGGTATCTTCTGTAATTATTTCACTATTTAGCTGTTCTTCCATATAATACTCACAGCCAATTGTTTTTAAGTCAAATATACTTTCATCAGTGTTGGTGTCTATGTCATATATTTTATCATCTGTTTCCATGTTTGATCTGATTTTTGTTGGTCAAATTACCAACTGGCGTCATACTTAATTGTCTATTCAGGTCTGTATTTTGTAAGGTCATCCATGTTTTTGATTTGTATACCATTTGTTCCTTCTTTCACTCTAATCCACACCCTACAGTTCCAGACCCATGTAACAACAATGTGTTTGTTTTTTTTAGTAGTCTTGCTTCCATAGCAATGTCTGCATTTTTTTTCGTTAAATGCTCATTTATATAGACACTTATTCCTTTCAGATTCTTTGCCTGTCTTAATATTTTTGTGTATTTTCTGCTTGTAAATCGTATAACAATGTTAGATATTTATTTTTACTATCTTTGGATGGAATAGTAAACAGTCTGATATAGTGTCTTGATGGATGACAACACCTTTTTGATATAAAAGATTTGTAACTTGTTCCAGTGTTTGAAATTCTTCAGGTGGTGCATCCTCCCCATTGGCTCCACTTGAATCCACTACCCTTGCATAAGACCGATGTTTTGTTTCTAAACCAGATATTATAACGTCGTCTTTTCTAGAGTATTGTTCAAGTTCATTCACATGTTGTTCAAGCTTCTTAATAATCTTGTCCTTCTCTTTAACAAGATACTTGGGCTCTTTAATCTCCTCCGTCAACTTGTCTAGATTAGACATGTCTTTTGGTATACGGTTTAATGAGGTCTTTATCTCCTCTATGTCTTCCTCAAATTTATCCGTTTTCTTAGCCATGTTACATGGTGCCATGTTGACCATTGTGGTTTAATACTGGCCACTATTAATTGTGAAACAATTCTCACTTATAGTCTCCACCACCACAGGTCCGGTCGCCGCACACCAACCCGCCCTGATGTCAACTCCGGACACAGCCGCCACCAGCCTCGGTCGTAGCCGCCGTTAGCCCCGGATGTAGCCGCCGTCAGCCTCGGATGTAGCCGTCGCCAGCCTCGGTTGTAGCAGCCATTAGCCTCGGATGTAGCCGCCGCCAGCCTCGGATGTAGCATTCATTCATTATGTATACCCACTTACTCCAATCAAAGGTGACGGTGGGGTGGGTTGCTGCTGGAGCTTGTCCCAGCAGTCAGAGGATGTGAGGTGGGGTACACACCAGTTTGTCACAGGGCCACATATAGATGGACAAACACATTCACACATGCATGCACACCTGCAGTCAATTTAGAGTCCAGTTCACTTACCCTGCATGTCTTTAGAAGTGGGAGGAAGTCAGAACACCCAGAGGGAACCCACGAGAACATTGCAAGAACATGCAAATTCCACACAGAACGGACCAGGTGGGAAGCAATCCCATGACCTTCTTGCTGTAAGGAAACCATGCTAACCACTACTCCACCATACCAACAAAATATAAATTATGTATATTTTAAAAGTTATTGCAGAGTTCCTGACAATTTTTCCAGGTGTAAATGTAATGTATTGTATGTCCAATGTAATATTTTCTGATTTGAAATGATGTGGTGCAATATTACAGACGTTCACAATTCAGCTTGTTCATCATCATCTTCTCATTCTCATTATTATTACAGTGCATCCAGAAAATATTAACAGTGCCTCTTTTTTTTTTTGCATTTTATGTTGTAGCCTTATTGCAAAATGGGGTAAATTCATTTTTTTTCCTTCAAAAATCTACTCACAAAACCCCATAATGACAGCATGAAAAACATCTATTATTTATTTTTGCTAATTTATTAAAAAATAAAAACTAGAAATCACTTGTACATAAGTATTCACACCCTTTGCTTAATACTTTGTTGATGCACCTTTGGCAGCAGTTTCAGCCTCAGATCTTCTTGAATATGATGCCACAGGCTTGGTGCACCTGTCTTTGGCCAGCTTTGCCCATTCCTCTTTGAAGCACCTCTCAAGCTCCATCAGGTTGGATGGGAAGCATCGGTGCACTGGCTGGGCCACTCAAGGACATTCATAGAGTTTTCCTGAAGCCACTCTTTTGGTATCTTGGCTATGTGGTTAGGGGTCATTGTCCTGCTGAAAGATGAACCAAAGCCCCAGTCTCAGGTCAAGAGCGCTATGGAGCAGGTTTTCATCCAGGATGTACATTGAATGTATTCATCTTTCCCTCAATCCTGACAAGTCTCCCAGTTCCTTCTGCTGAAAAACATCCCCACAGCATGATGCTGCCACCACCATGCTTCACCTTAGGGATGATGCCTGGTTTCCTTCAAACATGACGCCTGGCATTCACACCAAAGAGTTCAATCTTTTTTGCATCAGACCACCGAATTTTGTCCACCATGGTCTGAGAGTCCTTCAGGTGTCTTTTGACAAACTCCAGGTGGGCTGCCATGTGCGTTTTACTAAGGAGTGGCTTCCGTCTGGCCACTGTACCATACAGGCCTGATTGGTGCATTGCTATAGAGATTGTTGTCCTTCTGGAAGAATCTCCTCTCTCAATGGAGGAATGCTGGAGCTCTGACAGAGTGACCATCAGGTTCTTGGTCACCTCCCTGACTAAGGCCCTTCTCTCCTGATCTCCTGATTTAGATGGGTGGCCAGCTCTAAGAAGAGTTCTGGTGGATCCGAACTTCTTCCATTTACGGATGATGGAGGCCACTGCTCATTGGGACCTTGGAGGTCTACAGACAGTTCCTTTGACTTCATGCTTGGTTTGTGCTCTGACATACACGGTCAACTATGGGACCTCATATGTAGACAGGTGTATGCCTTTCCAAATCATGTCCAATCAACTGAATTTACCCCAGGTGGACTCCAATTAAGGTGTAGAAACATCTTAAGGATTATCAGTGGAAACAGATTTTTGAGCTTCATGGCAAAGGCTGTGAATACTTATGTACATGTAATTTCTTATTTTTTTATTTTTAATAAATTTGAAAAAAAAATCACAAAACCATTTTCACATTGTCATTATGGGGTATTGTGTGCAGAATCTTGAGGGGAAAAAATGAATTTAATCCATTTTGGAATAAGGTTGTAACATAACAACATGTGGAAAACGTGAAGCACTGTCAGTACTTTCTGGATGCACTGTATCATCACTATCATCATCACCAGTTGAAATTACTGTATTATTTGTTTGAGATAAAATTTGTAATTATGACAGATATTATGTCAACATGTTGCATTTACTAATAATGGGCCATCATAAAGAAATGCTGACTGTGACCAGCATATGCAGTTGGACTCTGCTACACTGAAGTGCACAGTGAATTCCAAGGATTTTAAGATGATTTAGCTTCTATTCTCATACTATACTGCTGTTGTATCCTACATTCAGCCACACAGACAGTTATGAAGAGATGCCCTGTTGCTCCATATTCCTAGACTTTCGAATAGCTGAGGAAAGGGCCCATAGTGCTTTTCTAGCCTGAAAGAGGTTTGAACTGAGGATGGTTTCAAGCCCACCACTTAACCACAAGACTGTCACTCCCCAAATAAATGAATGAATGAATTTTCCTTCCTCAGTGGTTAGCATCTTAACTGAAAAAGAGTCAATGTCATCATCTTGCATGTCACCCATTCACAGGGCATAATGAAGACAGTCCCTTTCACATATTGCCAACTTTGATGTACCAGATCAATCAAATTAGCATCTTTATTTCTCCTATGTACTGTCCCATAGACATGTCTGCCACCTGTCAGATGGTTTGTGCTGGATGGATGAAATCATCCATCCAGCACAAACCATCCAGTTGCAGGTGTGCTCGTCAGTCAGACAGACTGTTTCTGTCACATAAATATAGTAAATCAGAGAAGTTACATTCTGAAACTTGACTGTCACAGTCATACCTCCAAACAAGCCAACAGAAAGGATTTTATATGACTTTAGGCCACAAAAGGAAGAGAAGGAGGTGGTTAAGCAATGTGCAGACTTAATGCGATCTGTGAGAGAGAGAGAGAGAGCGAGCGCATTATTGCACATAAATTTACTACATCTTGGGGGGGGACTTATTTTATGATTGTTTAACAGTGGTTATGTTCTAAATCTTTATTAAATGGTCACAAGTCCACACAAACCAACAAAAAAAGGGATGTTGTGGAAATTTAGCCGTGACAGAAAAAGAAAGTCAGGGAGGTGGTAATAGGTATACCGTGAATGTGGTCAGAGAGAGGGAGAGAGAGAGAGACAGAGAGAGAGACCAGTGTTTTCTTATTATTTAACAGCGGTTGCATTCAAAAACTCATTTGGTGCTGACCAAATGTCGCAGACCAAACGGTCCGCCCCTAAAAATCAGTCCGCCTTTTGCATCTGCACATGCGTCATTTCAGACCACAGCAGCACGTCTGAGGCGGAGTCTCTTCACCCAAAGCAATCAAATGGATTAATGGGATTATTAACCATCAGATGATAAAGGTAAACCCTCTTAAATCATTCTGAAGTCAGTTTTAAGCAGAAATGAGGCCGTTTTAAGCAGAAACGAGGCAAAATTCCATGATGCTTTGAAATGTCCGACTTGCAGTGAATGCATCAGCTAGCAGCTCCTTTAGCCACGGCGCTCTGATCACTTCCGCTGCCTTTTATGATGAAATAATGCTGAATTTATGTGGAAATGATTGTTGTACTAAAGCTTCAGATATTGTGTTAATCCGTGACCAATTTTTAGGGGGACCGTTCAGTCTGTGACATCGGCAGGACATTTTTGGGCTGCACTCCCTTTGTTTTGGTCCACTATAGCAACTGACAAATTTTCGGTCACTGAATAAACTACTCTTTAGTGGGTTAACCCTCTGGGGTCCAAGGGGTATATGCCGTGAACCAAAACTGAAACGCAAAATATCACAGTGAGCAAAAGTAGTGATTTGTGATACTGGAGTGCAGTTTCATGATAATACAATCGAGAAATAACCATATTTTTCTCAGTATTTTCAGTGTTATTGAAATGTGTAAAGATGTTGTAAGTGGTGTTGTCGGACCTTGATGTTGGTGGTGAAGTTCCAGTGGGAGCTGATCTGTAACTCGGTTTGAACTGCGCTTCATATGCGGCTCTGCAGGATGTGAGGCTGCACTTATTGTGCAGCGCTTGTCTCCTGCTTTCACTTCACGGCTGCACCTTACTAATTCCACTAAAACAGAATGTCACCACTTCAATTAGGAATGGGACGAAGAGTGTGTGATTCTGCATGCGTGTGTGTGTGTGTGTGTGTGTGTGTGTGTGTGTGTGTGTGTGTGTGTGTGTGTGTGTGTGTGGTGTGTGTGTGTGTGTGTGTGTGTGTGTGTGTGTGTGCATAGGTGGTCCTGCAACGCTGAATAGATTTAGAATAGATCGAGGCGCTCAAGCTACACTTTCCATAATGCACTGAAAAGGTCATTGCGCTTCTGATTGTGTGAGCGTGGGCTTGCATTGTTAGCATGCCTTTCAGTCTGTGTTATGAATAAAGGGAAATGTGCGACTGGGAGATAAGCAGTTCCACGTTGCAGCTTTTAGAGGATAGCCTCGTCATGGTGAGCCAGTGCGCACAGCCAAATTATTCTGAAAAGAGGTAAAAATAATGTGTTAATATAAATAATATAGACTAGTGAACTTTTCATATTTCAAAGAGTTATGCTGATACTGCATTTATGAAAAATATATTTTTTTTAAAAAGGGGGGATTACCAAAGTGAATTTTATTTTTCCTTTTGGGTTTTTTTTTTTTTTTTTTTTTTTTAAATAAGACATTCTAATTGTTCTTAATTCATTTATTTTTCTCAGATACAATTCTTAATTTTTATTTATTTATTTTTGCACGTTTTCCACATAAATGAATACGTACATGCTCTCTTCCATTGAGCAACAGTACAGGCATTATTGTAAAATCTGGCCAGTCAGTGATCTGACAGAATTTTGCCCAAAATACAACACAAAACTGATGTTAAAAGTGAAGTAGAATTAAAATCAGGAGCAAAATTTAACTGTTGTTGCCATCCATTAGAAATTTGTTTTTAATGTGAGCTGGGACTGACTACATTTCATCTGTTGTGGTTATTTGTATGAGTTGAGTTTTATTTTTTGTTTATTTTTCATAATAAAATGGTAGCAGTAGAAAATTATGAAATACTAACAATACTACTCCACTCCTACGAAGAAGCAGCAGCAGCCTTGAGGCCGTCAGACCTAGGCTTTGCAGATTAAACTGACAAACTCATTTCAAATTGCATGTAAATTCAACCACACCTGCCCCTACCTCCTATCATGCATTTGATGACAAGATGCATACCTAGAATATGAGTACGGCAAGCCTAGAGTAGTTGTCTAAAATCATCATCTCATGCATGACAGAAATCAAGAGCTGGTGTGGCTGAATTTACCTGCAACTAGCTTCAGCATGTCCAGCAGGTGGCAGACAAGCTGTATGTAAATTCAACCATACAAACTCCTAAATTCAACAATCCATCCAGCGTGCACCAAGCATCCAGCAGGGAGTAGTGTTCAGCAGGTGGCAGACAGGTCTATGGTGTATTACATTAATAACTTCATTTTCATTCATTTTTCTGCCACTGATTCAGGTCCTGTTTGTATTGACAGTAGACCAAGGAGCTGATCCCACACGTCTTGCCTTGTCCTAAGGCTACCTGGAGGATCCCAGGGTTGGGCGTAACTGGAAGACCTCCCTAGGGAGACGACCAGGGGGATCCTCACTAGATCACCGAACCACCTCAGCTGCCTCCTTTCAATGTGAAGAAGCACAGGTTTGAGAGAGGGGTCAAGGAGGCATTCTATGTGAAACAGTTGAAACCCAGCCTTAACCGGGGAGGGGGTCTGAGACACGCTTTGTGCCCTGTTTACAATAGGGTACTCAGGTCAAAGCAGTTTCAGTCTTTTGTTCATGGTAATGAGTCATTCACGTCATCAGGAGAGTCGTCAAGGGAGCCATCAGGAGAGGCGTCCGTTCCATCATTAGGAGGGACAGCTGCCCTGTCATTAGGAGGGTGCTAACTAGAGCACAATAGGTGCTAGTTAGAGCTATTGTTTAGTCACTAGCCTATAGCAGTCTGCCTCTTGGTAGGAGGGGTCTGGTTAGGTTTAAAACTCTAGCTTTTGTGGCTTCTGTTTATTCTCTACAAGAGTCAAGACAGAAGTCAGACTACCAGAGCAAGAATTTTAGCTGAGGAAGCTTCTGCGATTTGAAGCGAAACGTCCTCGCGTCAAGCAACCCAGTCCAGTTGAAGAATCAAGCTTCTCTACTATGGAAACCACCTGGACAACTGAGAGCCTACACAGAAACATTGCGACCATCCATGTCACATGATATACAAGCCACCAATCAAATGACAAGGATCCACTCAGCCATTATATAATATACAAATAATGAATGTTTGAGTTTAATGGTAGAAATATTTCACCAAATTAAATATTCATTTCATTGAAAGAATGTAAAACCATTCATTATTTGTTTTATATAACGGCAAAAATAGATCCTTGTCATTTGACATTTTATTAATTTATAAACAACAGAAAAGGGATTTACATTTTAGCTTTCCACTGCTGTTAAAGTCCAAATTGTGACATGTAGTCCAGTGATGCTGTGCACTGACTTCGGACTTCCATGAAAAAAAGAGACTTTGTGTAGTTCCTCAGTCCAGGCAAAAATCATGTCAGCTTTTATGTGAACAGGTCTTCATGCATCCAGACGGCTTATAGCAGAGCGTGGATTGTGTGTGTGTGTGTTTCACAAGAATTAGCAGCATCAGTTAGCTCAATCAAATCATCATGTCGTTGTCCCCCGCGCGCGCACACACGCATCCAGGTCGGCACTTGTGCACGCGTGTACTACCAAAAAAAAGACTGTACATCCTCAGTGCAGCGAAAAAAAAGTCATGTTAGAAATTAGTCCAGCTTTTCATTCCACCTTCTTGCCAACAGCCTCCAGACAGCCCAGTGGATTTGTTTTGTGTGTGCACGCACGTACATGAGCGTGCACGAGCACGTGTGGGCACGCGTACATGCGCGTGCATGAGGACGTGCGCATGATCACGTGTGTGCGTACATGTGCGTGCACGAGCACATGTGAGCACGTGCAGAGTGCAATGGTACCAAATGTATGGAACCAAATTGTACTCAAAATGGAACCAAGCCACACTCTAAATGCAGTGCAACACAAATGGGATGAATTAATCCATGTCATGTGACATACAAAGCACCAATCAAATGACAAGGATCCACTCAGCTGTTATATAAAATCAGATAATGCACCTCCAGTGTATTTGTGCTTATAAACACAAGTGCGTTATCTGATGATTCCAGAGCCATGTTGTGTTCCTGTTCCGTCGCTTTGTCAAAATCCTCTACTCCAGCCCAAGGCTATATACATGGGATATGGATGTAATACAAAGCTATTGCACTTAATGTTTTTGGTGTGTA
Organism: Thalassophryne amazonica; assembly: GCF_902500255.1. Taxonomy (NCBI): domain Eukaryota; kingdom Metazoa; phylum Chordata; class Actinopteri; order Batrachoidiformes; family Batrachoididae; genus Thalassophryne; species Thalassophryne amazonica. The sequence goes on from NC_047119.1 coordinate 33,481,594, forward strand.
AATAAGATGTCTGTTTTGAAATACAAAGTGTGTTCGGTTTTATGTTTGGTCGCTTAAACATCCATCCACTCACACTGACTTATGACTGGAGTTGTGCCATTAGAAAGTACTTTCATATGAATGTAAATCTGCAGTAACCGCATCATTCAAATCACAAACGTCTGATACACCTGCTTCTGTCCCTCATCTGCTTATCTTTCCTTTCATCTTTGAATTCATTCTTCCCTTCCACAATCATTTTTGATTTTTCATTTTTAATGTTCTGTTTTCCTCTAGTTCCATGTTCTCTATCTGAGCTTTCTGTTTTTCTCTCACATGTTCTCCTTTGTACTTGTCAAATCTCTCCCACATGATCTCATCCATCCTTGGTTTCACTGCCTTTTTCTCCTGGAGAATAATAAAGAATACCATATTTTCTGGACTATATATTGAACCACAGCATTGGTGTGACAACAAAAAATACATATATGTTGCCTTTGTTTTTAAATATGGTGCTACTGCTTCATGCAACAAGAAGCAAAATGACTTTACTGCAAACATTGCATTGACAAGCCGAATCAAATGGACTGATTGTTATTGTATGAGGCAAAAAGAACTCAAAATAAAGTGCTTCTTGTTGCCATTGAATAGACAAAACATGTTACTGTAGAGCTAAATGTGCACTTTTACCTCCTTAAATGTACATAACCTTTTTAAAACGACTTTACATATTTAAACATATTTAAAATATTAAATAATTAATATTTAATTAATTAATATATTTAAAATATTAGAGTTAGCCTTACCTTAGCCTAGTTATCTTCCTTGTTGTGGTTCTGGCTGTTCTACAAAGTGCAAACAAGTCGAGTGTTATAAAGGTTATTACCAATCTTTGTTCAAGAATATGAGCTTTCAGTTTGAGAGCATGATTTATTAATTGTGCGAAGGTGGTGGTGGCCAAGCAGTTAAGTGCACTTGTTTCCAGTGCAGAAGGTTCCCGGTTCAAGGCCACCCCTACCTGTTCTATAATATGGAGTTGTCAGAAAGGGCCTCCAGTCTGGTCTCAAATCAACATGCAGATCCACCTTGGATCTGCTGTGGCAAGCCCGAGTGAAACAAGGAAGAAGCCGAAAAGACTTTACTTTCACTTTACGTTTACTTAATTATGCTTGTTCTTTAGGACCCAATACATCATCCCCATTTCGGTTTTCTCCTTCTTGTTTTACTGTGGTTGTCATCCAACCTATGGTGTATTGCCACCACCTTCTGCTCTGAAGAGCGAATCATACTATCTTATTCAGATCAGTGTATAGGAAGAAGAGGTTTTACTTGTCACCCATGTAGCCGTTGCCATTTTGTGTTTGTAGATGATAATGCAGCATTTTTTTTACTTATAAGTTACTTTGGTATATGTTGCAGGACCTGCCAAAGAAGTAAAAAAGCACAATTTATAATCTGGAAAATACAGTAAATGAGAGAAACTGAGAAGGCAGTTGGCATTATTTTACTTGTGTGTACAACTGTGTATACAGTGAGTCAGCATTCCTGACCATGTAATTGCTTCTCAGTGTGTTTTACACATGTTAGCTTTTGGTATTTTGGCAGGTTACCTATGCATGTGTTGTTGCTGAATAGTGTAAATACGACAGTGACTTGAACCATATGCTTTTGCCATCAAAGTTTCCAACTCTCAACCAGTTACAGAAATTGAAGATTTTGGACCAGCTTGCTGGACAGCACTTTCTTCCACTATCATCAAAACACCAGAATATCTTTTAAAAGAATGGTGTTCCTCCCTCTATTACAGTTCCAGAGTCTTGTGGAATTAATGCCAAGACTCACTGAAGGTGTTCTGCTGGCGTATGGCAGACAAAGACCTTACTAAGGTGTTTTTCTCCTTGTACAATTTGACAACTATCTGTACTGTGCATCAGGAAACTATTCACAGCACTTCAGTTTTTCCACATTTTATGTTACAGCCTTATTATAAAATGGATGAAATTCATTTTTCCCTCAACATTCTACACACAATACCCCATAATGACAATGTGACAAAAGTGTTCTTGAGATTTTTTGCAAATTTATTAAAAATAAAAAGTCTGAGAAATCACACGTACATAAGTATTCACAGCCTTTGCCATGAAGCTCAGCATTGAGCTCAGGTGCACCCTGTTGCCACTAATCATCCTTGAAATGTTTCTACAGCTTAATTGAAGTGCACCTGAGGTAAATTCAGTTGATTGGACATGATTTGGAAAGTCACGCAGCTGTCTACATATGAGGTCCCACAGTTGACAGTGCATGTCAGAGCACAAACCAAGCATGAAGTCAAAGGAATTGTCTATAGAGTACAGGGTAGGGTACAAAACATTTCTGCTGCATGGAAGGTCCCAATGAGCACAGTGGCCTCCATCATCTGTAAATAGAAGAAGTTCAGATCCACCTGGAACCTAGAACTGGCTGCCTGTCTAAACTGAGCGATCGTGGGAGAAGGTCCTTAGTCAGGAAGGTGACCAAAAACCCGATGGTCACTCTGTCAGAGCTCCAGCATTCTTCTGTGGAGAGGAGAACCTTCCAGGACAACCATCTCTGCAGTAATCCACCAATCAGGCCTGTATGGTACAGTGGCCAGAGGGAACCTGAAGGACAAAATTCTCAGGTCTGATGAGACAAAGATTGAACACTTTGGTGTGAATGCCAAGTGTCATGTTTGGAGGAAACCAGGCACCATCCCTACAATGAAGCCTAGTGGTGGCAGCATCATGCTGTGGGGATGTTTTTTAGCAGCAGGAACTGGGAGACTCGTCAGGATTGAGGGAAAGATGAATGCAGCAATGTACAGAGACATCCTGGATGAAAACCTGCTCCAGAGCGCTCTTGACCTCAGACTGGTGCGACTGTTCATCTTTCAGCAGGACAATGACCCTAAACACACAGTCAAGATATCAAAGGAGTGGCTTCAGGACAACTCTGTGACCTTGTGTGACCCACCCAGAGCCCAGACCTGAATCTGATTGATGGTCTCTGGAGAGATCTGAAAATGGCTGTGCACCGACGCTGCCCATCCATCCTGATGGATCTTGAGAGGTGCTGCAAAGAGGAATGGAGAAAACTGCCCAAAGATAGGTGCACCAAGCTTGTTGCATCATATTCAAGAAAACTTGAGGCTGTAATTGCTGCCAAAAGTGCATCAACAAAGTATTGAGCAAAGGGTGTGACTACTTATGTACATGTGCTTTCTTAGTTTTTTATTTTTAATAAATTTGCAAACTTTTTTATGTTGTCATTATGGGGTGTTGTGAGTACAATTTTGAGGGGAAAAATAAATTTCATACATTTTAGAATAAGGCTGTAACATAACTAAATGTGGGAAAAGTGAAACATGAATACATTGCGGCTACACTGTATGTGTGTGCTGTATTTTGCAGTTGTGCAAATATAGAGACATTAATCATTGAGGCAGAGACTACAAGATTTGTTCTGGATACCTGACTGCAGATCTTTGTGTCGATTCATTTCAGAGGTCCTTCCGTTCTTTTAGTAATGATGACCGCCATGTCATGGCAAAACACTCCACTATCTACCCCTCTTCTCATGATCTGGAGGCCGTTCAGACTCTGGTGTCCACTGTAGAGTGTGCCCTCAAGCAAGTTTCAGATTGGCTGGATCAAAGTAGCAACGACGCACACAATCAGGCTGATAACCAACCAGCAGACAGCACAGAGGAGGATGATCCTGGCGACGACCCCTGCGATGAGGCAGAAGACTCCATTGATGGCTACAGGTGGAGTAGTAAAGCTGTTTCTGTCTGTTATCTCAAAGAAAATGTCTTTGAAAATTTCAGATTTGCTATGAAATGTTATGGTCTTTATAAAATAAACATTTATATATTGGTTAACCATTAGATTGAGATCTTCTTCTGCCTAGAAATCATTCCTTTATCATGTCAATTGGCTGCTTATAGCATGTCGTGATTTCTTAAATACAACAAAATTTCGGAATTTCTTCAGTAATATATCGCAAAGCAGGTAACTTAATTGTATAGCTTTTGGGCTGATATGTAGACCTGAAATTGGTTCCAGGTTACGTGACTTCATCTTCATTCTGTCAGTCCACCCAGCTGTAAACAGGTACCGGCCTTGGATGGGAAAGGAACCTGTGATGGACTGAATCATAAAATCTCATCCAACTGTCGGTGCGTAATCTGGGGAGAAGCACCTTCACCAATCGGCTTCAAGGCCTGCATAAGACTTGCCTCTTTAATGTGCTAACCTGGAGCTAATCTTTATTGCTCTTATCAGATAATCTGCTTTTTTCATGAATTAATTAATCAATCTTTAATTTCATAAAATGACAGAAAATTACAACAAAAATGCTCACTGTATTCTCCACAAGGCAACAAGCCTGGAAAATGTCATCCCACCAAGATTCCAAAATCCAGAGAATATTGCATTTACAATTATGTAAATCAGAGAAAAGGACAAATTCTCACATTTGTGATGCTAGAACCTGATCATTTATAGTTTTGCTATAAATGCTAATGCAGTTTTATATACATGATAAATGATAATTACTTGAAGAAATTGAGAATTAAGTCCTGTATAGGCCCCGAGTCCAATTGATGTCTTTCCCTGGATCCTGCAGTCTGAGAGGCGGATAAGAGTCTTTGACTCACAAAGGTCACAGGTTGCTCCCACAAGGCCAGTATCCATTTATAGCTGGGTGGACGGACGAGGGTTCTTATGCAGGAATCGACCCCATGTCTACATATTTGGAGCTCAATTAATTATCACTCTGATCTACCTGCTCTACACTTGAAATAGTAGTTATTAACTTTACGACAAGTTGATAGAGCTAATAACTTTGTAAACTGTAATAACATAATTGCAGAATAAATTTTAATGTTCTTTTTTAAATCCTGCTAACAGACATATTTTGTTAAATAAGAAGAAAGCATTGATTTTTATTTGAAACTAGAAATTGACTTGTTATAGAACATTTTAACATTTTAAAATGTTAAAATCTTGTGACAGTGAGCTCATTAATAAAATAATTATTGAGTCAGCTGAAAAGATTCTTAAAATGTCACAGCAGTCCCTTTTGTTCAAATACACCTCGGCATTTACTAGGTACCATTCCAGTGAGATCCAGCCTTTTCACAAAAGGTTACAGGCAGTAAAATTATTTTCCAGGTGTAAGTGGATGCCTAAATGCTCTTAGAGCTGAAACACAATACGGACGTGATGTGAAGAGCGCCTGTGGTTTGTGTTTGTGTGAAACAGGGAGTCCAGCAGTGGTGGCGTGCTGTGCGGCGTGATGAGGATCGGCCTGGTGGCCAAAGGACTCCTGATCAAAGGTGACATGGACTTGGAGCTGGTGCTGATGTGTCGAGACAAACCCACACAGACACTGCTGGACACTGTCTGTCAAAATCTACCCACACAGATACAGGTTAGACACGCCCACACATGTGCACTGACATACAGTGTGCATCTACTCAAACCGACTACTTCCAGCGATTATGAAAGTAACATAATGGCAATAAAACTATTGTTTTGCTGCATTACATTTTGCAGTGATGCTCTCTTGTTGCCATGTGTAATAATCCAAGCAACAACCTCTGGTTGGTGTTTGTGCGTGCGCATGTCAATGTGCAAGACTCACCGCTTGGCTAGCAGTTGATGCTAGCTACTTTGGACATGCCCATGTTTGTCATTTCTGACCATTTTATTACACATAACTGGGATAATATGACTTATTGTGTGGTTAATTGTATTAATGGAACATCAAAGAAGTCAGTGCTCCAGTATTTCTGTTGAATGAAATTTTTGTTTTATTTAATTTCTGCATTAGCACAGTTGACAATAATGATCAGGTATTGATAGCTTGGTGATGTTAGCGCCACTGATGGAGCCATGGTTACTGAGGCAATATTGTGATAAAACTTTTGAATACTCACACCCAAACCACCAATAATAAGAAACGCCACCTAGTCTGCATAAATGTGCCTTAATTATACCAAAATTAGCCTGCTAGCCCTAGCTTCTTTGGTGTCTTTGAGGTGGAAGGCATGTTTGGGCTTTATTTTTGACGTTCTGCCTCTTTACCCATTTATGGGTTGGTTGGGAGTTATATTTTTATATTCCATTGCTAATATAAAAGTTATTTTACTTTAATGTTCAATGTATACAAGATGTTTCAAAAGTCAGTGAGTAAAAATAAGTTCTTTCAGCTTCTTCCTTTTTTGTACACAGGGTCACCACAGAGGATCCAATATAATCATGTTAATAACTGAATTCAACTTTGGTTAAATAACCGCAATTGTGATTTCTTGCCATAATTCCACAGCCCTGTTTTGTCTTGTGTTAACTCCTAAATATGCTTCACATATGCACCTTGGTCTTGTTTCTAGCCTTCAACTTTTTTAATCGATCACAGTTGCATTGTCAGAAACAGTACTTTTTGAAAAAGCTTCCACGTTTATTTCAAATACATCTGTCCTGCTTTTTGCTGGAATTTGCCTTCCATCACTGTTGCATGTAGAGATAATGTGTTAACGTTGTCACCTGAGACGCTGAGAGGTGTTTGAGAGTATTAATCACATATGCTATCAGTTTGATAACATATGTGATTAAAACTGTAGGCGAGTTTCATGTTTCCTCATTAACAAGTCAGAACACCAAACTGACTCCCCACAGGTTCAGATGGAAGGATGAGATGTAGTGTGTTACAATACAGGAATAAACTAAAATTTCAGAATAAATTCTTATCAAATTATTCTCCACAGAATGTATAGGATTTTGAATTTTTTAACGTTTGCAATTCAGCGTAATTCAAGGTTTTATGTTTTTGTTTTTTGTCCCAATTCAGTCCAGAGCTGAAAGTTTTATATACGTACATGAAACATGCCTAGGCTTCTCCAAAGCCTAGGCATGTTCCTTGTAAAATGCACTATGTGCACTAAGACCCCCGCTGCTTCTCTGTTAACAACAGATAGTTTGATAAAACCTCTGCAGTCCTTCATATTGCCTGATGTGTTATTGCTGGAAATGAATACATTCTGTGCTCGTTCCGTTTAGCAGTTAAGTGGTGTAAACGGGGCAGAGTGGCAGATGTGCGTGTGTGTAATCTCATGTCTCGGCTCAGCGACCAGAGATTGTGATTTTTCTCGTTGAGCCAAATGGAACATAGATGGGTCCTCCGCGACTCGTGTGTGTGTGTGGTGTGTGTGTGTGTGTGTGTGTGGTGTGTGTGTGTGTGTGTGTGTGTGTGTGTGTGTGTGTGTGTGTGTATACAAACACAGCAGTGTATGCCAAAAACACATCCACGTGCCTGAATCCAGTTTGTGTTGACTGATATGTGTATGTGTCTGGTTTTGCCATGTGGCTTGTGCTCTTGAACTTGTGCACACACGAATACGTCACACCAAAACACAGGTACTGTTTTGCTTTTTTATACCCAGTTAATTCCTTGGAATACAATATTTTATATTCAGACAAAACCAACTCCTCTGCAAAGGGAAGTACCTTTAAGGTTTTAGCAGCTGTCATCACTATTGTGTCTAAATTTGGATTAATTAAACTATTAGAGCCTTCTAATCATGGAGCATGTCTTCGAGTTTGTCTTTGAGGGAATGTTTCTGTCCACGAGTGTCCAAGCTAAAGACACTGAAATCCTGTAGAGCTCTTTTATTGTTGCTTTGAAATTTATTTTCAGAAATCTGTCCTTCCCAAATTAAATCCAAACAATCAGTAAAATTGGAAAAAAAAAACAAAGTAATTTACATTTGTTGACATTGATTGAGTTATGAATGATAAAATGTGGGTAAAAGTTTGATTAAATTTAAAAAAAAAGGGGAAAGATTTTATTATTATTTGTGAACATTTGCTGTTATTAGTTGTTCATGTGTTTGTCTTTTTAATCAAAATGAGCTCAAAAATGAGAATTTGAGATATTTGTTACATTTTTACATCTTTCAGGATTCCAGTAACAGTTTCATATTTGTCTCCCATTTTGTGTTTCTTATTTTTTCCTCAATTTTAATCTCTTGTTCTGTTTTATAATGTATCAGATTTCGACATCTGAATGCAGCAGGAGGCTGACTTGTTTAGTCTCCCTGTCGTGCTGTGATCTTGACCTCTGACCTCGCAGTTATATCTGTTTGACACATGACAGAAGCTCACGGAGGAGAAATACGAGGTCACAAGCTCCGTGCCCGAAGCAGCCATTTTGGTCCGCACTACAGCAGAGCCCAAACTCACACTGAAGATCACCCTCACCTCCCCAGCCATGAGGGAAGAGGAGGATGAGGAAGATGATGGAGAGGAAAGAGAGGAGGAGGAGGAAGAGGAGGAGGAAGGCGGACCGGAAGAGCAGCAGGAGCATGAGGCACAAAATGGGCTCGGTAGGAAGTCTCTTCTTGGTGTCACACATTCACATGCGCGCACATTCTGCTGTGTTTTGCAAATTTGAGTCTTAATTTCGTTTAACTTTGACTCCGACTCATGAAGTAACTGTCTCATCATCCACTCATTTAATAAGTTGTGCATAGTTTATTAAATTCAATTTTCTTTAATCACCTCTTCTTAAATGTTCCAGCTGTTGGCATGTTTGCCTGATTTCACATGAAATAGTAACCTCTGGTGCTGCAAAATTAAGCCAACACAGAAGTGCCACAGCATCCGAAATGAATCCAGAAACAACAAAAAAGAAGATTTTGATTTCAAAGCTATTTTACTTATTCATTTCTAATGAATTTTTAAATAAATAATCCGTTTAAACAATTTTAAAGCATGAAGATGTTAATAATTGAAGTTGGTGGTCCAGTATTTCTGTTGAGTGAAATTTTTGGATTATTGCATTTGTATGTTAGCACATGTGCATAGCTTGGTAACATTAAGTCCGAAGATGGTGTCATGGTTGCAGATGCAAAATTCCAGTCGTAGGTTTTAGCACCTAAGCCACCTATTATGAAAACCACCATCCAGACTACAAAACACCCAAACCAAAGTTAGCCTGTTAGCTTTTGCTTACATGGTAACTGTGAGATTGCAGGCATGTTCAGGCTTCATTTGTCCCACCCAGGTCATGTCAATCTTGCCCACACTCCACCTCTTATGGATGGCTGGAAGTTTGGAGGAGTCGGGCATGGCTAAAGCCTGACTCCTCCAACGCTACCGGGCCTGTGTTAGCGTTGCATTGTGCTGCGTATCTATTACGCAGGAATGGCTGTGTATGTTGCACACAGGGGGGAACCTTAGGCCTGCCTCTCTTCTATTTCTGTGTTTTTGGCCACTTCTTCATCTGTGGTTTTGAAACTTCATTGGCAGCAAAGTTCAGCAGAGTCCCAGCGGGATGATTAAATACAGGTATGTACTGATAAAAAAACTAAAAGTATTTTTGCCAGACTGGCGTAGGGTAGTGTACAATTGCAGAGGCATGGTGTACAGTAGCGCAGTGTTGCATAGACTTGCATACAGTAGCGGAGTGTTGCATATACTTGCATAGAGCACTGCAGCCAGTGCTCTACGCCAAATGTCTGCAAAAAAACTTTTGCGTCCATTTTGAGAACCCCTTTGTGTCCCTCAGCGTATTGCCACGTAGGGCAGCATAAGCTCATTGTAGTCAGTATGCCGCATTATGTAGCTCTATGCTGGCCCGGTGTGAAAGGGACTTGCCACCCATTTGAGCTTCAAACCAGCTCTTGAAAAAAGCCCTATGGTGACATCAAGAGAGGGTTTGTCCAGTCTGTGGTACAAGCACACCATGCCCTGTTCTCTTTGCAAATCTTTGCACAGCCAGCACAAAAGGTGTGCCGAATCAAGATGCAGATCCATTCTGGATGGGAAGTAGTCACAAGACACACATTTCTTCTTAAATACAACCCCTGGCAAAATTATGGAATCACCGGCCTCGGAGGATGTTCATTCAGTTGTTTAATTTTGTAGAAAAAAAGCAGATCACAGACATGACACAAAACTAAAGTCATTTCAAATGGCAACTTTCTGGCTTTAAGAAACACTATAAGAAATCAAGAAAAAAAAGATTGTGGCAGTCAGCAACGGTTACTTTTTAGACCAAGCAGAGGAAAAAAATATGGAATCACTCAATTCTGAGGAAAAAATTATGGAATCACCCTGTAAATTTTCATTCCCAAACTAACACCTGAATCATATCAGATCTGCTCGTTAGTCTGCATCTAAAAAGGAGTGAACACACCTTGGAGAGCTGTTGCACCAAGTGGACTGACATGAATCATGGCTCCAACACGAGAGATGTCAATTGAAACAAAGGAGAGGATTATCAAACTCTTAAAAGAGAGTAAATCATCACGCAATGTTGCAAAAGATTTTGGTTGTTCACAGTCAGCTGTGTCTAAACTCTGGACCAAATACAAACAACATGGGAAGGTTGTTAAAGGCAAACATACTGGTAGACCAAGGAAGACATCAAAGCGTCAAGACAGAAAACTTAAAGCAATATATCTCAAAAATCGAAAAATGTACAACAAAACAAATGAACGAATGGGAGGAAACTGGAGTCAACGTCTGTGACTGAACTGTAAGAAACCGCCTAAAGGAAATGGGATTTACATACAGAAAAGCTAAACGAAAGGCATCATTAACACCTAAACAGAAAAAAACAAGGTTACAATGGGCTAAGGAAAAGCAATTGTGGACTGTGGATGACTGGATGAAAGTCATATTCAGTGATGAATCTCGAATCTGCATTGGGCAAGGTGATGATGCTGGAACTTTTGTTTGGTGCCTTTCCAATGAGATTTATAAAGATGACTGCCTGAAGAGAACATGTAAATTTCCACAGTCATTGATGATATGGGGCTGCATGTCAGGTAAAGGCACTGGGGAGATGGCTGTCATTACATCATCAATAAATGCACAAGTTTATGTTGATATTTTGGACAATTGAAAGGATGTTTGGGGATGATGAAATCATTTTTCAAGATGATAATGCATCTTGCCATAGAGCAAAAACTGCAAAAACATTCCTTGCAAAAAGACACATAGGGTCAATGTCATGGCATAGGGTCAATGTCAATGAGCAGATCTGATTTGATGTAGGTGTTAATTTGGGGGATGAAAATTTACAGGGTGATTCCATAATTTTTTCCTCAGAATTGAATGATTCCATATTTTTTTCCTCTGCTTGGTCTAAAAAAGTAACCGTTACTGACTGCCACAATCTTTTTTTCTTGATTTCTTATAGTGTTTCTTAAAGCCAGAAAGTTGCCATTTGAAATGACTTTAGTTTTGTGTCATGTCTGTGATCTGCTTTTTTTCTACAAAATTAAACAACTGAATGAACATCGTCCGAGGCCGGTGATTCCATAATTTTTGCCAGGGGTTGTATATTAATTAATTTCTTTCATATTCTGTAATGTAGCAATCAAGAAACTTCACCTGAGGAAGTGCCGTTGACGAGTACCAGTACACACACCAAAAACACTGAAAGCTATCTGCTCTTCAATCTATTCTAATAATGACCTTCCCTTTTCATCCCCCTTGCATGGGCAGCAAGGTCCAGTTATAATTGGTTGTGGGATGTGGAATGGAGAAACGAGGCCACCAGGCCAGAGAAGTCAATAATCAAGCTGTAGCAAAGTACTCATCCATCCTGCAGCTCCCGTCCAACGAGACACTCGGGTCTCGGAGAGAGATGAAGATAGTGCAGAGGTTAGCTGTATGTCATGCTACCTGCTACGACAAGATGGAGAATAATGTACATGTATTTTCTCATGCGCACACACGTGCACGCATTCACACAGGATTCAGGTCAATTTGTCAGATTTGTTTGTTGGCCTTTTTGATGACATTGTCAAATTTTAAAGAGAAGGATCTAATACCATTAATGCATAAAAGCAACTTGTCTGCAGCTGTTATATCTCTTAGAAAGTCTGAGCCTCAACCACACACCCATTCTGAATGACAAAAATTTTAATTAACTAGTTCCCCCCCCCATCCTCTTTGGCTCAAACAAAGTAAATACATCTTGTTTACATTTGACTGCACTTGGAATGTTAACAACCACCTTGTAGACAAAATTTTGTACACTTCTAGTATTCTTTCACACATACATGTAGAATGCTGCTCTAAAATATCTTTGAGCCATAAAAAGTAGTGTATAGATGCTGGTTAGTGTATGTATTATCACAAAACATGTAGCTATATTAATGACTCTATAGAAGTTTTTAGTACCAAGTTGTAATTCACAATGCTTTAACATATGCGTACGGTGCATCCAGAAAGTATTCGCAGCTCTTAACTTTTTCCACATTTTATGTTACAGCCTAATTTCAAAATGGAGGAAATTCATTTTTTCCCTCAAAATTATGCACACAGTACCCCATAGTGACAATGTGAGAAAAGTTTTTTTTTTGTTTTGTTTTGTTTTTTAGATTTTTAAAAATTGATTAAAAATAACTAAGAAATCACATATACCTAAGTATTCACAGCCTTTGCCATGAAGCTCAACATTGAACTCATGTGCATCCTGTTTCCAGTAATCATTCTTGAGATGATTCTACAGCTTCATTGGAGTCCACAGGGGTTACCCTAGGTGGATTGAAACCCATGAAGTCAGCTGGAGCTGCAAAACCTGGAAGCTTGCACCTGACCAGACATTCAAACAGTGTATGAGAGAAGAAACGTGATAATATCCTCTCAGATTTTGATTTTAGGCAACCCTTAACCTTTTTGCTAAGTTTTCTGAAAAAGTTGTTCATTAGTTTTGTGGTAATATTGCAGACGTCAGTGAATATATTACTCATTGGAGGTAAAAATACACCAACTATCCATTTTTGCATTAGGATTTTATTTTTTGGCTGATTGGTTCAGTGAACCACAGCTACCTGAATATGGTTAATGGTAAATTATAACCTTTTTTAACCAGATAAAAGCCCATTGAGATGGAAACCTCTTTTGTAAGGGCGGCCTCTCCAAGAAAGGCAGCAGCACACGTCATGAAAAACAAGTTAACAACATCAACAAGTTTACAGATAAAACAATCCGCTTACAGATAAAACAATCAGCTTGGTCATAGTAACAATATATAAGTTAAAACAATTTAAAATTTAAAAACACAGGCACTGTTCAAAAGAATTCCATTCTCAGTCTCTTAAAATAGAGCGGAAAGTGTGCAGAGAAATCAACCCAGGCGGTTTCAATTCAGATTGGAGGACATTCCAAGCAGATTGAGAAGAAAAACTAAAAGCTTTATTTCCCGTTTCAATGCAGACACAAGGTACACAAAAGTACATGTCATTCAAGTGCAAAGCATAGTGGCTTTCAGATCTCCAAAGTAACGGGATAAATAAATCAGAACCAACCCAGTAAGATAAATGTGCTGCATTTATATAGTGCATTTCCATCTGCATCAGATGCTCAAAGCACTTTATAATGATGCCTCACATATCAAATTCACCCAAACACACTCACACACCGATGTCAGGGTGCTGCCATGCAAGGCGCTCACTACACACTGGGAGTAAATTGGACATTAAGGACCTTGCCCAAGGGCCCTTAGTGATTTTCCGATCAGGCTTTGTTTTGAACCCGAGGATCCTCTGGTCTCAAGCCCAACTTTGGTATTCATACTGCCATGAACACTGCCATCTGCAGCACATGGCAGTGTTCATGGTAGTATGAACAGCATTTGCCACCACACATTCACTAAAAGTGCTGAATCCATTTAACAAACAGAATTTTCAATTTTCAAATTGCCTTTTGTTTTTTTTACAAATGAAAAAAGTGACTTATTTACATGTACAGATTTATTTGTAAAACCTACCACACATTTCAGTAAGTTGTGTGCTATACCAACCAACCACCCACTCATGTCAGGAATCTTATTTACCCATAATGCACTGCAGCATGTGTGTCTAAATGCTAAAGCCTTCAGAATTACTGCATTACTTTAAAACTAAAACATACAGTTTTTAATTAATGGCATATTCTCTAAGAAAACAGGTGACTGGAAAAAAAACATTATTGTGTATTTTTCAGGATTCAAGACCAGTTTGAATTTCTCCAGATGACACTGGACTACGTTAAAAGCAGACTCCAAAAATTCAAATGCCTGTGTAATTGAGTTTGAACAACAATAGATTAGTGTCATCTGCCTAAAGATAATAGAAGGCATTTGATAGGTTTGCACACAGATCAGTAATATAAATTGTGAACAGAATAGGTCCCAAAAGTGAACCTTGAGGAACACCTTTTGTGACCTCAAGGAAGGTGGAACTAACACAACCATCTGAACGCACTGCGTCCAACTTGCCAAATAATCAACAAACCAAGAGACAGTGTGTGGAGACACCATCCTTTTAAAATGTTTCTAAAAAGAGGCTGTGATCCACAGTATCAGATTCCTTCGAAAGATCAAAAAACATCAACACAGAACTTTTTAGAGACCAATGCCTCAAACACATCATTTAAAACTTTTAAAATAGCAGTAACAGAGTTATGTTGCTTCCTAAAACCAAACTGAAGAGGGTTTAAAATATTGTTTGATTCTAAAAACTCCTTCAACTGATCACAGACCAGCTTTTCAAATACTTTTGCCAAAATGCATAATTTTGAGATAGGTCTGTAATTATTCACATTTGACGTTTCGCCTGCTTTTAGTAGTGGGATGTCAAAAGCAGGTTTCCAAACTTTATGGAGTTTGTTCGTGTTTAGCCTCAAATTAAAAATACAAGTTAGAGGCTCAGCAAGATCAGATCTGCAGCCAACTTTAAAAAATGGATCCAAACCATCAGGACCAGCTGATTTATTTATTTATTTTATTTTTTTTAATCCAGCATCTTCAACACCCTACAGACAGAAGCACACACGGGTTTAAAATTAAATAATCAACAGGTGGACATCTTACACCAGCAGGTTCACTATTTAAAGGTTTGTTTGATCACTCTTGAAGGAATTAAACAAGTGCCCTACTTTAATGAAATGTTCATTAAAATAATTTAACATGGTACATTTATCAGTCAGAGTTGTAGAATCATTGACCAGAAAATTAGGTAGTTCCCTCTGAGACGTAGCACCAGAAGCAGGTCTCACAACTTTCCAAAACTTCTTGAGATCTTTTAAATTTTCTGTGATTTTACATAGATAAAATTCAGATTTATCCTTCTTAATTAAGAACATACATTTGCTGCGGAGCTGATGAAAAGTTATCCAATCAGCCTCTGTTTTAATTCTTCATGCCTTGGACCAAGCATGGTCCCTTTCTTTTAAAAGGTTTCCAATTTCAGTGGAAAACCAAGGCTTATTCCACACCTTTATTCTAAATTTACACAATAGAGCATATTTATTAATTAGCTTCAATTGTCAGGCCAATTCAACATAAACAAAGAGTGATATACAGTTCCCTGTGATAATAGAGAGATCATATAAGAAAGCCTGCTCATAAAAATGTTTAAAATCTCTTTTCGGGTGTTTGGCATTCCTGATGACTGCAATTGCACAATGGTCTCTCATATCGTTCCCAAAAATCCCAACTTCAGAATACATGTGGGGGACATTTGTTATTATTAAATGGAGGAGCTATGATCTAGCAGGATGTTTAATATTAGGCCAAGTTGAACTCTCTATTAACTGACTTAGATTCACTGAGTCACAGATACATTTTAGGCTATCTGAGTTTGAAGACAACCGAACAAGGTTTAGGTCCCCCACTAAGATGAACTCACCAGAGTTTAGCCCTGAGATACAATTACTGAGAGAATTTAGATCCTCACAGCAGGCTGAAGGGGGGCCTGTAACAGCCCATGACAGTGAGGGACTGTCTCTGTTGAAATTCAAGTTTCAATGCCAGAAATTCAAGTTGTTTATCAATAGATACAGAGGATAGGAGTGTCACATTAAACTTGTTTTTTATATAAATGGCTGCACCGCCAGCTTTCTTGGGAGGATCACAAAGGAAAACATAACTGTTAATGCCAATACCATAATCTGAGACTGCTTTTCTCAACCAGGTCTTGGACACCATGACTGTACCCAAATTTGTACTAAATCAAATTTAAGGACCAGGCTCTGGACATTTAAATGTAAAATGCCAAGGGCTGATCTGGCTCTGAAACTGTCAAGGGTATCGCTATTTTTCAGAGAGGGCCAGGGACCTGGATTAGGCTGAACATTGCCAGACAATAGAAGAATAAATATTAATTAATGTCAAAGTAAGCAATGTCACCAGCCACAGCCTGAAGTCACTTGTTTGAGACAAACTTCACTTGTGTGCCACAATCTCTGCTCTCACTTTGGATTATAGCACATACCAGCGCTTCTCACACTCGCCGCTTGTCTGCAATTACCAGCATGATTAAACATAGCAGTAAGATAATCAATATAACTAGCGCGTTGAAATCACTTTACAATGATGCCTCACAATCACCCATTCACACACACACACACACACACTGATGTTTGTGTGTTGCCATCCAAAGTGCTCAGCTGTACATCAGGAGCAACGTGGGGATTGAGCACATTTCCCAAAAGACTTTAGAGATTTTCCTATTTAATGAGGAATTGAGCCAGGTATCCTCTGGTCATAAGCACCTCCACATGCCATTAGACAGATCAGTACCTTGAGGTTTGTCTTCAGGTAATTAATATATGGATTTGAAATTGTACTTTATCTCTTGGCTACCATGTGATTTTTGGGCTTATGTCTTAAATCATCAGCACACAGTCCATGAAAATCACACTTAGCCTTTGACCTCAAACGTACGGTGCTGCGACATTAAATAAAAGACAATACCATGGCAGAAGACTTTTAAAAATGAGAATGAGGGAAATGGTGTCAGTAGTACAGAAGGCAATAATGATGAAAGAAGACCGCTGAGTGAGAGTGGCAAATGAAGAGATGGAGAGAACTGAGGGAGGACAACAGAAAGGGGAAAGACTCTAATGATCCAACTTGCAGCTGGGATCCCTCTGACAGACCGTGACATTCACGGTTACACATTAAACATAAACTCACATGCCGCTGCGTGCACGAGCAGGAGGAAGAGTTGAGGTATAGTGTGAGATTAGTAATGTTGTGATGTTACTATATGGATTCACCATTAAACGCATTTGTCATTTCAATTTTATACCTCTTAAGGGAAGAGGTTTCTCTTTGTGGAAGAGTAATGATGAGAAATATTTGCCTAGTTGTGTTTTCCCAAACGCCCAAATGGCTCTTTTCTGTGTTTTATGTCACCTCCAGGAGGTCCCACACACATAGTAAATCCCATGTAACCACACTGGATATCATTCATATGCAGCTACATCTGCTCCACAGTGCCGTGCAGTCTGGGATACTCGATCAGCACAAGGGTCTAGTCACGCCACCATCCTCAAAGTCAAATTTATATAGTGCATTTAAAACAACTGCGAACCAAACCGCTGTGCAAAGTCAATAAAGAAATACTAACAGTAAAACGGATACGGAAAAAGAACAATGAGCACTAAGAGCAAGATAAGTCTAGTCTGGGAGCACGTTTTAGTGCTGCCACATCCACCACACCATGGAACCATCCCCACCTCCTGAGTAACTGTGTTTGCTGCAGCCAGGTGAAGCCATGGGCATCCCATTGGACTTCTTCAGCCGCTACATTCCTCAACACTGACGTACCTGCATGCCAGAATAAAGCACAGAGAAATGTGCCACATGTCCAAAATGTCATAGCTAACTCTCCTCCCTAAGGCAAGTAATAGTCCTCATTTGAGTGTCCCTAAGGAACCACTTATATGGCACAAAGTCATTTGAGGGGTACCCAAGGATCCACCGAAGAGACCAGTACCTGAGATATCTAGTCACCGCCTGAGATCTCTGGTTTGCATCCAAATCTCACAACTTTACAGTAAGATCGTGAGGTTGAGGTTGTTGGTGCTTCCAGCAATCTCGTCTCCCAATCTCAGACACTGAGGACCCTGAGACATGAGTGTCACTAACAAGATCCGTTAGTGCTGTCTCAACATTTGTTCGAAAATCCAGACACTCTTGATTCATCGTTCAGCTTCTCCAAGTGCTTTAGTTGAGGTATCCATTGATTTTCCATGTTCATGTTCTTGGCTGAGCATTACAGGGTGGTTCAAATACAAAAGAATAATAGTGAGTTTTTAATAGAAACTTGGAAATTCTAACAGAGGACGTAGATCTAATTGGGACAGGGCGTCCATTCTGCTTCAGTTTTGATGAGTGACAACCAGAAGGCTCAGCTCAGATGATCTACTTTGGAGTAGAATAAGGGTGATGAGGTCTGAGATATAAAATGGATTTTTATGCAAACCCAAGAATCTTAAATTTTCAACCATACTGGAAGTAAGTGTAGGGTATAATGTGGTCTCTCTATTTTTTTTTCTTTACCTCTATGGTCTTGATCCCCCCACCTCCCCCCATCACTTAATGTTATGTTGTGCAGAATGAACAAAACACTTTAAATAGAAACATGAGAACGTTCTCCTCTTCCACCAGCCATGAAGCTCTGACTAAACCCTGCTTTTGTCCCTTCTGTGTTGTTTGTCTCAGATTGATTCTGTTTTGTTTTCTTTTCTTTTTTTAACCCAGACACATCTTTAATTATTGCCTCTCCCACCACAAGTAATATTGAAATCAAGTGCACCTTAAGTTTTCCTAAAAAAAAAGATACTCATATTTTGACTCCTGCCTGGTGCAGACTGGATCAAAATAAATAAAATCCTCTTCAAATACGTAACGTGAGTTTGATTTACCTTGTGGGCATGATGAAATGAGTGGATATGTCTGCCCTTATAAAAAAGTAAATCAAACTCACTGTAAATCAAACTCACTGTAAGTATTTGTTTGTTGTATGTCTCTTGGGGGGGTTCTCCATCCCACTAAGTTGTCTCTTACCTTGTGGCCCCCGTTGCTCTCTTTGAGTTATTTTCAATGTCTGGACTGATGTGATCTACTAAATCACTTTGGAATCATGTAACTTTCAACACATGCAACTTGCATTATGCAGTGTTCAAAGTGTAATACTGTGTTGTAGTTAATACATTCTGGACACTTTGGACACACCAGTGTTGAAAATGACGTGTCGTTCTGAGAGTGAGGACTATGGAGGAAATGTCTCAAAATGTCTGTAGGAAGGAAATTGTGTTTGAAAGAAAAATGTTGCTTAACTGGGGCATGAAGCCAATCATGTTTAGCCAGTAGATTATTAGTCAGTTGATTAATGGCTTTTGTCAAAAGTCCAGCCAATCAGAGGTACCCTTGTATTTCGGGAAATATCAAGTAAGAAATAATAATAATAAACATTGCAAATCTCAGTTCATTTAAACACTGACATTTCAGTATTTTATTTTTGACCATAGGGAATTTAACGTCTAACTCTCATGATTGGCTGGACTTTGGAATCCAACATTTCCAGATTTAATATTTAGCAGCTTCGTAACTTGCGAGAAGAACGGGTCTCTTGAGCTCAGAGCAGAAATAAGTCCAGTATGTTTGATGGTTTTAACTGCAGTGATGACACTGTTGGACACCTTTTTATGTTTAAGAGGGAATCAGGTAGTTCAGTTTGAGTAGGTTTATGGGGTTTAAGAGAGAAGAGGTTGAGGATGTTGAGCAGGCTTCTGGTTTTGCATGAGAACAGATGTTAGTAGAGAACAACTTTTGAGAGAGGATGATGGTTAGGCTTGAGTAGTATTTTGTTTTGAGCTGGAACATTGAAAGGTATTGAGCAGGTTTTTGTGTTTTGAGCTAGAAAGGCAGATAGATTTGAACAGTAATTGTTTTGAGTTAGAAATGTGCTTGCTTTTGAGGAAGTTACTGTGTTTGGAGCTAGAAATGTGGATAGTTTTGTGTAAGGTGTTTTAAAGTAGAAAGCTGGATATGTTTTGAGCATGTTACTCTGTGTTAATAGAAAATTTGATGGTTTTTAGCAGGTTTTGTGCTTTTAGCAAGGAAGGCAGATTGTTTTGAGCTGGTTGCCGTGTTTTGAGGTAGAAACGTGGATATGTAGTGAGCTAGAATAGCAGATAGAGTTGAACAAACCATGTTTTGAGTGATACATGCAGATAGTTTTGAGCAGGTTGCATTGTTTTGAGGTAATAATGTAAATTGTTTTGAGAATGTTTCTGTGTATTAAGAGAGAATTTGATTGTTTTTAGCATGTTTTGTACTTTGAGCTAGAAAGACAGATAGTTTTGAGCTGGTTGCTGTGTTTTGAGGTACAACCCCAATTCCATTGAAGTTGGGACATTGTGTAAAATGTAAATAAAAACAGAATACAATGATTTACAAATGCTCTTCAACCTGTATTCAATTGAATACACCACAAAGACAAGATATTTAATGTTCAAACTGACAAACTATTATTTTTGTGCAAATATTTGCTCATTTTGAAATGGATGCCTGCAACACGTTTCAAAAAAGTTGGGACGGGGCAACAAAAGACTGGGAAAGTTGATGAAAGCTCAAAGAACACCTGTTTAGAAACAAGTGAGTGTCATGATTGGGTATAAAAGGAGCATCCCCAAAAAGGCTCAGCTGTTCACAAGGAAAGATGGTGTGAGGATCACCACTTTGTGAACAACTGCATGAAAAAATAGTCCAACAGTTTAAGAATGTTTCTCAGCCTTCCATTGCAAGGAAGTTAGGGATTCCATCATCTGCAGTCCATAATATAATCAGAAGATTCAGAGAATCTGGAGAACTTTCTACACATAAGCGGCAAGGCCGAAAACCAACATTGAATGCCCGTGACCTTCGATCCCTCAGGCGGCACTGCATTAAAAACCGACATCATTGTGTAAAGGATCTTACCGCGTGGGCTCAGGAACGCTTCAGAAAACCAATGTTAGTTAACACAGTTCGCTGCTACATCTACAAGTGCAAGTTAAAACCATGCAAAGTGAAAGCCATACATCAACAACATCCAGAAACGCCACCATGTTCTCTGGGCCCAAGCTCATTTGAAATGGACAGACGCAAAGTGGAAAAGTGTGCTGTGGTCTGATGAGTCCACATTTCAAATTGTTTTTGGAAATCATGGACGTCTTGTCCTCTGGACAAAAGAGGAAAAAGACCATCCAGATTGTTACCAGCGCAAAGTTCAAAAGCCAGCATCTGTGATGGTATGGGTGTGTGTTAGTGCCCATGGCATGTGCAACTTACACATCTGTGATGGCACCATCAATGCTGAAAGGTACATCCAGGTTTTGTAGCAACACATGCTGCCATCCATGTTGGGGAAAGTGTAGTGACATGGACCCACAACAGGGGGCGCAAATGAACGGTCAATAGATGAGCCAAAAGGTAACAATTTAATGTTGTGAATGTGCACAACGATTATACAGACAATCACAGAATCTGATAGCAGTCAATACACAAAGGTGACGTATGGGCGGGCTCAAGGATAGAAGACGTCTGTCCTGAGAAGAGCCGGAACCACATGATTTCCACCGCCACGGAACCTGGTGAATACTGGAGCCGCCAAGTCCCGAATTCCCAGGTGATCACCGTCCCCGACTGTCGGATCTGGTACTGCTGGCGAGGAGCACAAACAGTGAGATGTGGGTGTGTGCACACCCAGTAACAAAAACAGTCAGAAGGTGGAAAGTCACTTCCACCTCCAATCACACACTCGTGCAGCTCCTGTTAAATCACTTATCTGGCTGGAGTGTGAAGCAAAGCCGTCGCTGATCACACTTTACGCCAATCCCACAGATAAGGAAACGCCACAGGAATACGGCTGCAAAGAAGTTCAGATTATTACTCAATGTTTACGTCAGCAGAGACAATTACCTTCACAGGTAGATGATATCTCGGCAGAGAGGTGGAGATGACGTCCGGCTTTTATGGAGTGGATTGATGAAGTGGAGATGGGTGACAGCTGTCATGAGTTGATGGGTGACAGCTGTCACCCCCGGATGTGTCCGTGGCGGCAGCGCCCTCTTGTGCCTGAAGCCCGCACTTCAGGCAGTCCGCCCTCTGGTGGTGGGCCAGCAGTACCTCCTCTTCTGGCGGCCCACACAACAGGACCCCCCCCCTCAATGGGCGCCTCCTGGCGCCCGACCAGGCTTGTTCGGGTGACGGTGGTAGAAGTCGGCCAGGAGGGCCGGGTCCAGGATGAAGCTCCTCTTCACCCAGGAGCGTTCCTCTGGTCCATACCCCTCCCAGTCCACCAAATACTGAAACCCCCGGCCCTTACGACGGATGTCCAGGAGCCTGCGCACTGTCCATGCAGGCTCCCCATCGATGATCCAGGCAGGAGGCGGCGCCGGTCCAGGAATGCAGAGGGTGGAGGTGTGGTATGGCTTGACACGTGAGACATGAAAGACCGGGTGGATCCGCAGTGAAGCTGGTAGCTTCAGCTTCACTGCGGCCGGACTGAGGACTTTGAGGATCTGGAATGGTCCAATGTAATGTTCCTTCAGCTTAGGGGAATCCACTTGTAAGGGGATGTCCTTCGTTGATAGCCATACCTCCTGCCCGGGCTGGTAAGCAGGGGCCGGGGAACGCCGGCGGTCTGCATGGGCCTTAGCCCTCGTCCAGGCCTTCAACAAGGCAGAGCGGGCGGTGCGCCACACCCGTCAGCATCGTCGCAGGTGGGCTTGGACCGAGGGCACACCGACCTCTCCCTCTACCACGGGGAACAGTGGGGGCTGATACCCCAGACACACTTCGAACGGGGAGAGGCCAGTGGCAGAGGATACCTGGCTGTTATGGGCGTACTCGATCCAGGCCAGATGATCACTCCAGGCCGACGAGTGCGCGGACGTGACGCAGCGGAGGGCCTGTTCAAGTTCTTGGTTGGCCCGCTCTGCCTGTCCGTTCGTCTGCGGATGATACCCGGACGAGAGGCTCACGCTGGCCCCCAGTTCCCTGCAGAAACTCCTCCACACCTGTGAGGAGAACTGAGGACCACGGTCCGAGACTATGTCCGCTGGTATCCCATGCAGACGCACGACGTGGCGGACCAGGAGGTCTGCTGTCTCCTGGGCCGTTGGGAGCTTCGGGAGGGCCACGAAGTGGGCCGCCTTGGAGAATCGGTCCACTATCGTGAAGATGGTCGTCATGCCCTGGGACGGTGGGAGACCCGTGACAAAGTCCAGGCCAATTTGGGACCAGGGGCGACGAGGCACCGGTAGAGGCTGCAGAAGTCCTTGTGTCTTCGTGTGGTCTGCCTTGCCCCTGGCACAGGTGGTACAGGCCTGGACATACTCCCGGACGTCGGCCTCCATAGACACCCACCAGAAGCGCTGCCGGACAACTGCCACAGTCCTTCGCACCCCCGGATGACAGGAGAGCTTGCAACCGTGACAGAAGTCCAAGACTGCAGCTCTGGCCTCTGGTGGGACGTATAAACGGTTCTTCGGACTGGTTCCTGGGTCCGGGCTCCGTGCCAGGGCCTCCCGGATGGTCTTCTCCACGTCCCAGGTGAAGGTGGCCACGATAGTGGACTCAAGAATGATGGACTCCGGTGGATCCGACAGCTCCGTCTTGACTTCATCTTCGTGTACCCGGGACAAGGCATCCGATCTCTGGTTCTTGGTCCCAGGGCGATAGGTGATCCGGAAGTCAAAACGCCCAAAGAACAGTGACCAGCCGGCTTGCCTGGGGTTCAGCCGCTTGGCGGTCCTGATATACTCCAGGTTCCGATGGTCAGTAAAAACCGTGAACGGCACAGACGCTCCCTCCAACAGGTGTCTCCACTCCTCAAGAGCCTCTTTCACCGCAAGGAGTTCTCGATTGCCGACGTCATAGTTCCGTTCAGCTGGGGTCAACCTGCGAGAAAAGTAGGCACACGGGTGAAGAACCTTATCGGTCTCTCCAACTCTGGGATAGCACGGCTCCTATCCCTGAGTCAGAGACGTCCACTTCAACCACAAACTGGCGGCTAGGGTCGGGCTGCACCAGAACTGGTGCAGACGAGAACCGCCGTTTCAACTCCTTGAACACGGCTTCGCACCGATCCGACCAGGTGAAGGGGACTTTTGGAGAGGTCAGGGCTGTCAGGGGGCTAACTACCTGACTGTAGCCCTTAATGAACCTCCTGTAAAAATTTGCAAAGCCGAGGAACTGTTGCAGCTTCCTACGGCTTGTTGGTTGGGGCCAATCTCTCACCGCCGCAACCTTGGCCGGATCAGGGGCGACGGAGTTGGAGGAGATGATAAACCCCAGGAAGGACAAAGAGGTGTGGTGAAACTCACACTTCTCACCCTTCACAAACAGCCGGTTCTCCAACAACCGCTGCAGGACCTGACGTACATGCTGGACATGAGTCTCAGGGTCCGGGGAAAAGATGAGTATGTCATCCAGATATACGAAGACGAATTGGTGCAGGAAGTCCCGCAAGACGTCGTTTACCAAAGCTTGGAACGTTGTGGGGGCGTTAGTGAGGCCAAACGGCATGACCAGGTACTCAAAATGACCTAATGGGGTGTTAAATGCCGTCTTCCATTCGTCTCCCTTCCGGATCCGAACCAGGTGATACGCATTCCTAAGGTCCAGTTTGGTGAAAATTTGGGCTCCATGCAGGGGCGTGAACACTGAATCCAACAGGGGTAAAGGGTATCGATTACGAACCGTTATGTCGTTCAGCCCCCTGTAATCAATGCATGGACGGAGTCCGCCATCTTTCTTGCCCACAAAAAAGAAACCTGCACCCATCGGGGAGGTGGAATTCCGGATCAGCCCGGCAGCTAAGGAGTCCCGGATGTAGGTCTCCATTGATTCACTCAGGACGTGAGAGATTGTACAGCCTGCTGGACGGGAACTCAACGCCCGGGACCAAATCAATGGCACAATCGTACGGATGGTGCGGGGAAGGGTGAGCGCCAGATCCTTGCTGAAGATGTCGGCAAGATCGTGGTACTCAACCGGCACCGCCGTCAGATTGGGAGGGACTTTAACCTCCTCATTAGCATTTACACCAGGAGGAACCGAGGATCCTAAACAATTCTGGTGGCAGGTTTCGCTCCACTGAGCCACAACCCCAGACGGCCAATCAATCCGGGGATTGTGTTTAATCATCCATGGGAAGCCCAAAATCACGCGGGAGGTAGAAGGAGTCACAAAAAACTCAATCTCCTCCCGGTGATTCCCAGACACTACCAGGGTTACAGGTAGTGTCTTGTGTGTGATAAAAGGGAGAAGAGTGCCATCTAGTGCTCGCACCTTCACTGGCGAAGAAAGCGCCACCAGGGGGAGCCCTACCTCCCTTGCCCATCTGCTGTCCAGCAGATTCCCTTCTGACCCCGTGTCCACCAGTGCTGGGGCTTGAAGGGTTAAATCCCCGCTCAGGATTGTAACTGGGAGTTGTGTTGAAAGATGTGTATGACCCACGTGAATGTTTTGACCCCCCCCTCAGCCCAGTCTCTAAGGGCGGGCGTTTGTGTTTTGACCGTTTGAGGCAGTCTCTCTGCTGATGCTCACTCGAGCCGCAGACAAAGCACTCCCCGCGGACCAGCCTCCTCTGTCTGAATATGGCCCTGCTCGTGTCCCTAGCATCGTCAGCAGGGGGAGCTGTAGCCACACGGAGCGCTGTGGCTGTGGAGCGTGGGGAAGACGGCTCCCTTTCGGACCCTGGAGGAAGAGGGACGGCTTGTGCCTGACCACGCCCTTCGCCTCGCTCCCGTCGGCGTTCTTCTAACCGATTGTCCAATCGTATAACCAAATCGATAAGCTCAGCCAAATCCCGCGGTTCCTCCTTAGCCACCAGGTGCTCCTTCAGGACCGACGACAGTCCGTCTACGAAGGTGGCGCGGAGCGCAGTCATATTCCAGCCGGATCTCGCAGCCGTGATGCGGAAGTCGACTGCATATTCCCCTGTCGCCCCTGTCTCATTGACAGCAGCACGGTAGACGCGGTTTTGCCTCTGTTAGGGTGATCAAAAACAGTTCTGAGCTCCCTCACAAACCCAGTATAAGAGGCAAGGAGCCGTGAACTTTGCTCCCAAAGCGCTGTAGCCCAAGCGCGTGCCTCACCTCGAAGCAAATTAATCACGTAAGCCACCTTACTGGCGTCAGACGCGTACATCACGGGACGCTGTGCAAAGACGAGCAAACACTGCATAAGAAAGTCCGCGCACATCTCCACACAACCTCCGTACGGCTCTGGGGGGCTTATGTATGCTTCAGGTGATGGTGGGGGGGGTTGTTGAATGACCAGTGGAACATCTGTATTCGGCACCGGGTCGGCAGGAGGAGGAGCTGCAGCAGCGCCCTGAGCGCGCGCTTCCACCTGCGTGGTGAGACCCTCCTTCCTGCGATTAAGGATGATGTTTTGCTCGGTCATCAGGTCCATCCGAGCGGTAAAGGCGGTGAGGATGTGCTGCAACTCACCAATCACGCCTCCAGCCGACGCCTGTGCACCCTGCTCTTCCATTGGCTGTCCAACAGATGGTTGACGCCCCTCGGGATCCATGACATTGGCCGAGATATCCTGTTGGGGAAAATGTAGTGACACGGACCCACAACACGGGGCGCAAATGAACGGTCAATAGATGAGCCAAAAGGTAACAATTTAATGTTGCGAATGTGCACAACGATTATACAGACAATCACAGAATCTGATAGCAGTCAATACACAAAGGTGATGTGTGGGCAGGCTCGAGGATAGAAGACGTCTGTCCTGAGAAGAGCCGGAACCACACGATTTCCACCGCCACCGAACCTGGTGAATACTGGAGCCGCCAAGTCCCGAATTCCCAGGTGATCACCATCCCCGACTGTCGGATCTGGTACTGCTGGTGAGGAGCACAAACAGTGAGATGTGGGTGTGTGCACACCCAGTAACAAAAACAGTCAGAAGGTGGAAAGTCACCTCCACCTCCAATCACACACTCGTGCAGCTCCTGTTAAATCACTTATCTGGCTGGAGTGTGAAGCGAAGCCGTCGCTGATCACACTTTACGCCAATCCCACAGATAAGGAAACGCCACAGGAATACGGCTGCAAAGAAGTTCAGATTATTACTCAATGTTTAAGTCAGCAGAGACAATTACCTTCACAGGTAGATGATATCTCGGCAGCGAGGTGGAGATGACGTCCGGCTTTTATGGAGTGGATTGATGAAGTGGAGATGGGTGACAGCTGTCATGAGTTGATGAGTGACAGCTGTCACCCCCGGCTGTGTCTGTGGCGGCAGCGCCCTCTTGTGTCTGAAGCCCGCACTTCAGGCAGGGCGCCCTCTGGTGGTGGGCCAGCAGTACCTCCTCTTCTGGCGGCCCACACAACAATCCAAGCAACATCTTTTTCAGGGACGTCCCTGTTTATTTCAGCAAGACAATGCCAAGACACATTCTGCACGTGTTACAGCAGCGTGGCTTCATAGTAAAAGAGTGCCCAAACGTTTATTGAGTGTTGTTAGAAGGAAAGGTGATGTAACACAGTCGTAAACACACCACTGTCCCAACTTTTTTGAAACATGTTGCAGACATCCATTTCAAAATGAGCAAGTATTTGCACAAAAACAATAAAGTTTATCAGTTTGAACATTAAATATCTTGTCCTTGTGGTGTATTCAATTGAATATAGGTTGAAGAGGATTTGCAAATCATTGTATTCTGTTTTAATTTACATTTTACACAACGTTCCAACATCATTGGAGTTGGGGTTGTAGAAAGATGGATATGTAGTGACCTAGAATGGAAGATAGAGTTGAAGAAATTGTGTTTTGAGTGATAAATGCAGATAGTTTTGAGCAGGTTGCTTTGTTTTGAGATAATAATGTGAATTGTTTTGAGAATGCTCCTGTGTATTAAGAGAGAATTTGATTGCTTTTAGCATGTTTTGTACTTTGAGCTAGAAAGACAGTTTTGAGCTGGTTGCTGTGTTTTAAGCTAGTAAGCTGGATACGTAGTGAGTGAGAATGGCAGATAGATTTGGGCAGATTGTGTTTTAGTGATACAGGTGGATAGTTTTGAGCAAGTTACTGTGTTTTGAAGAAAAAATGTGAATTGTTTTGAGGATGTTATTGTGTATTAAGAGAGAATTTGATTGTTTTTAGCATATTTTGTGCTTTGACCTAGAAAGGCAGATAGTTTTGAGCTGGTTACTGTGTTTTGAGCTAGAAAGCTGGATACGTAGTGAGCTAGAATGGCAGATAGATTTGAATAAATTGTGTTATGACAGATATATGTGGATAGTTTTGAGCAGGTTGACATGTTTGAGGTAAAAATGTGAATTGTTTTGAGTATGTTATTGGGTATTAAGAGAAAATTTGATTGTTTTTAGCATGTTTTGTGCTTTGTGCTAGAAAGGCAGATAATTTTGAGCTGGTTGCTGTGTTTTGAGCTAGAAAGCTGGATACGTAGTGAGCTAGAATGGCAGACAGATTTGAACAAATCATGTTTTGAATGATAAATGTAGATGTTTTGAGCAGTTCACTGTGTTTTGAGGTAATAATGTGAATTGTTTTAAGCATGTTGTTTATTTTGAGCATGTTGTATGAAGAGAGAATTTAATTAGGTTTTCAGGATGTTTTTGTGCTTTGCACTACAAAAGCAGATAGGTCTGTGTTATTTATTATGTTATTTTAAAAAATGTGATTTGTGCATGTTTATATGTTTTGAGGGAGGATGTTAGTTTTAATTCATCAGATTTTTGTGTTTTGTGAGAAAAGCTGTTGTTAAACACAACTGAAGGCATTTATTCATGCTGGAGTGGATTAGCTTCACAGTTGCAATGTTTTCCTTTTCCAAGACGTATCCTCCTCCTTTCAAACACAATATCCTTTTGTTAGATATTTTGAGAGCAAATTAACTCCATAGCAGAAGCTTTCTCATCACAGGTGCCTGTGAATTGTAGAGAGCGAGCACTTTCTACAAGGAGAGGAATGACTTTATGGCATGAAAAGCTCCTCATATGTATCCAATATCCATGCACACGTGTGCGTATGTGTGCATTCACACACATATATGTCTTCAGGTGTGTTTGCCTACATTCGCACACCCAGAATTCAAACACACACACTCAGTCACGACGTGTGTGCGTTTCACGTTCTCTGTGTTGGGTTGTCATTGTCTTGTGGCAGTGCTGGGTGCTGCTGCGCACAGAGAGGAGGCTGAGGAGGAGGGGGAGGTGCTGGATAGACACAGATGTCTGTTGGCCCTGGCAGCGCTGCGACACGCCAAGTGGTTCCAGGTCGGCACCCACTCATTCCTCTCTTCCTGCCCAGATGCTCATTGTAGCCTGACGATCCACTCAGACTGAATGCGCTCACTGTCAGCTGCTGTTGTGATGGTTGTTCTACCTTCACAGTGTGTGTGCGCTATTTGTACACCCTTTAATTGAAATTCTGTGATTGTAAAAGGCGATGTGGCTTTATGGCCCTGCACTCTGCCTCAGCTTGCACTGTCATGAGTAAATTGACTTTCAGATATAATCAGTTCTCCAGATTCAGATAAAACGTATCGTGAGGCTACAAAAGCAATGGTTGATACTTTTTTGTGTGTGTGTTTGGCTATGATGTGAACCTGCCTGCTACATACATACAGTCCATCCAGAAAGTATTCACAATGCGTCACTTTTCAACATTTTATGTCACAGCCTTATTCCAAAATTGATGAATTTCTTTTTTCCTCAAAATTCTACATACAATACCCCATAATGACAATGTGGAAAAAAGGTGTTTTTTTTTTTTTTTTTAGATTTTTGCTCATTTATTCAAAATAAAAATAAAATAAAACAAAGAAATCACATGCATTCACAGTCTTTGCAATGAAGTTCAGAATTGAGCTCAGGTGCATCCTGTTTCCACTGATCATCCTTGAGATGTTTCTACAGCTTAATTGGAGTCCATCTGGGGTAAATTCAGTTGATTGGACATGATTTGGAAAGAAACACCTGTCTACATATAAGGTTCCACAGTTGACAGTTGGCATGTCAGAGCACAAGCCAAGCATGAAGTCAAAGGAATTGTCTGTAGACCTCTGAGACAGGATTGTCTCAAGGCACAAATCTGGGGAAGGGTACAGAAACATTTCTGCTGCTTGGAAGGCTCCAGTGAGGACAGCGGTCTCCATCATCTGTACATGGAACAAGTTTGGATCCACCAGGACTCTTCCTACAGCTGGCCTCCCGTCTAAACTGACCTATCATGGGAGAAGGTCCTTAGTCAGGGAGGTGACCAAAAACCCGATGCTCACTCTGTCAGAGTTCCAGCATTCCTCTGTGGAGAGAGGCGAACCTTCCAGGACAACCATCTCTGCAGCAGTGCAGCATCAATCCTGTATGGTAGAGTGGCCAGACGGAAGCTACTCCTCATATTGCAGCCCACCTGGAGTTTGAAAAAAGACACCTGAAGGACTCCTAAGTCATGAGACACAAAATTCTTTAATCTGATGAGACAAAGATTGAACTCTTTGGCGTGAATAGGCATCATGTTTGGAGGAAATCAGGCACCATCCCTACAGTGAAGCATGGTGGTGGTATGTTGTGGGGATGTTTTTCAGCGCTAGGAACTGGAAGATGAGTCAGGATTGAGGGAAAGATGAATGCAGCAATGTACAGAGACATCCTGGATGAAAACCTGCTCCAGAGCGCTCTTGACCTCAGACTGGGGCGATGGTTCATCTTGCAGCAGGACAGTGACCCTAAACACACAGCCAACATATTAAAGGAGTGGCTTCAGGACAACTCTGTGAATGTCCTTGAGTGGCCCAGCAAGAGCCCAGACCTGAATCCGATTGAACATCTCTGGAGAGATCTTAAAATGCTGCACCGACGCTCGCCATCCAACCTGATGGAGCTTGAGAGGTGCTGCAAAGAGGAATGGACAAAACTGACCAAAGATAGGTGCGCCAAGCTTGTGGCATCATATTCAAGAAGACGTGAGGCTGTAATTGCTGTCAAAGGTGCATCAACAAAGTATTGCGTAAAGGGTGTGAATACTTATATACAAGTGATTTTTTTTTTTGTTGTTTTTATTTTTAAATAAATTTGCAAAAGTTAAAAAAAATCATGTTGACATTATGGAGTGTTGTGAGTAGAATTCTGAGGGGAAAAATGAATTTACTTCATTTTGGCATAAAGCTGTAACATAGCAAAATGTGGGAACAGTGAAGCGCTGTGAATACTTTTCGGATGCACTGTCTGTCACTGCTTCCCTTAGATTCCCCTCCCATACCCTAACCCATCTTCCTCCTTATTCATTTTACTGACAAAAACAAGTGCAGCATTGTGTTAAAACATGTACTGTATGCAGAACAAAAAAGTTTTCAAGATGACTTTTTTTTTTTTTTTAGGTTATTTGGTTTAGGTTTTTTGGTTATTCATGATGCAGGGAGCTAATGCTGGGTTACCAGTAGAAACCATCATATGGTAGGTTAGTGGTGTGAAACTGCTGTAATCTTTATATATCTGTACTCATTTGCTTTCAATCTCCCTCTGTGTTTAATCTTCTTTCTTGTTGGCTCCTCTCTATCCTGTTTCTCAGGCTCGAGTGAACGGGCTCAAGTCCTGCGTTATAGTTCTCAGGATACTTAGAGACATGTGCAATAGACACACCATCTGGGAACCTCTCAAGGGATGGGTGAGTATTCAGCTGCTCAGGATTAGATTGTCACAGGAGATGTTTCACCTCAGGGAGCTTTGGTGACCTGCTGCTCATATGCTGATACTCTTTGCGTGCATATCCCTTTCCTCACCAGAAAACCTCTTACTACTGAGTTTGCAGTCTAAATAGCAATGTGCAGAGTTCAGTTGCAGTCATCTTTTAAATTATAGATGACAGTCTGGTTGGTTTAATTAATGTTACACCCATGACATGCCCTTGATTTATTAAGAGACTATGGACAAATCATTTGTGCCCTTCTTCTTACTTTGCAGTCAAATTGTGTGCCGTGTAATTAGCAGAATGTGGATGGACACACCCCAAATGTGCTTATGCTATAGATTAAGATAAGGTTTATAGTCTGACATTTTAATGACGACTCACACCACTCTGATGTTGCTTATTTACATTTGATACATCCAGAAAAATGCATTTAATCTATTATGTTCTTGCAAAGTGTTTATTACCCAATAGTGATGGTGTGCTTAGGTTTTTTGCTGTTTGTTTATTAGTTTGTTTTGCTTCAAGTTTCAACTGAAATTAAAACATAACACAACACCAAGGACGTCCCAGGCATACTTGAACAATCAAATCACAAGACTGGCTTAGCTGTTAAGTCATCAATAGGGAAAGTTATCAGATTTCTTGCATTGCATCTGTTTTGCACACTGAATAGTGTGCCAGGTGACGTACTTTATGTAGCCACTTGTAGTGAGATTTTTTTAAAAGTTAAACTTTCAGACATTGAGACATTTTAAACAAAGTTCCCTAAAAATGAAAAGTTGTGATTTTTAATGAATCACTGCCTGATGTTTCTTGGTGTGTGTGTGTGTGTGTGTGTGTGTGTGTGTGTGTGTGTGTGTGTGTGTGTGTGTGTTGCAGCCTTTAGAGCTCATCTGTGAGAAAGCCATCGCCACCTGCAACCGACCACTTGGAGCCGGAGAAGCCCTACGCCGAGTCATGGAGTGTTTGGCCTCAGGCATTCTGCTACCAGGTACGGAGTAATAATGAGGATACAGATAACAGAAAAAAATCACTTTCATGCACAATTCATACATGGATGGACAGAGCTGGAAAATACAATGGCAGATGTATTTGTGGGTCATGTCTTCTGTTTTCGTAAGAAAAGTTGATTGCTAACCCTACAGATGTAGTTGCAGCTTTGTTCAGACTGCCATCTCAGATCTGATTTATTGCATATCTGATCTCACTGGTTGACTTTCCCTGCTGTATATGGGTGATTCTTTAACTACGGGCACTATTGGCCTTGTAAATGTAATTTCCACCACACCATTGCCTTACAATATAAAGCGCCTTGGGGCAACTGTTTGTTGTGATTTGGCGCTATATACATGTGCTCTGATGTCACTGTTTATCTCCATAGAAACTACCCAAACAATCGTTCATAGAAACTGTTTAAAGGGACATTACAGTGTTGTGGTGGAAATTACGGCAATAGTGTGGGACAACTACATTTTGTTTTAAAAAAAATCACAACAGTTGTATGACATTGAATACCCCAATTATGGTTTGATAATTTACTGATATTTTATTCAGAGATATCTTAAAACATTACAAAAAACGTTTCTTTACCATTAATTTTTATCATTGAAGATCAAAAGTCTGGGTGTGGGACAAGCACAAAACGGCAATATTTGCATATATTGATGCTGAAAAAAGGTGAAAAAGTCGTCATAGACTACTAGAACAAATTTCTTAACACGCTTTCATTGTAAAGATAACTATAAAAGTGTGAAATTCCCCCTTTTTTCTGTTGTTCATTCAATATGATCAAAGGACATAATAAGTGCCCGTAGTCTAAGAATCACCCATATACGGTGCATCCAAAAGGTATTCACAGCACTCACAAAGTTTTTTTCTTTTTTTAAATTTTTGCAAATTTAATGAAAATAAAAACTAAGAAATCACATGTACATAATTCACACCCTTTGCTGAATACTTTGCTGATGAACCTTTGGCAACAGTTAGTCTTCAAGTCTTCTTGAATATGATGCCACAAGCTTTGTACACCTATCTTTGGGCAGTTTTGCCCATTCTTCTTTGCACCTCTCAAGCTCCATCGGGTTGGAAAGGGGTCATCGGTGCACAGCCATTTTCAGATCTCTCCAGAGATGTTCAGTTGGATTCAGGTTTGGGCTCTGGCTGGGCCACTCAAGGACATTCACAGAGTTGTCCTGAAGCCACTCCTTTGATATCTTGGCCGTATGCTTTGGATCATTGTCCTGCTGAAAGATGAACCGTCACGCCAGTCTGAGGTCAAGAGTGCTCTGGAGCAGGTTTTCATCTAGGATGTTTATGTACATTGCTGCATTCATGGTTCCCTCAATCCTCACTAGACTCCCAATTCCTGCTGCCACAAAACATCCCTACAGCATGATGCTGCCACCGTTGTGCGGCCGTCTTTAAACCGGTTGTACCGCTCCTTAATCTGTGTGATGTCCATAGCATCGTCACCGAAAGCCGTCTGAATAATCCGAATGGTTTCCACCTGGCTGTCGCCCAGTTTCTGGCAAAATTTGATGCAGTCGCGCTGCTCCAGTCGTTCCGCCATTTCCTTGCAAAGAAAAAACGACGACAGACTACACCCATCCTCACACAAAGGCTGCTTACAAGCAAATGACGCAATCGACAGGCATGAAAAAATTCACGCATGCGCACGAAGGTTCAAGGTTGGCTCATGCAAGCACATGTGATTCAAATCCATCAGGTTTTTAAAAAAATAAAAAGGTCGGATACTTTTCTAACAGACCTCGTACAGTAAGTCCCCCTGGCTGTTTGGCTGCTCGGTGTCGCCACATCAAAGCCAAGGTGGATCTGCATGTTGAATTGGCACAAGTTTTATGCCGGATGCCCTTCCTGACGCAACTCCGCATTACATGGAGAAACCGAGTGCACTAACCACTTGGCCACCGCTGCATGACGTCAATGATAGGTTTTCTATAGAGACCCGAAATGGTCAATATGAAACCCAAATCTGGGCGTTGCTATGTTGGCATCACTTTTTCTATATCAAGATGAACCCATAAATGGATAAAGAGGTGGAGCGTGGGTTACTCAGTAGTGTGACAAAAGAAGCCCGAACACATCCTTCTGTTGGAGTCCAAACCAACTAAGCTAACAAGCGAACTCTGTTCTTGTGTTTATCAAATCATATTTTAGGGAACTGCATGGACCAAAACACGTTTTTTGCACCAGGCTCTAAACATTTGTTTATGTTGATTTCTGCTCTGAAGTTGAACATTTTAACATTGACTTGAACGGGAGCCTGCTCACTTTTGGAGCTAGTCTCAAGTGGTCAGTCAAGGAACTGCAATTTTTTTCCTTTTTCCAGGTAGGCTTCATCGGAGCCCATCGAAGTTTACCGCTAGTTTTAGTAGTTTTTCCAACACTGGGAGCCAGCAATCTATGGCCATCTATTTATTTTGCCCAAACCACATCTGAGAACATCCAATATGTTGCCTGGTTTATGTTTATTTGTGCATCTTGCGCATGTCTTCATATTAAGAAACAGTGCAGGCTGTGGTGTGCACATGTGCTACTTTGAGTTCCTGTTCATTGTTAAACTTGCCCCAGCGAAACGTTGTGTTACAAAGTGAGTTCCACATACATAAAAAAGGTGCATGTTATACTCCAAACATAGTATTAGTGATTCCCAGTCATTTCGTTGAAGTAGGACAGTACCTGTAGTTCGCAGGGAGCAAAATTACACAGTAAACTCAAGTTGCATAGGAAATAAACAACTGTTATATGATTTATATATATATATATATATATATATATATATATATATATATATATATATATATATATAATTATTTAAATCGGGGTTGCTACAGTGTGCATTATGTACTTTTAGAAAGAAAGTCTAAAGGAATTGCAGTAATTTTTAATCATATTCGCAGCTTTAAATCGTGTGTTTGTTCTGAATGAAGTGAACCACTCAGCCACTTGGTGTGATTTGTCTGATTAGCTTCCCCAAAGCTGGAGGCATTGCTGTTTCTTGTCATGATTTCCATTCTCCTAAACAGGATACCGGGACATTGAACATTGAAGCTTAATTAAA
Organism: Thalassophryne amazonica; assembly: GCF_902500255.1. NCBI lineage: Eukaryota > Metazoa > Chordata > Actinopteri > Batrachoidiformes > Batrachoididae > Thalassophryne > Thalassophryne amazonica. Next base: position 33,517,181 of record NC_047119.1, read on the forward strand.
TGCTGCTGATCAGCAACAGCAATTGCTGACACCTGATTTTTTTGCTCACACTTGCACCTTCTCCTGTCGTGTCACTTAGGCGGTCCAGGTTTACACGACCCGTGTGAAAAAGAGCCGACGAACACGCTAGCCAACATGACGGACCAGCAGGCTGAAGACATTACCTACAGTGCACAGGTACACACACACACGTGTGCACACACGTCAGCTTATCGACAGCGCTGTTATCGCCCCTCTAGATTGCAGTTGTCAATGCGTAAAAATCAACATCGAGTACGTGCACACACTGCTCCAGCAGCAGCTGTGCGGTGCTGCATTTTAATGATTGGTGTGGGAAGACGCTGCCATTGTGAGCCATAAATCCACCTCTGACATGCTGGGTATAATATTTGAGTGCGTGCACTGTGCATGTGGGTGTGTGTGTGCACGCACGCTATCATGGCCTCCTTTGCACACACACTCTGCTGAGCAGGGCAGCCCCTGAGCTGCACAGCTTAGCGGGTGCTGCCGTCCATTTCCTTTGAAGGCAGCGTGCACGAGGCTGGAATGTCAATGGGGATAATTGTATTGGAGCAGATACAAGAGCAGATAGGAGCTGTTGTGTCAATGAGCTACACCGAGCCTCATGAATATCTGAGGGACTCTTCCTCCCTAATGGATTTATATTAGCGTGGTGCTCTCTCTCTGTGTGGCGTTTTGGTTTGGTTATCTTTCTGAATGTTTGCTTTATAGAAGCTGAACAGAAGATTGAGAATGATAAGTGAGCTCAAAGACATATTTGTCAATGTATGTGTTGTTGTTATTATTGATATTTAAATAGCAAAAAGAACACGGCCACTGCTGTTTTCTTTGAAAGAATCTTTTTGATACACAGTAACTCAAGATGTTAGAAGACTGTGCTGCTGTTTAAAAAATAATGTGCATGAATTTGCTAATCTGGCCAAAGGCAAGCACAGTCTGAATTTGCAAGCTGAGCTTTCTGTCTCGGCGTCTTGACCAGGTACTAAATGCGTGACAGTTGAGACTCGAGTTGCTTAAATTTCAGGACTGAAGAACAGTGTATGCACAAAGACAGAATTATGCAGATGCTTCTTACCAGTTTTATACGCAACAATTTTCAGAAAAACTATGAATTTGACGTCTGCTATTTTTTTTAGTGTTTTTTTAAGTTTTGCTTTTCATTGTAATGATTTTTTTTGTACTTTCTTTTTTTTAATTCAAATTATTCATTTTATTAAACTTTTTGGTGAATCACTTCCAGACTTAATGTGTTCCTGCTATTTTTTATGCACAATAAATACTACACACTGCAGTTAAAGAGTGGTCTTCTGTTAAGTTACTGAGCTCTTTAAAGGGTGTGAAACATTAAATCAAATAGCCTCTCTTCACTGATGTAAGTAACTAGACTTTGGTTTTCGTCCCTGGCCCATATGTTGTAAGCTCTCGAGGGTTAATGTAGACTTTTGATTTAAAACAGTCCCTTAGGAATTAAATTATATTAGTACCTTCAAACTTCATCCAACATATTTAACAGCACTTACTTTCAGGAAAAAGCTGTTGTTAATTAGAAGGATTTTAACTGTGACTGTAGAGATGGACCAGTGCAAAGTGCTGATTAATATAATATTAATTAACCGCTTTGGTGTAATAATGGTTGTAATAACATGGGCAACAAACAGGGCGTTTAATAATTTCTAGTCTTTGTGAAACTGTACACGGTTATGGAGAGAGGGAAGGAAAAGTGCTTTTCATATTGCATATGCAGACCTCTGTTTCCTCCAGTGGTTTCTCAAAGAAACAAACAATAGAGGACAAGTTGAACTTTACTGTTAAGATTTCCAGTAACACCACAGTGATACTGATCATTATGCATAACAGCAACACATGACTGTATCAGTGTGCAACACCTTTGTGGCTTTAGTAGCAAATTTAAAGAACAGTCTCTAGGTATCACAGATGCGCCGGCGCCTCCAGGTCAGTTTTTCATCATATTTCTATTAATCATTGATGAAATGTCAGAGATGATCTTTGGCCAGTTTTCTGGTCTGTACAAGGTCACCTCAGCAGACCTAGTAGAGGTCTGAACCTGGATTTATGCCAGATGCTCTTCCTGATGCAGCTCCAGTTCTACCTGGAGAAACGCACACAACCCCTGATCTTCCTAAGTGATCTCTCATCCAAGTAATAACCAGAGCCCACTCTGCTTAGCTTCTGAGATCTGCTGGGATCAGAGGATCACAGAGCAGACTGGCTGTGCCAACTGTTTTACTATATGTAAGTAACATAAAAGGGAATTACTGAAGGTATAGTAAAATTACCTGGATGTGAGTCCAGTGACTCCAGAGGGTTAAAGGTGTTAACTTGCAGAGCAGCTGTAGCGCTACACCAGCAAATGCCCAAGTTTCACATGTTCATGACTGTGTGGTTTCAGCTTGTTTATTTTACATTTTTATTGCATTTTGATGAACATTTATATGGTCAGCATGTTAAAAAGAGAAACATTTAATTTCCATCATTGAACGTACACTTCTGTTCTAAAATGAGCTTGCACTTGAAAACAAGAAGTTATCAGTGTCACTTTCAAATGGCATTTTATGAGGAAGTAAGAAGTGAGTCCCAGGACGGCTGTGAGGCCCATTGGTGCTAATCCCTGGATTCTTTAGCGTGAAGTCTCAAATGGGACAATGCAGATGAAGTGTCTTGTCAAATGTAACCAACAGGTAGCATGACACGGAATCAAACCCATAACTGCATATTGGTAGCTCAACCCCTTATCCCACTGAGCTGCAGCTGTGGGGTTTTGTTCAGTTTGACCTGTCAAGGTCATGTGACCAATAGAAAGGTGATATGACTGTGTTTACCGGTAACCACAGGTGCATCTTTAACCATTTCCTCAAAATGGAGCATTCGGACAAAATTTTAACCTTTGCCTGTGACCTTGACTGAAGTGATTGTAATTTTTTTTTTTTAATCAATTATTTATTTATTTAATCTCATCTTACTTCATCCTTGGCTGACTGTCATTTCACCAAGTTTGGTGAAATGAAAACTCTGAGTTACTATATGTTGTTCGTACACACATGGTCAAGCAGAATAGAAAATAATACCCTCACACACACACACACACACACACACACACACACACACACACACACACACACACACACACACACACACACACACACACACACACACACACACACACACACACACACACACACACACACACACGTGTGTGTAAAAATATTTCCTTTCCATGCACTGGTGTTAATTACTGAAGTTATTAACTGGTCTGCACTGACCAGTCTCTAAAAAGTGTTTGGTTAACGTTTGATTTAGATTTAACAGTCTAACAAATGGACTTGATTGTGTTACTGTTTTGCACAGCGCGCCCTCAGGCTCATGGCGTTTGGACAGATCTACAAAGTGCTGGAGATGGATCCCCTTCCCTCAAATAAATCCTTGCACAAATATCCGTGGTGTGATAAAGAAGGTGAAGACCTGCTCATTCTTTTGTGTTTTGTACCTGTATGCCACTGTTTTAGCCGGCATGTTGCTTAAATATATCACCCACATGTGTTACTCTGTCAGTTTGTGTCACACTTTATTGAGGCTTAGTCTCCTGTTTGTGTTGATTTAAACACTTTTGAATCTGTGTTGTTGTGTCTGCTTGTTGACTTTTTGCTGGGCGATAACGATCACAATGACGTATCATGATAACATTTACGTCGATGACGATGTGCTTTGGACATTTATACTCCATGCAGACAGATCCAACATCCTTGTTACACAGCAGAAATACACGAGAATGTTTAGTTTTTAGTTTGCACATCAACGTGCGCGACCATTTCCTGCAGCAAAATTTTGTTTTAGACCAGTGATGAAGAAAAATGCTGGAAATAGGAGAAAACAAGAGGGTGAGAGGGAGAGTGGAACCGATGAAGGCCATGAAAGCACATGTGAAATTGAACTCGAATCATCCTCTAAAGCTGAGGAAATTGTTGACCCCCTCCACAAAAAAATTATCTAAGTGACACTTCAAGCTACACTGATATATAATACACAAACCTTTGTGACACTGAAGTCACCATCAAGTGACACACAAGGACACAGACACCTCCCATCGTGTTCTTTCACAATAAAGCTGTAGACATGCACGGCTGCTACAACAATAAAAATAAAAGCTATCTGGTATGATGTACAAAGTGCTAGCCAGAATAAATTCCAATACAATTTTAAGTACCTTCAATCTAGTTTAAGGTTTCAGTCGTTATGTGGTTACTTTTAAAACTGGCAGCGTGGCAATCCCTCGCTGGAGAGGAAAATTGTCTCTATGTAGATTCCTGGTCAGGATGGTGGAATTGTACATCCTGGGTCAATCCAGAGACACCTGTGCTTGAGTTTGTTTAATGTGGGAATGTTGATGCATGCTGACAAACACACGGCCCTTGACAGATCCGTAGCCTGGTCCGATAGCTGAGAAATCTTAGACAATCTGAGTCTGAAGACCTACTCCAGTCTTCATCCAACTTCACAGACATTGGGTTACAAGCAGTCACTTCCTCCACCTGATCTACTCTTGAGGATTTCTTGTTTCACCAGAGCCGTGTCGTTTTCAGGGTTCCGGTTGGTTCTTCATGGCTACCGTAGTGTCAGTGAGACACACAACGTCTCCGCCATCATGATAAATATCAATACTGACTAGTATGGGGAAAAATTAGTGATAATTTATTTATTTATTGTCATATTATGCAGCCTTACTTACAGTCGTACTCAAAATTTTTCGTACCTCATGGGGAAAAAACATTATTTTTTAAATTGTTTAGTTGTGAAACCTATTATGTTGGTACTTCCTGTATATCTTTTGTCAACATGTTGCTATGTACAAATCCACATATGAGTTGGCTAAATTTTAGTTACATAATACTAGATATGGCCAAAAGTTCTTTGCTCATGTTCAGAATTACTATTACCCCTGATAATATCTCAACAAAAATATCCTTTTTTGACCGTGCGTATTGTTTTCACTTCCCGTGACCATGCTAATCTTTGTCCTTGTTATTTCAAGATGTTCCAATGGAATAAATAACTTTTTTGTTGACCAAATGTTAAACGATGATGGAAACAAAAAGCATCTTTGTAGAAGAGTAAATAGAGGAAAAGTGTTCTGGTCATTCTCAGTTTCTGATCATGGCCAAGAAGAAGGAGCTCAGTCAGGACCTACGTCAGGGTCTTGTGGGTGACCACAGAGAAGGAAAGGGTTACAAGGCCATTTCAAAGCAGTATGATGTCCCTGTGGCAACTGTCCAAAGAATCAACAAGCACAAGAGGTTCAACACTGTTAAAAACCTCAGTGAGCGTGGCAGGAAGTGTAGAGTGTCCCGCAAACTTGCCAGGGAAATATGCAAAGGGGTCAGCAACAGCCCCCGGACCATAACCACGGCCCAAATTGAAATGCTTGACCAAGCAGGGATGACGGTGTCATGGTCTGCCATTGAGTGAGTCTTTAACAGAAGATGTCTGCATGGACAGGCTACTTTGCTTGATCATGCAGGTATGTTTGTGGTTGACCTCATCAGGAATGAGCTTATTTTTCCCACCCAGCATAGTAACGTAATAAGTCTGAGATGAAGGTCATCACAACATTATGATACCTGGCTACGGGAAAAATGTAAATTGCATGTAAATTCTATAACATTCATACAGTTATTAATGTCAAACTAAGCGATGTCAGCATCTATAACCTAAATGGTAACTTACACTCACCTGTTTGAGAAGAACTTTGCTTGTGTGCTGCAATCTTCGCTCTCACTTTGGATTGCATCACGTACCAGTATTTCTCATACTTATCTCTTCTCCGCCATTACCAGCACGGAGAGTAAACAAAGCAATAAGCTAATCAATATAATAATTGGCATGTGAATGAGGTACGTTCAAACATTTTGAAGTTGTGTAGCAATTCTTTTAATTTAGCTGAGTTTTATCATTATGACATTAAATTCAATTTTCAAGATTACACATTTCTTAATACATTTCAGCTTATATGATCAGTTGATATTACTGTTCATTCATATCTAGGAGTGCGGAGCACATTTGTTTTGTTTTTTCCTCTTTCCCTTTTTGTGACCACAGCTCTTAGAAGACTGTGTCATACCTAGCAATGGGGTCAACCCTGCCTCCTCACAAAGATAAGCATTTCTGTCCCCTCCTTGCTCAGAGTTACTCTCAGGCACTTCCTGGATCACTCTTAGGCTAAGATTCCTTGCTAGGAATCTTTCGGCTAAGTTGGGAGCGCTATGAGGACTCTGAGAAGCTTTGTGAATATGGTCCCAGAGTGATGGCTAGGAAACTGACCAACCTGACCCAGCTTGAGGCTTTCGCCAAGGAAGAGTGAGACAACATCCCACCGGAGACATCCAGGAAGCTTGTGGACACTTACAAGAATCGTCTTTAAGCAGTCATCAAAAACAAAGACGATGCTATTGACTATTAAAGAAAGATATTGAACTCAGTAAACTTAGGGTGTGAATAATTTTGAAAATGGCATTCTTTGAAAGTCCTTGAATAAAATACCCCTGAAATGAAGAATTTGTTGAATTGTGTGTTGTTATTCTTTCACTTGTTGGTCACATATAACTCATAAACAAACTTGACAAAATACATTTATTCCATCAGGAAAAAAAAAATAAAAAAATCACAAAAATGAACAGGGATATGAATAATTTTGAGGACGACTGTAAAAGTTTTCACATTAGAGAGAGACTAACAAAAAGCTACTGTATCTTGATTTAGGAAATTTCCAAAGAAACCTTCATGTGGAGCGGCTTCACCATATCGTGTTTCAAGACTGAAATGCATTTAGTACTGGCACTTTTGTCTTCCTTACTGTTGGCTGGTTCATCTGCTGTGTTAATCTCTGTTGGGTTTTGCTTTCTGCCACATTACCTCTCCGTTTTTATGTCACACATAAGTGTGGTATTTAAGTGCATGTTCATATAATTACCTCCTGCAGATGGAGATCGATTGGTCACTCTGTTTCCCTCGTTGCTATCTTATTCAAGGATTAGGTCTGAAGAGGCCTTACGAGGATGGAGCAATGGATGATAGGGACCTCATCAAGAAGATGAAGAGAAACCTGAGGAAAGGTATGCAGAGCAATCGCAGCCTGATTGAGGTTTAGTTACATTTTGGTGTTAGTTAATTTGCTTTAAATTCTAACATAACATCACTGTACTCAGCCCGCAGTGTTGCAGGACTTCTTTTAGTATCTAAAGAAGAGCATTACTGCTTTTTTTTCGCCCCAGTGTTCCACCTCCACCCTCCTTACATCCCTCAAAGGCAGATCAATGGTATTGATTGCTAACGTTTTAGTAGCCACCCAGCCATCTGTAGCTCTTTCATACAAGGAGAAGATGAACCATGATTAATGGAAGTGGAGAGGGATTGTAGGTATTGCAAACAGAGGGAATTTAATTGAAAGAAATATAGAGGTACCTTTATTTTCTGCTGAAAATCTTTAGCAAATCTGATTTATTTGGCACTTTAGAAGTGATTCTGCTTCATCCAACAATTGGTCCAGTTTGCACAATGCCAGAGGTACAATTATGCTGCATTCAGTGTGCCTCAGAACTCCAAATTACATAATTTTTGACCTCTGAGCATTCGATGTTCAAAGTGGGGGGAAAAAACAATAGATTTTAAAAAAACGTTTTGGGTAAGAACAAAGGAATACACTGAAATAGGTATAAAAACTTGGGAAAAACATTTATTTTCACTAGATTAATCCTACCTAAAAAAGATGCTGGTAAATTAGCCCATCTTTGAAAAACTGACCTTATATTGGACAATAAAGGATGAAAATTTGCAACCTGCTGAGCCTGAGGTGACCTAGTTACATTCACTTCCAAATACTTAAAACCAGAATGTGTCAGATGGAAAGGAAGATCAGTTTGTCTGTGTCACTGTGCAGCCACATTTATAGGTAAGCATTCACAAAATTTTTGAGTTCTTCCGTAATAGATGCTCAATGACTAGTTGGACTTATGTGACATATAAAAGTAAATCGTCTGCATACAGAGCAACTCTGTTCTGTGCTCTCACCAGTCACACCCTGGAACAAGGAAGAGGTTCTGAGACTTATTGATAGTGGCTCTATTGCTAAAGTGAAAAGTAAAGGAGAGGGGACAGCTTTGATGTGTACCATGTAACAGAGTAAAATACTTGGATTTTGCATTATTAGAACAGATAGAAGCTCACGGAAAGTATACAAGAGACAAAGAAATAAAGAAATAACACTATCGCCAAGAAATAAATCTATCACCAAACCCAGTTTTCTTCAGGGCTGTGAAAAGATGTTCCCATTACACTCTATCACATGTTTTTTCAGCATCCAGTGAAATTACCACTTCACAGAGATTACTATGGTGTTTTGAGTACAGTATGTTGAAAAGGGTACGCACATTAAAAAAGAAATTCCTTTGTTTGATAAAACCAGTCTGTTTATTTGATATAATACATAGAAGGGAGGATTCTAACGCTAACAGTTTGGCCAAAATTTTCTCATCTACATTAAGAAGCACGGAAGGTTGGATCTTTTCCTTCCTTGAGCAGTTATGAAATGGTGCCTGTCTCAACGTTGTGGGATAGGAACCCTTTTCCAGTCATTTCCCAAAAACTGACAAAAGTAACGGGGCTAATTTCATATGAAACTTCTTTTAAAAATCAGAACAGAATCCATCAGGGCCAGGGGATTTGCCTGACTATAACGATTTAATTGAGAATAAAACCTCTTCCAGATTAAGGGGAGCATCGATTTGTACTGCTTTTAAAGTAACACCTGCAAGGAATTGCTGCATATTTTCAGAGTTGGGAGCAAACTGAGTGGCCTAAAATTATTTAAAAACAGAATTAATTTCAGTTGTGTCAGATGCCAAAGTACCTGATGTTTTTTTTTTTTATTTGGTGGGTGGCAATGTGACGCCTGAGTTAGCGGGCCAATAAGCGAGTAGCTTTGTCACCATTTTCATAATGGTCACCACAACACTGTAGTAAAAACTTTCCCTTGTCGAGATCAAGTCAAACTGGAGTTGAAAATTAACCTTGCTTATAACCCTCCTGGGAAGGCTTCTGGGCATCCTGATGGTCAAGTTTTAAAATTTCTATAATAAGGTCTTTTTGTCTAGCTCTCCTGGACCTGGACAAGTGAGACAAATAAGAAATAATTTGCCCTCTAAGATAAGCAGTTAGAGTTTCCCATAATGAAGTGTTTGAGATGGCATTAGATTTATTACTAAAAAGTTATCACTAGAAGAAGAAATATACTCACAGAAGGTACAGTCAGGGAGTAGTAAGAGGGTGATCATCCAAGGAGGGTGAGATGTATGGTAAAGGAACAAGGCAAGAGATGACAACTGGAAGATAATTCAGAATTGCGTATTTTTGAAATTAAAGAGCCATTGATTAAAAAAAAAAATCAAATCAATTTTATTTATATAGCGCCAAATCACAACAAACAGTTGCCCCAAGGCGCTTTACATTGCAAGGCAAAGCCATACAATAATTACGGAAAAACCCCAACTGTCAAAATGACCCCCTGTGAGCAAGCACTTGGCGACAGTGGGAAGGAAAAACTCCCTTTTAATAGGAAGAAACCTCCAGCAGAACCAGGCTCAGGGAGGGGCAGCCTTCTGCTGGGACTGGTTGGGGCTGAGGGAGAGAATCAGGAAAAAGACATGCTGTGGAGGGGAGCAGAGATCAATCACTAATGATTAAATGCAGAGTGGTGCATACAGAGCAAAAAGAGAAAGAAACACTCAGTGCATCATGGGAACCCCCCGGCAGTCTAAGTCTATAGCAGCATAACTGGTAAGCATAACTGATCCAGTTGACAGGGTCACCTGATCCAGCCCTAACTATAAGCTTTAGCAAAAAGGAAAGTTTTAAGCCTAATCTTAAAAGTAGAGAGGGTGTCTGTCTCCCTGATCCGAATTGGGAGCTGGTTCCAGAGGAGAGGAGCCTGAAAGCTGAAGGCTCTGCCTCCCATTCTACTCTTAAAAACCCTAGGAACTATAAGTAAGCCTGCAGTCTGAGAGCGAAGCCCTCTATTGGGGTGATATGGTACTATGAGGTCCCTAAGATAAGATGGGACCTGATTATTCAAAACCTTATAAGTAAGAAGAAGAATTTTAAATTCTATTCTAGAATTAACAGGAAGCCAATGAAGAGAGGCCAATATGGGTGAAATATGCTCTTTCCTTCTAGTCCCTGTCAGTACTCTAGCTGCAGCATTTTGAATTAACTGAAGGCTTTTCAGGGAACTTTTAGGACAACCTGATAATAATGAATTACAGTAGTCCAGCCGAGAGGAAATAAATGCATGAATTAGTTTTTCAGCATCACTCTGAGACAAGACCTTTCTAATTTTAGAGATATTGCGCAAATGCAAAAAAGCAGTCCTACATATTTGTTTAATATGCGCATTGAATGACATATCCTGATCAAAAATGACTCCAAGATTTCTCACAGTATTACTAGAGGTCAGGGTAATGCCATCCAGAGTAGGGATCTGGTTAGACACCATGTTTCTAAGATTTGTGGGGCCAAGTACAATAACTTCAGTTTTATCTGAGTTTAAGAGCAGGAAATTAGAGGTCATCCATGTCTTTATGTCTGTAAGACAATCCTGCAGTTTAGCTAATTGGTGTGTGTCTTCTGCCTTCATGGATAGATAAAGCTGGGTATCATCTGCGTAACAATGAAAATTTAAGCAATGCTGTCTAATAATACTGCCTAAGGGAAGCATGTATAAAGTGAATAAAATTGATCCTAGCACAGAACCTTGTGGAACTCCATAATTAACCTTAGTCTGTGAAGAAGAGTCCCCATTTACATGAACAAATTGTAATCTATTAGATAAATATGATTCAAACCACTGCAGCGCAGTGCCTTTAATACCTATAGCATGCTCTAATCTCTGTAATAAAATTTTATGGTCAACAGTATCAAAAGCAGCACTAAGGTCTAACAGAACAAGTACAGAGATGAGTCCACTGTCTGAGGCCATAAGAAGATCATTTGTAACCTTCACTAATGCTGTTTCTGTACTATGATGAATTCTAAACCCTGACTGAAACTCTTCAAATAGACCATTCCTCTGCAGATGATCAGTTAGCTGTTTTACAACTACCCTTTCAAGAATTGTTGAGAGAAAAGGAAGGTTGGAGATTGGCCTATAATTAGCTAAGATAGCTGGGTCAAGTGATGGCTTTTTAAGTAATGCTTTAATTACTGCCACCTTAAAAGCCTGTGGTACATAGCCAACTAATAAAGATAGATTGATCATATTTAAGACCGAAGCATTAATTAATGGTAGGGCTTCCTTGAGCAGCCTGGTAGGAATGGGGTCTAATAGACATGTTGATGGTTTGGAGGAAGTAACTAATGAAAGTAACTCAGACAGAACAATCGGAGAGAAAGAGTCTAACCAAATACCGGCATCACTGAAAGCAGCCAAAGAGAATGATATGTCTTTGGGATGGTTATGAGTAATTTTTTCTCTAATAGTTAAAATTTTATTAGCAAAGAAAGTCATGAAGTCATTACAAGTTAAAGTTAAAGGAATACTCGTCTCAATAGAGCTCTGACTCTTTGTCAGCCTGACTACAGTGCTGAAAAGAAACCTGGGATTGTTCTTATTTTCTTCAATTAGTGATGAGTAGTAAGATGTCCTAGCTTTACGGAGGGCTTTTTTATAGAGCAACAGACTCTTTTTCCAGGCTAAGTGAAGATCTTCTAAATTAGTGAGACGCCATTTCCTCTCCAACTTACGGGTTATCTGCTTTAAGCTGCGAGTTTGTGAGTTTGTGAACAAGATCTAAGGTATGATTAAAGTGGTGGGTGGACTCATTTACATTTTGAGCAAAGCCAATCAAGTCTAACAATAGATTAAATGCAGTGTTGAGGCTGTCATTCTCAGCATCTGTGTGGATGTTAAAATCGCCCACTATAATTATCTTATCTGAGCTAAGCACTAAGTCAGATGAAAGGTCCGAAAATTCAGAGAGAAACTCACAGTAACAACCAGGTGGACGATAGATAACCACAAATAAAACTGGTTTTTGGGACTTCCAATTTGGATGGACAAGACTAAGAGTCAAGCTTTCAAATGAATTAAAGCTCTGTCTGGGTTTTTGATTAATTAATAAGCTGGAGTGGAAGATTGCTGCTAATCCTCCGCCTCGGCCCGTGCTACGAGCGTTCTGACAGTTAGTGTGACTCGGGGGTGTTGACTCATTTAAACTAACATATTCATCCTGCTGTAACCAGGTTTCTGTAAGGCAGAATAAATCAATATGTTGATCAATTATTATATCATTTACTAACAGGGACTTAGAGAGATATCTAATGTTTAATAGACCACATTTAACTGTTTTAGTCTGTGGTGCAGTTGAAGGTGCTATATTATTTTTTCTTTTTGAATTTTTATGCTTAAATAGATTTTTGCTGGTTATTGGTGGTCTGGGAGCAGACACCGTCTCTACGGGGATGGGGTAATGAGGGGATGGCAGGGGGAGAGAAGCTGCAGAGAGGTGTGTAAGACTACAACTCTGCTTCCTGGTCCCAACCCTGGATAGTCACGGTTTGAAGGATTTAAGAAAATTGGCCAGATTTCTAGAAATGAGAGCTGCTCCATCCAAAGTGGGATGGATGCCGTCTCTCCTAACAAGACCAGGTTTTCCCCAGAAGCTTTGCCAATTATCTGTGAAGCCCACCTCATTTTTTTGGAGAGAGAGAGAATGTGTGATAAGTGAGAAAAAAGAACATTCTCTGGCTTGTGGATTATGAAATTTCCAAGGATCAATGTATCCATTTTGGGTTATAAAGTCTGAAAATGATTTGGACATAGCAGAGGGGAGTTTTAAGCTGGAGGCAGAACTACCAAGTACAGGATCAATAATGCGATTTAGATCACCACCAAAAATCAAAAGGTGTGTATTTAAATTGGGGATCATCCCTAAAAGGTTATCAGAAAATTTGGACCATAGACATTCACCAGAACAACAGGATTGTGCAGGATAGTCCCTACAATATTGAAATATCTTCCATTTGTGTCTGTGATTATTTTAGAAAGTGAGAAATGTATTTAGTTATGAATTAAAATTTTGCTGGAGTTAAAATTTGAGTGGTAGATGTGGCCTATCCATGGCTTTATAAGTCTGTTATGATCTTTAATACATAAATGAGTTTCTTGGAGAGAAATCACACCTGTTTTAAGATGTTTCAAATGGGTGGAAACCCTAGACCTCTTTACAGGACCATTCATGCTCTTCACATTCCAGGATAAGAATCTAATGGGACTACCCATAGTACTACCGTCAGCCATATGGGCACTTTCTTAGTAGTATTACTGTGTGGGTACTTTGTATCTGCATTTAGGATTAGTGTTCAGCACTGTTGCCTCAGAGCAAGAAGGACCTGTGGCCTTTCTGTGTGGAGTTGGCATGTTCTCCCCGTGTTTGCATGGGTTTCCTCCAGAATAAATTAATAAGAATAGTATAAGAAAAAATGAGATAGAAAAAACAAATAACGACAAACACCAACGGGCCAGAACACCCCCACCCCGCACCCTCTTGGTCCCCTTCCCCAAATGAAGAAGACTCCAGTTTATAACAAACATCTGCCACAGGCTCCAACCACACTATCCTCATCCATCCAGCCATTTTCTTCCGCTTTATCTGGAGCCGGGTCGCGACTATCCTCATGACTTTATAAAACCGAACCAAAAAAAGAGTTGACCTCAGGTAATAAAGGTCTCAATATAAAGAACAAAAAAAAAATATCTTCAAATTCAGTGAAACATATCTTACTAAAGCTATTAATCCATGACACATCGAAGTAAGTACGGGAAATTAGGAATTTATATACATACATACAGCCTAAACAGCCGGTGTGAACAAAATGTCCAAAAAATATTATATTGGCCTTTCGAACAAACCTACTGTAATTGAAATTGAACTTTTAATTTACATCAGTCCACAAATGAGCCATGACAAGAAAAAACGTTGCATGTTTCTGCAGCTTAATTGGAGTCCACCTGGGGTAAATTCAGTTGATTGGACATAATTTGGAAAGGCACACACCTGTCTACATATAAGGTCCCACAGTTGACAGTAAATGTCAGAGCACAAACCAAACATGAAGTCAAAGGAATTGTCTGTAGACCTCCGAGGACAGGACTGTCTCAAGGCACAAATCTGGGGAAGGGTACAGAAACATTTCTGCTGCTTTGAAGGTCCCAATGAGCACAGTGACATCCATCATCCATAAATGGAAGAAGTTCAGATCCACCAGGACTCTACCTAGAGCTGGCCGCCCGTCTAAACTGAGTGATCGGGGGAGAAGGGCTTTAGTCAGGGAGGTGACAAGAACCTGATGGTCACTCTATCAGAGTGCCAGCATTTCTTTGTGGAGAGAGGAGAACCTTCCAAGATGACCTTTTCTGCAGCAATCCACCAATCAGGCCTGTATGGTAGAGTGGCCATATGGAAGCCACTCCTTAGTAAAAGGCACATGGTAGCCCACCTGGAGTTTGCCAAAAGGCACCTGAAGGACTCTCAGACCATGAGAAGAAAATTCTCTGGTCTGATGAGACAAAGATGGAACTCTTTGGTGTGAATGCCAGGTGTCCCTACAGTGAAGCATGGTGGTGGCAGCATCATGTAGTGGGGATGTTTTTCAGCACCAAGAACTGGGAGACTAGTCAGGATTGAGGGAAAGATGAATGCAGCAATGTACAGAGACATCCTGGATGAAAACCTGCTCCAGAGCACTCTTGACCTCAGACTGGGCTGATGGTTCATCTTTCAGCAGGACAGTGACCCTAAGCACACAGCCAAGATATCAAAGGAGTGGCTTCAGGACAACTCTGTGAATGTCCTTGAGTGGCCCAGCCAGAGCCCAGACCTGAATCCAATTTGAGCTTCTCTGGAGTACTCGGCCTTGAGCTGGTCCAACAGCTGATCAAAATCAGAGCGCACGGATTCAAGAGAATTGATGTGTAAACTGTGGTCACGCACGTCAGATTGGACACTGTCTTCCTTGGACGACAAACTTTCAGAAGAAGGCTTAACGTTTGCAGACAGAACAGCTCTGTAGTCTTCCAGCCGAAGGCTAATTTCCGCCATAGTTACAGGTGCAGCAAGCGGCGAAGTTTGTCTCTCGTTCGGAGTTACTTTTGGACATTTTGCAGGTGTTCAAAAAGTGGTGAATAAGAAACATAAAAAAAAACTGGGATTCCAAACAAAAAATGCCAGGTTTGCAAGGTAAAACAAAATTGAATAGGGCAACGGAGCGAGCCGAATACGCAACTACTCTTTAAACACCAAATATCCTGCTAATATTTTATTAGAAGAAAAATACCGAAATAAAGATTTTATTGTTTTAGCAGTGATGTGCTGAATATCATATGTAACATAACATTACAGGAACAACAGACATTCTTGTTAAAGAAATTGTTTTAGTCCTGTCACACCTGGGGAGGGTGGAGCAGGTAGCTGACTGAAATAAAGAGTTGGGCTACAATACATAGATCTGGGTTTGATCCCCGATCATGCTGTCTGTCTGTGTCTTTGATTAAGAGACTTCATCTGCGTTGTCTCATGTCCACCCAGCTGGAAATGGCTGGAGGAGTAACCTGCAGTGTTATTTGCGTGCCCCAGCACTTCTCCATTTGGGGACTGACATCAAATGTGGAAATCAGATAAGAAATCCAACTTCAGCTGCCATTTTGTCAATGATTTCCAAGTTTGTGGGTGGAAATTCTGAGTTTCATTTTCCATTGAATGCAGCATTAGAGATTTGCAGCAAAACCAGATAAATATAAATAACACAACAAAAATATTGAGTACTATTGTAATATGTCAAATTATTTTCTGTCTTAAATAAATAAAATCTAGATATTCTTTGTGTCAGAAGTATTTTGATTGAATTGTAATTTGTGACAATCATTTATATTTAAGTGTCAGAAAGGCATTCAAAGTTTGTAAGCACAATTCAATTAGTCTTTCTTCTGTTATATTGCCTTCATCTTTCTTGTTTTTCTGATTAGTTTTGGACAGTAAAGCCATAGACTCCAACCACCCAATGAATGCCCTCATGCGGTTGAACCAGATCCGGCCGGGGCTACAGTATCGCCTGCTGTCCCAGTCTGGTCCGGTTCACGCTCCCGTCTTCACCATGTCTGTCGACTTGGATGGAGCCATTTATGAAGCTTCTGGATCCTCAAAGAAGACCGCCAAGCTCCATGTCGCTGTCAAGGTAAGAAGACAAAGTGACCACTTAGCTAACAAGTAAACAGCTAGCCAATACTTTGGATACACACGGATACACACCATAATTCTCAGTGTGGACACTCGGAATGCAAGACTGTTTCTGAGTGGTTTGTGCACTGGCTTCCAAAACATAGGGTTCCTGGTTCAAGACCACCCATGTCCATTCTCCTTTTAATGTGGAGTTTTGTCAGGAATAAATTACTATGAATGGATGTCCATGTGGATCCAAACTCTGATTCACTCTTTTGGAGTCTTTGATTGCAGCAATTCCTTTGTGACATTTTATGCAAATAACCTACCAGCCTATGGGGTGGACAGACCATATCCTTTTTGGCTTTGTAATAGCTTTTTGAGTGGAGACATTTATTTTGAACTAGTAGTTATTGGGTTTTATGTACATGTTGATTATATACAGTACTGCTTTAAAGATTGTGAACCCCTTGAGCTTTTACATGTTTGAAATTTTTTGGGACATCAGAAAACAAAACAAAATTCAGGGTTTTTATATTAAAATTTCTGAAATTGTGGATTTTAAACTCACAGTGAAAAGTAATCTCTACATCATAAATGAAAAGAAATAAAAATGTAAAAGCCAAAATGATGGTGTGAATAAGTAAGTGCACCCTTTTGTATAGCACATATAAACCATCACTTTTTACCCCCGGTCTTCTTCAGACAAGTCAAGGGGATGGCTACATGAACATTTCAAAGACACTGAATGTGTT
The DNA here is from genome assembly GCF_902500255.1 of Thalassophryne amazonica. NCBI lineage: Eukaryota > Metazoa > Chordata > Actinopteri > Batrachoidiformes > Batrachoididae > Thalassophryne > Thalassophryne amazonica. The sequence continues at coordinate 33,534,234 of NC_047119.1, forward strand.
ATATACTTGATTTACATCAGTTATGAAGAAATACAAACAGTGTGGTACTCTATGGTAAATCTGTGTGGAGTAGACAGTTCTCATAAACTAAGCGACCATGCAAGAAGGAGACAAGTGAGGAATGTCTTACTGTAGCAAAGACTGTTGTTAACCATCGTGTAAGTCCTGTTTAATGTGTTTGTCTGCATGTATAATGGTGATGATTGTTTTCTCTCCCTGTGGCGGAAAAGCAAAATGTTTCCATGTAACTGATCTCTAAGGTTCCAGAGTATCCTGTATTTCTTTACCATCATCCTTTTTTTTTGCAAAAGCATTTCAAATTCTGCCTGCAGCTCCATAATTCTCAGACAGAAATTAAAATTTAATGTACTTGATATTGCATTTTTATTTTTTAATCCACATTTGTGTGAGTGGATTCAGAAAGAGTTTAGGATCTAGATGGCAAAATCCTTGTAATCCTAAAGCGGTTGTGAACACAGGGACTCTCCACAGACCAACCTGGGTTAATCCGTTCTCTGATCCATTCCCATAAAAGACTCTGTCTCTCCATTTCTCTCTTTCCTTGTCTGTTCTCTTTCTCTCACATATTCACCTTTTGATCTCTATTTCTTCCTCAATTTCTCTCCATCTCATGAGCTTTGTCTCTGTCTTATTAGTATCACCTCTCTGTTTGGGTCAAAAACCTGTCATTCTCCTTTTCTTCTCTGCTTCAGTGAAGTTTTTTTTTTTTTTTTTTTTGTACACCATGTTATTTCTTCCTGCACTGATGTATTCTTCCATATGCTCGTTGTACTTCTCCAGGTCCTTCAGGCAATGGGCTGTCCGACCGGTTTTGACTCGGACCTGGATCCTATGAGCTCAGACGAGAAGTCGGATGGTGAAGGAAAAAGTGAGACGTCCACACACAGTAGCAATAACCCAACACACTCCTCGGATAGCTCCAACACACTGGAGGTGAGGACAAATTATTGTATTAACACAAAAATGATTTTCTTCTGCACAGTATAATTTTCTTCATTAGTATTCAAATAAAGGATTCAAATTCAAATTTATTCATTTATATAGCGCCAAATCATGATGAGGTTGCCTCAAGGCGCTTCACAAAACATAATTTAAAAGCACAACAAAATGAATTAAAAGATTAAAAACACAATAAAAGAATAAAAACACAAATAAGCAAAAAGAATAAAAGAAGACATGCAGTAACATAGAATACTAGTGATAAAACAGAGAAATGTGTCTTCAGTCTAGATTCCACAGAGTCTGATTGCCGGATGTGGGCAGGCAGATTGTTCCACAGAGCTGGGGCACGGTATGAAAATGTTCTGTAAACTGCTGACTTTTTATTTAGCCTAGGAACACATAGCAGACTTGCACCCTGTGAATGCAGGGCCCGAGCCGGTACATAGGGCTCAACCAGGTCGGCCAGGTTGGGAGGTGCCAGACCAAGAACAATCTTGTAGGCCAGCAACAACACCTTAAAATCCGATCTCAAAGAGACTGGAAGCCAAGAGACCATATTATATCGATAATATGGTCAGAATTTGCCGTTTCTGGAAACTGTTTAGGATTTTGACCCACATGGGGTAAAAAACGGAAAACAGCATAAGACACTTCCTGTAGTGATGTTGGAGTGGGGTGGGCTTTAACGACACTCAGCTCAGTAATTTCATAGGTCATGACATCATTCATTCATTCATTTTCTATATCCACTTGTTTTGATTAAGGGTCAAGGTGGAGCCGGTCTATTGCAGATCCAGGTCATGACATAAAATTATAAAAATTCCAGGCTTCCTCTCTTTACATGATTTTCAAACAAAACTTCAATTACGAAAACACACCTATACAAACAAGTTTTTAAAAACATGTATCGAAAGCATTTAAGACTGAACGTGCCAAAAAAATACAACAGGAAAATAGGTGACTACGCTATTACGTACATGCACAACGTGCACAAAAACACACAAAAGCCAGACTATGTTCTAGTCCTATTTGAATGACGGTCCGTTAACTGAAGTTCTTCTTCAATTTTTTTTTGCTCTGTACTTCCAGGTGCGAACTCAGGGTCCCATACTAACAGCGAGCGGGAAGAACCCCGTCATGGAGTTGAATGAAAAGAGACGAGGCCTGAAATACGAGCTCATCTCTGAGAGTGGAGGCAGCCACGACAAACGCTTCGTTATGGAGGTACGAATCTCACGTGCACACTGTAGCCAGAGCATTCAGTTGTATTGTAAGATACAGCAAAAATAGTAACAATATTCCTAAACTTTGGGAAAGCCTTTGAATACATATCCCCCCCCCCCCCCCCCCCCCAGTTTAACACAGCTCAAAACCAATCATTTCCATCATCTTGTAACTCACCAAATTAAAAGAATTTTGATGTACCAGTTCAACTCTGATTTTCTTACATTACTTCCCACAGATGTGTCGGACAACTGCAGGATAGAGTACAGTTGGTTAGATGTTAGATCAGTGAGGCCTTAGTTTCAGCTGTACTTGTCAGTCAAAGACATATTTCTGGCCAGAAATGTACTAAATCAGAGAAGTAAAAAGTTATATTCCGATTCTTTCCCAGTGGTTATGTTCAAAAACTCAGCTAACACAGTGACACCTCCACACAAGTCAGCAGAAAGGATTTTGAAAGAGAGAGTTGCCACGTCCACTTATAAGATGTGACTTTTGGCTCTTTTTTCTTTTTCTTTTAAGTAGTTTTTAAAAATCACAGGTTGCTGTGATGGTTGTTGCTAATGTGGTTGCTCAAGGGGCGGAAGAATCTGACTAAATTTGGACCAGTTTGCATTAACTGTTTAAAAACAAAAAAATCTGCAACCACAACATGATCTCAAATGCTGCACATTTTCCATCTCTCCCTCCTGTACCACAACCTGATTAGGTGTCTGTTAGTTGATTGGCTGTTCACCTGAATGAGCTAATGAGCTTCAATACTGGTTTGAGAACCACTGGTTTAGATGATGCTGGGGAAGACAGATGGCCAACATTTAACCGCGTTGACCAACAGAAATGGGTTTTACGTGCTACGTAGTTCCCCTGTTTCAAAGTCAATAGGTGCAACTGCGGGGAATTTTAATGCCTAGTTATTGATAAACAAATGAGATGTGTATAAAAAGATAAGGACCTCGGCTATTTATGTCTTCCATTTACACCACTGTCACACTATTGTTTTTGCCTCAGCAACATTTCTGATTCTTAGGTCACATGGTATTCCGTATGCTAGACCACCTTTCTACGGTGTTTTGATTGTGGTAGGATTCCCCACGTTCATAGTACGGTGCACCATCTATCAGCTGGTAGAGAGAGGCCAAAATACAAACAGCATAATGGGTCATTCTCGATATCGGACATCAAATCAAATCAAATCAATTTTATTTATATAGCGCCAAATCACAGCAAACAGTTGCCCCAAGGCGCTTTATATTGTAAGGCAAGGCCATACAATAATTACGGAAAAACCCCAACGGTCAAAACGACCCCCTGTGAGCAAGCACTTGGCAACAGTGGGAAGGAAAAACTCCCTTTTAACAGGAAGAAACCTCCAGCAGAACCAGGCTCAGGGAGGGGCAGTCTTCTGCTGGGACTGGTTGGGGCTGAGGGACAGAACCAGGAAAAAGACATGCTGTGGAGGGGAGCAGAGATCAGTCACTAATGATTAAATGCAGAGTGGTGCATACAGAGCAAAAAGAGAAATAAACACTCAGTGCATCATGGGAACCCCCCAGCAGTCTAAGTCTATAGCAGCATAACTAAGGGATGGTTCAGGGTCACCTGATCCAGCCCTAACTATAAGCTTTAGCAAAAAGGAAAGTTTTAAGCCTAATCTTAAAAGTAGAGAGGGTGTCTGTCTCCCTGATCTGAATTGGGAGCTGGTTCCACAGGAGAGGAGCCTGAAAGCTGAAGGCTCTGCCTCCCATTCTACTCTTACAAACCCTAGGAACTACAAGTAAGCCTGCAGTCTGAGAGCGAAGCGCTCTATTGGGGTGATATGGTACTATGAGGTCCCTAAGATAAGATGGGAGCTGATTATTCAAAACCTTATAAGTAAGAAGAAGAATTTTAAATTCTATTCTAGAATTAACAGGAAGCCAATGAAGAGAGGCCAATATTGGTGAGATATGCTCTCTCCTTCCAGTCCCTGTCAGTACTCTAGCTGCAGCATTTTGAATTAACTGAAGGCTTTTCAGGGAACTTTTAGGACAACCTGATAATAATGAATTACAATAGTCCAGCCTAGAGGAAATAAATGCATGAATTAGTTTTTCAGCATCACTCTGAGACAAGACCTTTCTAATTTTAGAGATATTGCGCAAATGCAAAAAAGCAGAAGCAAAGCAAAAAAAAACATGAAGAAGAATTTTCATAACTTTTTATAAACTGTGTGATGGTTTTTATTTGCAGTTTTTCAGTGTTATTTCTATTCATTGCACATTGATGGATCTTTCGCAGGCAACAGCTATATAGAACCACAAAGACACACTTTCATTTTCATGCTTGGTCCTTTCTTCACTGAATGGAAGACATGTTGGAGAATAAACCAATCAGTCAGCTCTGTTCTGGCAGCAGGCCTATACGCTGTGGGGGTGTGTGTGTTGTTTTCCGACAGGCCTCACCGCTCCATTGCTCTTCTGATTGATTAGCAGCCCTGCTTGGCAGCAGGACATCTCTAAACAAGCTGTCCTGTTCACTCATTAGTAACTCAGCCAGCGAGTCCGGCTGAGTTACAAAAGACTGATAAACCCAAGGGTTTAGAGCGTAATTATTGTTGTTTGCGTACTTGTTTCGACATAATCAGTGACGCCACATGCTAAAAGCTGCAGCGATAATTAGAATGCACATCGGGTGTATTTCACAGTAAGTCCCCCCCCCCCACACACACACACACACACACACACACACACACACACACACACACACAGTCAGACTGACTCATGCTTCAGTTTAAATTGACTCTCTTGTTGTGGGTGTTGGTGTTAGGTGGAGGTGGATGGCCAGAAGTTTCGCGGGGCGGGCCCCAACAAAAAAGTAGCGAAGGCCAGCGCAGCGCTAGCAGCTCTGGAGAAACTTTTCTCTGGTCCCAATGCCGCCGCGAACAAGAAGAAGAAGATTCTGCCTCAGGTGAGGAAACGCACACAGACAAACCTTTCAGGACTTTGCGTTGCAGTCACATTGATTAAAAATAAATAAATAAACGTTTGGCAACACTTGTGTGATGCGTTTATATTTAGAGTAAAGGTGTGCTGGCTGCGGCGGCAGCAGCCTCAGCAGTAGCAGCTCAGGTAGCCAGAGGAAGAGGAAGAGCAGCACTCGCCAGAGGAGCCTTCGTCAGTGCAGCCACACCTGGATACGTAACACCAGGTACAGAATCCATGTCTCCTTTGTCTGTGTGGCCATCATTTTTACTCCAATAACAAATGCAGTGACTGACTACTGGCACGGTGCAGAAACTCAACACGCACACCCAGAAAACCCAGAAAAGGAGAAAGATTGTTCTTGCATTATTTTTCAACATAATGCACTTGGTCCATCGATGTTCAAGCTTCTCTGTCCCTTCGCAGGTCACATGTTGAGCCTCCAGATATTTTTTTAGTTTCCGGTTGAGGCTGAGAACTTTTTGAAGTACCCTGTTATTTAGGGAATACTTTTCGGAAAGCCCAAAGCCAATTTTATTTTTCATAATTTTTTTCAAAAGATTTTTCTTTTATCCTTTTTTCCTGCTTCTGCATATTACAAGAAATTACCTTATGACATCACAAAGATCCTTTGGCCTAGTGTAAGTAGGGCGGCACAGTATTGGGGGAAAGGTTTATATATATATATATATATATATATATATATATATATATATATATATATATATATATATATATATATACACTCAACAAAAATATAAACGCAACACTTTTGGTTTTGCTCCAATTTTGTATGAGATGAACTCAAAGATCTAAAACTTTTTCCACATACACAATATCACCATTTCCCTCAAATATTGTTCACAAACCAGTCTAAATCTGTGATAGTGAGCACTTCTCCTTTGCTGAGATAATCCATCCCACCTCACAGGTGTGCCATATCAAGATGCTGATTAGACACCATGATTAGTGCACAGGTGTGCCTTAGACTGCCCACAATAAAAGGCCACTCTGAAAGGTGCAGTTTTGTTTTATTGGGGGGGGGATACCAGTCAGTATCTGGTGTGACCACCATTTGCCTCATGCAGTGCAACACATCTTCTTCGCATAGAGTTGATCAGGTTGTCAGTTGTGGCCTGTGGAATGTTGGTCCACTCCTCTTCAATGGCTGTGCGAAGTTGCTGGATATTGGCAGGAACTGGTACACGCTGTCGTATACGCCAGTCCAGAGCATCCCAAACATGCTTAATGGGTGACATGTCCGGTGAGTATGCCGGCCATGCAAGAACTGGGACATTTTCAGCTTCCAAGAATTGTGTACAGATCCTTGCAACATGGGGCCGTGCATTATCCTGCTGCAACATGAGGTGATGTTCTTGGATGTATGGCACAACAATGGGCCTCAGGAACTCGTCACGGTATCTCTGTGCATTCAAAATGCCATCAATAAAATGCACCTGTGTTCTTCGTCCATAACAGACGCCTGCCCATACCATAACCTCACCGCCACCATGGGCCACTCGATCCACAACATTGACATCAGAAAACCGCTCACCCACACGACACCACACACGCTGTCTGCCATCTGCCCTGAACAGTGTGAACCGGGATTCATCCGTGAAGAGAACACCTGTCCAACGTGCCAAATGCCAGCAAATGTGAGCATTTGCCCACTCAAGTCGGTTACGATGACGAACTGGAGTCAGGTCGAGACCCCGATGAGGACGACGAGCATGCAGATGAGCTTCCCTGAGATGGTTTCTGACAGTTTGTGCAGAAATTCTTTGGTTATGCAAACCGATTGTTTCAGCAGCTATCCGAGTGGCTGGTCTCAGACGATCTTGGAGGTGAACATGATGGATGTGGAGGTCCTGGGCTGGTGTGGTTACACGTGGTCTGCGGTTGTGAGGCTGGTTGGATGTACTGTCAAATTCTCTGAAACGCCTTTAGAGACGGCTAATGGTAGAGAAATGAACATTCAATACACGAGCAACAGCTCTGGTTGACATTCCTGCTGTCAGCATGCCAATTGCACGCTCCCTCAAATCTTGCGACATCTGTGGCATTGTGCTGTGTGATAAAACTGCACCTTTCAGAGTGGCCTTTTATTGTGGGCAGTCTAAGGCACACCTGTGCACTAATCATGGTGTCTAATCAGCATCTTGATATGGCACACCTGTGAGGTGGGATGGATTATCTCAGCAAAGGAGAAGTGCTCACTATCACAGATTTCGACTGGTTTGTGAACAATATTTGAGGGAAATGGTGATATTGTGTATGTGGAAAAAGTTTTAGATCTTTGAGTTCATCTCATACAAAATGGGAGCAAAACCAAAAGTGTTGCGTTTATATTTTTGTTGAGTGTATGTGCGTGTATATGTGTGTGTATGTGTATATGTATATATATATATATATATATATATATATATGTATATATGTATGTACGAGACACAGGAGCGGCCGTTGTGTTTGAAGGTGTTTATTGGGAAATGATCATTTCTCTACATCGATTGCAGACTGCGGTGGGTCTGCTTGAAGCAACGAAGCAGTGCTTCGACCTGCTGTTCGCTGGTTCTCTGCTTGGTCCACAATGTCTTCATTAACCCTTCTCAAAGCCGTTTAAAGATGCCATTCGTGAGTCAGCTTTGTGTGGATTAAAGTCATGAACTGGGACTCTTGTCCTGTTGTGGGCAAGAAACGTCCAACGTTCCACACCAGAGTTTTACGTGATGGTTCTCTGGCGTGAGCACCAGCCGTGCATAAACTGAAGTTGTCCATCAGGTAAAGGAAATAATAATAATAAATAATAATGTCCTTTGTTTTGTGGGACTAAGTGAGCAGCTTGAAAGAGCCGCGCAGATTTTGGTCTGAATTCATAACTTCAGAGGGAATTGCCGTTTTAAATCAAATGACACCTCTTTCCAAATGTTATAATACAAACAATAAACTACAACCGACCAAACCTGGGGTTTTTTCTCCCCAAAATGAGATGTCCTCCATTCTTTATGAAACATTGATCTTGACGTGCAGCCGGCTGAAAAGCTCAGCTCAGATTCTGTGGAGTTACATTTGTGTCATTAATATCTGAAAAGAAATGCTTTTGACAAAAACTACAGATTTTGTTCTGTTTCTGTCCAGAGATCAAGGATCCATCATGTACATCAAGGATCCAGTGACCCTGAACAGATTTTGATTTTTATTTATGTCCAGAAATAAAGGATCCAGTGACAAATTTCATATTTATTTACTTTGTCTCAATAAAATGTTGTTGACATAGAAAACATGTAAAGCCTACTTTTAGTGCACAGAAAACTCACAAGAGGTATTGATGAGGAAATCGATAAAGAATCAGATCAATCAGCAGAATCGATAATGGCATTCAATATTGATAAAATACCCATCATTAATCGTATTGCACCAAATCGCATCGTATCACATTGTGAGGAATTGAATTGCCATCAAATACATATTAAATTGCATCGAATCGGAAATAGGGGTGAATCGTATTGTATCGTCAGTATCGCTATATGTATCGTATCACTGGTAGTGTATCGAGATGCGTGTCGAATCGTTGTCAGTGATGGGATTCACATTCCTAATACATATAAATACAGTGCATCCGGAAAGTATTCACGGTGCTTCACCTTTCCACATTTTATGTAGCAGCCTCATTCCAAAATTGAGTAAATTAATTTTTTCCCCTCAAAATTCCTCTCACAACACCCCATAATGACAACATGAAAAAGTTATTTTAAATTTTTTGCAAATTTGCCAAAGGTGCATCAACAAAGTATTGACTAAATGCTGTGAATACTTATGTACATGTGATTTCTTAGGTTTTTGATTTTTAATACATTTTCAAAAATCTCCAAAAATCTTTTTTCACATTGTCAATATGGGGTATTGTCTGTAGAATTTGGAAAAAATGGATTTCATTATTTTTGGAATAAGGCTGTGTAACATAACAAAATGTGGAAAAAGTGAAGTGCTTTTTTTATTACAAGTTTGGGAGGTCCTGCATCTTATACTCCAGTACACCTTAGGAGTGTTTGTCTTCTTCAAAACGCATGTTTTGATTGGTGCACCTTGTTGCCCGTTCAGATACATTACAACAGGTTTTAATGAACAACAGTCACATTGATGACTAAATGTTGAGGAAGAACTCTAACAAATCACTTTATTGAAGTATGACATAATTGTTGCACCCCCCCCCCCCCCTTTTTTTAAATAATTTTATTTATTTATTTTGACCAGATGACTTAAACAACAAATTCTCCCAGACCTTTGTTAATTTCTGGTCTTTTTATCAAAGTGTGCAGCTTGTTGTGATGTCTCTGAGGTGACCTCTGTGTCGTCTTTCCTGACAGGCTTTGGGACACCATACGGCTACAGCCCTGCAGCAGCAAGTGCTCCTGCATATGGTACGTGCCTCCTCCTCTCTCACAGCACCTCCTCTTCATTCTCCCTTCTTTCCACCCGTTTTCCTCATTACTCAACTGACTGCTCACTGTTGACCTGAAATCAGATAAATCATTCTTCTGTAGGTTTCTTTCACACTGTCGACCCCCTTTGCCTTCTTTTCATGCTGCCTTTTCCTCTTAGCTCGTCCAAACTTCTAGATTCATTTCCTTTCCTACTTTTTGAGTTGTACAAAGCTTAGAAGTCCTTCATGTGTGGTTTGAAGAAATCCCCCCCCCCCCTCTTCTTCCCAGCACTGTTTGTGTCTTTGACGCTGTTTCCCTGAAACTAATGATGATGACTCTCACTTTGTGGAAGTAATTGTCACTCGCTGTCTCATATGCACACACAAAAACTATTGCACTGCAAAAACATAAAATCTTACCAAGTATATATTTCTGATCAAAATATCTAATCTATGCAATTTTAGACAAAATCACTGTAGTAAAATTCAATAGGATGTAAATATATTCAGTGAAAGAATTTCAAAAATCTTGTTTTGAGTGATATCTGAGAAGAAGCAAACTTTTTTGTGACTCACCATAAAATTGTTAAATTGTTAAAAATTGTTGTTTTTAAAAGGTCTAACATTTCTTAATGTTCATAAAATAAAGATTAAAATGACTTTTCTCCACTAATTTCAAAGCCTTACTACAAGAAATCAGCAGTATCTTTTCACTTGTCCCATTGATTTATTTATTCATTTTTACAAGCACTTTCTCTGTGTACCTGGACTACCAATATGTAGATAAGGACTTGATTCCAATTCACATTACTTGTCTGTGTCCTTGGACAAGACACTTTATCCATATTGTCTCAAATGGGTACCGGCCTCAGTTGGGAAAATAACCTCCAATGGACTGGCGTCCCCTCCAGGGGAAAGTGTAGACTGCCATTTGCCTCACGCAACAAACTCTGGAGATGAGCACCAGCTGTAACAGGCCTCGGGGCACCTTCCTGTACCCACCTATTTGTTGCCGTGGTATGTAAATGTCCATAATTACTACATCGGCTTCTCAAAAAATGTTTTGTTACATCGCCAGATTTGGAAAAGAGTAGAAAAAGTGCACAATCTGTAATTGTACAAGGTTTTCTTGGGCCCTTGCTACAAATACTTTGCCTGTGCTTTCATTATTATAATTTGTGCTCAGAATAACATCGCGCCTAGTGTGAGTTTCTGACTGAACCCACTGTTAGTGAAGACGGGAGTTGGCAGAGCTGCTACTCCTCTGGGTCTAATTATTGGTACAGACTTACTGCGTATGTCTCCCTGTCATACTTACGGACAGAGTCTGCCCTGTTTCCTTTGTGTACACATGCAGCATTTGGAGGGTTCTCTGTCCATCCATGAATGCTTTGAATACCTCTTATGTGCTGTGAGAAACTGGTCTGGGGCCCGGGCTTACGTGGTGACACTCTGAGGTCAACTAGGGCTGCACGATAGTGGAAAAAACTGACACTGTAATATATTTTTTTCTCTACAGTATATGCAGCAGGTAAATTAAGTATTCAACATGTCACCATTTTTCTCCGTAAATATATTTCTAAAGGTGCTGTTGACATGAAATTTTCACCAGATGTTATTAACAAACCAAGTAATCTACACACTTATAAAGAAATCAAAACAAATAAGTACACAAATTGTGTGAGAATGAAACATGGAAAATGTATTGAACACGCTTACTGACATTTATTTAATATTTCATACAAAAGCCTTTCTTTGTAATGACAGTGTTGACACACCTCCTGTATGGAGAAACCAGTCACATGCATTGTTCGGGTGTGATTTGGGCCCATTCTTCCACACAAACAGCCTTCAAATCTTGAAGGTTCTGTGGACCTCTTCTATGAACTCAGATCTTTAGTTCTTTCCATGGATTTTCTATTGGATCCAGGTCACCTGATTGGCTGGACCATACTAGCAGCTTTATTTTCATTCCCTGAAAGCAATTGAGAGTTCCTTTAGCTGTGTGTTTGGGATCATTGTCTTGCTGAAATGTCAACCCTTATTTAATTTTTATCGTCCTGGTACAATTTTTTATCAAGAATGTCTCTGAACATTTTTTATTCATCCGTCCTTCAGTTGTATGATGTTTGCCGAAGAACAGCCCCACACCACGATGTTCCCCCCTCCAAACTTTACTGTTGGTATGGGGTTTTTTGGGTGATGTGCCGTGCCATTTAACCTCCAAACATGGTGTGTATTATGGCATCCAAAGAGTTCAGTTTTGGTCTCTTCTGATCAGACTATCTTTTCCCAGTATTTCATGAACTTGTCTAAATGTTGTGCAGAAAACTTTAAAGGAACTTCACCATGCTTTTTCTTCAGCAGTGGAGTCTTGCATGGTGAGTGTGCATATAGGCCAAGACAGTTGAGTGAATTACTTAGTGTTTTCTTTAAAACAATTGTATTTGCTAATTCCAGGTCATTCTGAAGTGGTCCTTGATTCTTGGATAATTCTTCTGATTATTCTTTTCACTCCTCTGTCAGAAATTTAGCAAGAAGCACATGGTCGTGGCCGATTTATGACAAAATGGTGTTCCTTCCACTTGCAGATTATGTTCCCAACAGTGCTCACTAGAATGTTCACAATGGCATCCATATGTTTTGCAACAATAAGGTTGCAAAGCTCATGAGAGAGCTCTTTGCTTTTACCCATCATGAGATGTTTCTTGTGTGACACCTTGCTAATAACATACCTTTTTATAGGATATCAGTTGGGAATGAACCATCTAATATTAATTTGCACTGACAAGGGGCAGGATTGCTTTCTAATTACTGAGAGATTTCAACCAGTGTCTTGGCTTTCCATGCCTTTTGCACCTTTCTTTCTTCAGGTGTTCAATACTTTTCCTGTGTCATTTCTCATTAATATACATAAATTAATTTTTATACTTATTTGTTTTGGTTTCCTTGTATGTGTGGATTTCATGAGTTGTTACTGACATCTGGCGAAATTTCATGTCAGTAGCACCTTTTAGAAATATATTTACTGAGAAAAATGGTGTTGTTTTCAGTCATTTATTTTTATTTATATTTTGCGAAGGGAAAAAATACAGCAATTTTCACACGTATAACTCAGATAGCTGATTTTGGAAAGAATAACTAATTCTGGAAAGATTAGGGTGATTTTGTTCACAAGTGCACTGAAAATTAAACTAAAAGCCTCTGCAAGGATAAATTACCTGTTTTGGTCAATACTATTCTTGCTGCACATGAACTAATTCCACACAACTGTTGTTGATTTGGTTTTTGCAGCCATTTCTGCATTTATTTATTTTGTTTCACTCAGTTTTAGCACAGCTCTGCCCTAAACTAAGCTCTGCTGTACAAGGGCCCCAATGCAGAGAACCACAATAAAGGACGGTTAGAGCAGATTTTATTGTTCAATATATTTATTATAACATAGCCCACAGCAGAAACATGGAGTAATGCAGGAGTAATGGTCAAAAACATCAGCTTGGGTCAGGCACACACTCATCAGTCAAAAACGGCCTCAGTATAAAGGGGGAAGGAAAAAAGTAATGCAAAAAAAAAAAAAACAGGCAGCGTTAAGAAACCAGAGTTCTTAACTGGCAACAGTGGAATGGAAACTGGAATGGCAGCAAAGGTCAGTAACATGGAATCAAAAACACAGTAACTTGTAATGCTAAAGAGCAGGGTGGAATCTAATACAATCTGGCTGCAAGGAGACATTCTAATTGTGGTAATGAAGGATGCCATCCAATTAAACCCAGAAATGCAGGGACTCGCAAAGGCAGAAGACAAAGCCTGGAAATAAACTAAACAGAGCAAACACAGGGAAAACATCATGATAAGAGCACAAATAATGAATGCCATGAGATGAAAGTACAGAGTAACACTGAGGGAAAATTCCCACAATAACATTAAAAAAACAGCAAAACAGAACTACAACCAAAACCTGCCCCATGGCATGCTGCATCTTTCTTGGAGACCCTGATTAGAGTCCTGCATGGGGCTTCAGTGGGGACTCCATTGTTCTGCTGGGGGACTTCACCGTACACGTGGGCAATGACAGAGACACCTGGAGAAGAGTGATTGGGAGGAACAGCCTCCCTGATCTAAATCCAAGCAGTCGTTAGTTATTGGACTTGTGTTCTAGTCATGGACTGTCCTTAACGAACACCATGTTCAAACATAAGGATACTCATAAGTGTACATGGTACCATAGCACCCTAGGCAGAAGGGTGATGATCGATTTTGTGATGGTATCATCTGATCTGAGGCCGCGTTTTCTTGGACACTCGGGTGAAGAGAGGGGCAGAGCTGTCAGCTGATCACCATCTGGTGGTGAGTTAGATCAGAGAGTGGGGGAGGACTTTGAACGAACCTGGTAAGCCCAAACGGATAGTGTGGGTGAACTGGGAATGTCTAGAGGAGCCCACTGTCCAACAGATCTTCAAATCACACCTCCGGTGGAGCTTTTCTGGCATCCCTGTGGAGGTTGGGGGCATTGAACCAGAGTGGGCAATGAGATCCATCCAGAAGTGCTGAAGGCTCTGGGTGTGGTGTGTTGGATGAGATGTCTCTTCAACATTGCGTGGCGTTCTGGGACAATGCCAAAGGAGTGGCAAACTGGGGTGGTGGTCCCCATATTTGAAAAGGGGGATCAGAGAGTGTGTGCCAACTACAGGGGCATCACACTACTTTGCCTTCCTGGTAAAGTCTACTCCAGGGTGCTGGAAAGGAGGGTTCGGCTGATAGTCAAACCTCTGATTGAAGAGGAACAATGCGGGTCCCGTCCTGGTCGTGGAACAACTGACCAGCTCTTCACTCTCATGAGGATCCTGGAGGGTGCCTGGGAGTATGGCCATCCAGTCTGCATGTGTTTTGTAGACTTGAAGAAGGCATATGATCGGGTACCCTGGGAGATACTGTGAGAGGTGCTGCGGGAGTGTGGAGTGAGTGGGTCCCTTCTCAGAGCCATCCAATCTCTGTACTCTGTACACGAGAGCTGTGTTCGGGTGCTCGGCAGTAAGTCGGACTCGTTTCCGGTGGGGGTTGGCCTCCGCCAGGTCTGTGCCTTGTCACCAATCCTGTTTGTGACATTCATGGACGGGATATTGAGGCGTAGTCGGGGGAGGAGGGTTTCCAGTTTGATGGGCTCAGAGTCTCATCACTGCTTTTTGCAGATGATGTGGTCCTGTTGGCTTCATCAGCCGGTGACCTCCAACACTCACTGGATCGGTTCACAGCCAAGTGTGAAGCGGCTGGGATGAGGATCAGCACCTCTAGATCTGAGGCCATGGTTCTCAGCAGGAGACTAATGGATTGCCTACTCCAGATAGGGAATACGGTCTTCCCCCAAGTGAACTAGTTCAAGTACGTTGGGGTCTTGTTCGTGATTGAGACAGTGGAGCGTGAGATTGGCTGGATCAGCACAGGCGGGACGGTATTGCATTCGCTATACCGTACTGTTGTGATGAAAAGGGAGCTGAGCCAAAAGGTGAAGCTCTTGATCTACCTTATGGTCAAACTTATGGTCATGAAGGCTGTGTCATGACTGAAAGAACTATAGATCACGGGTACAAGTGGCCAAAATGGGCTTCCTCAAGAGAGTGGCTGGTGTTTCCCTTAGAGATAGGATGAGAAGCTCAGTCATTTGTGAGGAGCTCGAAGTAGACCCACTGCTCCTTTGCGTTGAAAGGAGCCAGCTAAGGTGGTTTGGGCATCTGGTAAGGATGCCGCCTGGGCACCTCCCTAGGGAGGTGTTCCAAGCATATCCAGCTGGGAGACCCCAGGGAAGACCCAGGACTAAGTGGAGAGATTATATCTCCACACTGGCCTGCGAACACCTCGGGATCCCCCAGTCAGAGGTGGCAAATGTGGAACTTTGGGGTCCTCTGCTGGAGCTTTGCCCCCACAGCCTGATCCCAGATAAGTGGTTGAAGATGTATGTATGTTATATCAGACGGACATCTTTTGTAGATTAGTCATGGAAGTTGGTTTTGTTTTTCAGTTCAGATGGTCATGTTTGAGTTCAATACTTTGACCAGATTGCATCTGCATTAAGTTGCAGCTGTTGGTGCGTGTTTGTTGTGTATGAGGTTTGTGGAAACATTATGCTCCACGCACCGTCATCTAATTTGTTCTTTCTTTTCCGTGTCCTTCGCCGGGTTGCAGGCTTGGCTGCTTTGGTGATTTTTAACTATTATTCCAGCGTTCTGAGTCGCTGTAGCTGGACTCACACACTCTCTGAACATCACAGATCTCTTTCTCTTCTTTTTTTTATCTGTATGCACTTCTTTTTCTCGCTGTCATCACTCTCTAACACGCTCACTTGGTTAACTTCAGACAAACGCTGTCACCTTGTGTGTACACTCCCACCCCGCCCTCTGTCTGCTCTGAAGGCTTACTGTGTTGCACACTGCGTGCAGCGCAGCGTGTCTTGCAGTAAGCACTCTTGGTCATGTGTTGCTCAGACTCATGCAGAGTCTTCTCGTGTCTCCCCTCTAGGTTTACCCAAGAGAATGCTTCTGTTGCCTGTCATGAAAGTGCCCGCCTACCCCGTCCCCCACTACCACTTCTTTTAGGGCACACCAAACGCACCTTGCATTTTTCTGTAAAAGGGAAAACGCACTCTGTTTTTCTACAATATCACTGTTGGCGACGGGACGATTAAGGACTTGAGCTGAAGATTTGTAAAAGTGCTTTTTTGTTTTTTTTTTCTAAAAATGTTATGAATATGGGAAAAATATACTGCAGGTTTTAAGAAATAAAAAAAAAACTTGAAGGATTTGTACTGTGAATTGTTACCTCAGTTATATATATCAGCTTTTTGTTCTTGTGTTTGTGCTTTTTGCTTAGAAGAAGGCAGCCTTTGCAATATGATGCACAACTCACACTGTAAAAAAAACAATAATAATAATGTGAGCTGTGTGAAGGATGTATGGGAATAGATAGACAATGTGGAAATTTAATAGTTTATCTCCTCTAAGAGCTGAATGCTGCCTGGTGTGTATCTGATTCAAAGGCAGGCGTTAAATGCAGTAGCATCTTTATATCTTTTACCTCCAGTTACAGTTCTGTCAGTCTGTCTATTTCAAATAACCATCACGTAAATGTCTATTTGGACCATCGTGTTTGATATTCTGCCATGATACCTACACACAGATTGAATTTTAATCTTTAGTCGGCGTGTTACATCCTTTTGACCTTCAGCTTATAGATATTCAGAGCGAAACGCTGAAAGGGAAAGGAGTATTTTCAGATCCTGTATCACGCATTCAGCCCCACCATCTCGATACCTGATGTGGATTAATACTCGGCAGGTTTTCCCACGACTGATACTGGCTTAATGTTTTTATTGGTTGTCCTGTTATCCAGCTGCAGCCTGTTACAAATCAGAAAGTTAAAATGGAAGGTAGAAATTGGCAGTATGGCCCAAATTGTACATCATGGTATATGTGAAACATCTGGCTCTATATTGGCAAATAAAAAAACATTCAAACCAGGGCTTTTTAATGCTTGTACTGCTGTGTTGCTGCACATTGTCGCCATAGACCATTTCAGAGATGTCTGCATCTGAGTGGTGCACAGTGCATTGTGGTCTGGCTTGAATCCAAACACGGTTTCTGTGTATCCGCAGTTTGACAAGGATAGTTTTGCACAGAAGTGCTTGCTCAGATGATGGTATAGTAATTGTGCAGTTATAGTAGCGGTACTTGTGCTTGGAAAGTGTCGCTACTATAACTGTAAAGTTGGAACACGCCTGTGGCCTCATGCAGCGTTGACACATTTGCACCCATAATTCAATATGCACGCATGCGCAGCCCTCAGAAGCTGCAGACTCTGAAATGGACTGACATGCATACGTTTATTCCACACTGGGGGCAGTGTCATATGCAGTCATTTCAGTACCCATAATTCTCACTTGCACGACAGCTAAACGTGCAGCAGCATAGTAGTAAAAGCAGGCCATAACCAGCACTGAAATAGATTTTTTCCTACTATGAACCCAAATGTTGATTCAGATGTTAATTTTGCCATTTTACTGGGTCAGTACACCATTCACAGCTCATGTTGTATGAGAAAAATTAACACCACGAAAATGACACCATTGTCATATTTGCATAGCTCGCCAAAATGTCCATGGATTGAACCTCACTCTGTGTGCTTTGTGTTGTTGTTTCATTATTTCAGTATCACTGTTGCATTTGTTGTTGTTTTTTTATATTGTATATTTTTGTTTTGTTTTTTTTCCATTCAAAGCTGAGCTTGAAATTATTTTGACTCCCTGTTTGAAATAAAAATCTGAATGTTGTAATTTAGTAAAATAAATTTCAATAAAGCAGAAGGCGCTTCATTTTATTTCAACTACACTCCAGTCAAAGCTCAGTGCCAATCAAGACAGACTTTTGCCCTTCACCACATCATGGTCATCAGAGATAACTGCTGAAGACGTCTCCATGGTTACAGCTGTGAGGCGCAGCCATTGGATGAAAGGACCCAGTGTCTGGTCCAATGGTTGGTTGAGCTCCATTGAGTTGTTGTGAAACATTTAAACTGGTGTTTGTCTCACATCATCAAAGCTTCAATCTAAAGTGATTGAAACTATTTCCTAGTTGTTGATTTTTGTTTTAGTTTTTTTTTTAATTTGTGTGACACTTTTGTTGGAATTAACATTTTTGTGCACGCAGACCTGGACTACACCAATTCACCTCTGAGTATTTACTGTCCACTTGTCCATTAGGGTGGCGCTAGTCTGTGAATAATTTTATAGGTTAAACCTGGGTCCCACCGAATAATAAGCCATGAATAATGAGCCACACATGGGTGTGTCAGCAATTATTCGAAGAATGACCCACGTCTTCATCTATCACGTATCCGCTATGAAGGTGCCTCTATGTGCCTCTCTGTAACCCGCATGTGCCACGTAGCAGCCTCTAGTGAGCCACGACCGACCTGTCAGAGCCTTGAATGGCTCTCATCAGCCACACTAAGCCACGTAGTGCCGTGATAGCGCCATGCTAACGCCATGTTGGCGCATGTTTAGGCATGGGTTTGGTCCAAACCTCCAGCCCTCCCACACCTGGTCCCTTTAAAGTGTGGGTTTTCAATTCACAGATTCACAGTGGCATTTAAAGATGTCACATTTTTTAAATACAGCCTAAAAATAGATGCTCCAGTACAGTCCCGCGGTTGTGCGCTGTGTGCCAGGCTGTTGTCCACCTGTAATGCACCAGACCAGATAGAACCGAACCAAGGGTTCCTGGAGAGCCGCCTCTGTGCTCTTCGCTGGCTCCGCGGCTCGCTGGCTTTATTTCTTCTGTGGCTTTCTTTTAACTTTGTTTGTACGTTTATTTCTGCAAACTCGCTCTTTTGCGCACACACTGCTGTCCATTCATGGACAGCTGCCTCTGTGCTCCTTCTCACTGGCTTCCTTTCCATCCGTGGCTTGCTGGCTTTATTTTTTTCCCTGGCTTTAAACACAGTCACCCCCCACCCCCGATCCCACTTTTAACTTTGTGTTCATCTGTTTATTTCTGCAAAATCGCTCTTTTGCGCGCGGTGCCGTTCTGCCTAAATGCTCGTTTGGAGCGTGATGAGTCACTGCCTCAGCCCGCAGTGCGCACACACAGCGGAGCTCATGTGATCCATTAACAATATATTAAATCAACTGTAGACATACCGTAACAGCTAGGAACTGTTTTATCAAGCTATCAAACAAAACAATAGTTGCCTTAAGCTGTTCAAAATACATTCCACATGGAGCAGGAAAGAGAGGGAAAAAGCATCCAGATGAAACAGTGCTCTGTGATTCCAGAAGCGATTAGAGGTGTTTTCAGCATCCAAGGTTTGGCAGAAAATGATTAATCTGCTACAAAATAATTATTTTATATACAACGTCCAGTGCACAGAGCAGTTGGAATTGTGTGCGCAAGAGGGCAGCCACTCCAAAAATAGCCTCTCAGGTCCTGTGTAGCTGCCAGGCGCACGGATAATGGGCTTTTAGCAGCCTCGTAAGTACCATGCAAATGCCTCTAAGTTGTTGCGGTAACTTGTACACAAACCGCCACGCTGTTGTTGCTAAATTTTGAATTTCTTGAAATTAGCGCCACACTCAGAGAGGAGCCCCGTTAACTAAAGATAGTGCCTGTAAGAACCACAAAGCTCTTTTGTAGCAAAGAAAACATGCTGCATGGCTCATTATTCATCCTTCATTAATCGGTGGGATCCAGGCTTTTATAGCAGAACCTTAAAATCCGACCTCACAGTAGCCAATGAAGAAATGCTAAAATGGGGGTAATGTAGTCAAACTTTCTGCTTCGTATCAAAAGTCTGGCAGCAGCATTTTGAACCAGTTGGAGAGCCCTGATGCTGGACTACAGTAAATCAGAAAATAGAACGTTGCAGTAGTCCGATATAGAAGAGTTAAACGCATGAATCAGGCTCTCAACATTAGCCATAGACCAGGATGGGGATGAATCTTGCTACATTTCGCAGGTGGAGGAAAGCAGTCCTCGTAAGATCTCTAATGTGGAGGTCAAAGGGCAACGTAGGATCAAAAATTAACCCAAGGTTCCTGACTTTGTCAGTGTGATGTATGACACACGAGCCTAGACTAAGTGTTCCCTGATCAGACTGATGTCAGACTAAAGCCAGTGTCTCAGTGGACCAAGAACCATCATCTCTGTCTTGTCCGAGTTTAAAAAGTAAAAAAAACTGCTGAGCATCACTGGCGCAAGGCAATTCTTTAAGGACTTTATGTGTATGAAATTACTAGCAGTTATTGGCATGTACAGCTGAATATCATCAGCATAGCAATGAAAGGTAATCCCAAAATGCTGCAAAGGGAGAAAAGCATGGGGCATATATATATATATATATATATATATATATATATATATATATATATATATATATATATATATATATTAGTGAGGAAAATAAGTATTTGAACACCCTGCGGTTTTGCAAGTTCTCCCACTTAGAAATCATGGAGGGGTCTGAAATTTTCATCTTAGGTGCATGTCCACTGTGAGAGACATAATTTAAAAAAAAAAATCCGGAAATCACAACGTATGATTTTTTAAAATAATTTATTTGTATGTTACTGCTGCAAATAAGTATTTGAACACCTGTGAAAATCAATGTTAATATTTGGTACAGTAGCCTTTGTCTGCAATTACAGAGGTCAGACATTTCCTGTAGTTCTTGACCAGGTTTTCACACACTGCAGCAGGGATTTGGTCCACTCCTCCATACAGATCTTCTCTAGATCTTTCAGGTTTGGAGTTTGGAGGTTGGAGGGGTCTGAAATTTTCATCTTAGGTGCATGTCCACTGTGAGAGACATAATCTAAAAAAAATAATAAAAAAAATCTGGAAATCACAAAGTATGATTTTTTTTTTAATAATTTATTTGTATGTTACTGCTGCAAATAAGTATTTGAACACCTGTGAAAATATTTGGTACAGTAGCCTTTGTTTGCATTACATTTCCTATAGTTTTTCACTAGGTTTTCACACACTTCATCAGGAATTTTGGTCCACTCCTCTACACAGATCTTCTCTAGATCTTTCAAGTTTGGAGTTTCAGCTCCCTCCAAAGATTTTCTATTGAGTTCAGGTCTGGAGACTGGCCAGGCCACTCCAGGACCTTGAAATGCTTCTTACGGAGCCCCTCCTTAGTTGCCCTGGCTGTGTGTTTGGGGTCATTGTCATGCTGGAAGACCCAGCCATGACCCATCTTCAATGCTTTTACTGAGGGAAGGAGGTTGTTTGCCAAAATCCCGCAATACATGACCCCATCCATCCTCCCTTCAATACGGTGCAGTCGTCCTGTCCCCTTGGAGAAGAGCACCCCCAGAGTATGATGTTTCCACCCCCATGCTTCATGGTTTTCTTGAGGTTGTTCTGATCCTTTAAACATGGCAAGTGGAGTTGATTCCAAAAAGCTCTATTTTGGTCTCATCTGACCACATGACCTTCTCCCATGCCTCCTCTGGATCATCCAGATGGTTACTGGTGAACTTCAAACGGGCCTGGACATGTGCTGGCTTGAGCAGGGGGACCTTGCTGCCCTGCAGGATTTTAAACCATGACAGCATCATGTGTTACTAATGTAATCTTTGTGACTGTGGTCCCAGCTCTCTTCAGGTCATTGACCAGGTCCTCCTGTGTAGTTCTGAGCTTTCTCAGAATCATCCTTACTCCACAAAGTGAAATCTTGCATGGAATCCCAGACCAAGGGAGATTGACAGTCATCTTGTGTTTCTTCCACTTTCTAATAAATAATCATAACAGTTGTTGTCTTCTACCAAGCTGCTTGCCTGTTGTCCTGTAGTCCATCCCAGCCTTGTGCAGGTCTACAGTTTTGTCCCTGGTGTCCTTAGACAGCTCTTTGGTCTTGGCTATGGTGGACAGGCTGGAGTGTGATTGACTGAGTGTGTGAACAGGTGTCTTTTATGCAGGTAACAAGTTCAAACAGGTGCAATTAATACAGGTAAGAGTGCAGAATAAGAGGGCTTCTTAAGAAAAATTAACAGGTCTGTGTGAGCCAGAATTCTTGCTGGTTGGTAGGTGTTCAAATACTTATTTGCAGCAGTAACATACAAATAAATTATTAAAAAATCATACATTGTGATTTCCGGATTTTTTTTTTTTTTTTTTTTTAGATTATGTCTCTCACAGTGGACATGCACCTAAGATGAAAATTTCAGATCCCTCCATGATTTCTTAAGTGGGAGAACTTGCAAAGCCGCAGGATGTTCAAATACGTACTTTCCTCACTATATATATATATATATATATATATATATATATATATATATATATATATATATATATATATATATATATATATATATATATATATATATATAGGGTTAGTGGTGCATAGTATGTCTTGTTTTCTTTTGTGGTGTACAGTAGGTCTGCAGGAGCACCCCCAATTTTGTCCCCCCCAGTTTTACGCTGGTTTTCTTCCTCCCTGAGCTCACAGGCAGGCAGCACCAAACCAGGGCTGGACTGGGACCAAAAAATGGCCCTGGAATTTTTGGCCATGGCAGCCTACCATGATTATTTATATGATATGTGAAGGTGCACGACATACCAAAGGATACATGTGCACATTGTGTTGTTTCAAAAGTTAAAATAAAATGCAGCAGCCTACATGGAAGAGAGTAACCATGTTAAAAAAATTGATACGCTCTTTCTCTACTCACAGAGACTTTCATCTTTGGAGAGGTGGCCACAGTGTCACAATTCCCATCTTGAAGTGAAAGTGGCTGTCAGAGAAACACTGCTGGAGATGTCTTTTCAGTGTTTTCAGTTTCAGCTGTCTTCCCTCAAGGAGATGACCAGTGCTTGCTCTGGAGCAGTTCAAAAAAATATGCCTCAGCTCACTGTCTGTGCCATGCCTCTCTCATGCTCCTCTATTATTTGATGCACATGACTCCAGTCTGTCACACCTCTAATGAAAGTACTTGGATCTTTGGACTTGCTAAAAGCAAGGCAGGCAAAACAAAATAAAGCATGGCCTTGACCACAATAAGTCAGTCATTTACATGTCATGTTGTCGCGTCTAGTGTAGAGCCTCTGGACGACAGGGTTTGTGGCATCCCGTTGTGGGTGAAACTTAAAGAATTCCTGCCTCTTTGTGGAATGAGGGCGGCAAAAATATTCTGCAACTGCCTGATCTCCCAGTGACTCGTCCAATCCCATTTCAACAGTTTGGCTCGCCTATACAGAGAGAGGCAGGGATGTTGTTACTGCACACATCCCAAACCATTTTCATTGTTAATTCCACAGGCGATCATCACTTCTGTGTCTTTCTGATTGTGTGCTAGTTTACGTGTGTAGGCTACCTAATCTAGGTTTTCCTTTAAATTATGAGCCGGCCCAAAAATGCACGTCGGCCCACCAGACATTGCGCCAGATGACCTGTCCATGCTTGAGCAAGACATGGCCTTATTATCCTGATAGGATATGGAAGAGATCCCATATGATCTGCTTGTGATGCTTTGGGTGCAGATCTGGCTTGGCCAGAAAACCTCTCACTTCAGTCACCTCCTGAGTCTGACATCTAAATTGCAAAGCACCCAGGTCAAGTGAGCACACATGCCTTACACCGTGCGCTACAGACCGGACTGTGGAGGAAGCTGGTTGGCACTTGAACAGTTATGCAAGGATGCCTTTTAAATTTAAGAGAACATGGTAATACTCTAACATTGTTACATTCTTTTACACATTTTATTATGTTGTTGCAAAACAGCAGTTTCCACTAGGGGAGGTAGGATTCCTTTTATGGCCCCAAGACAAGCTAAAGGATTTAAGACAAATGAGGGGAAATGAAAAGCAAAAAGACGCTGGATAAAATATTTGTGATGGCCACCAGTTTACCTTGCTTTGTTCTAAATGATAAAACTGCAAAAATATTTAGCTTTACGGTGCTTTTACACCTGCCTTCTTTGGTCAGGACCTGCAGACTTTTCAGGTTGGTGTGAACCAAAACAGCAGGTGTGAAAGCTGCCAAAGAACCAAAATTTGGTCCGACCAGAAGAGGTGGTCTCCCTCCAAAAGAAACTGAACCATGGTCCAGTTCATTTGCAGAGTGACAATTCTTTTTGAGGCCAGTTATTGTCACCCATTAAACTGAGCCGTGGGAGCACATGGGGAGGGGGGGGGAGAGTTTTTATTTGCAGTTTGATCATAGAAAAAAAATACCATTATAATAATAGTGTACAACCCCTGGCAAAAAATTATGGAATCACCGGCCTCGGAGGATGTTCATTCAGTTGTTTAAATTTGTAGAAAAAAAGCAGATCACAGACATGACACAAAACTAAAATAATTTCAAATGGCAACTTTCTGGCTTTAAGAAACACTATAAGAAATCAGGAAAAAAAATTGTGGCAGTCAGTAACGGTTACTTTTTTAGACCAAGCAGGGGGAAAAAAATATGGACTCACTCAATTCTGAGGAATAAATTATGGACTCACCCTGTAAATTTTCATCCCAAAAACTATGTAACTGTACTATCAAATCAGATCTGCTCGTTAGTCTGCATCTAAAAAGGAGTGATCACACCCTGGAGAGCTGTTGCACCAAGTGGACTGACATGAATCATAGCTCCAACACGAGAGATGTCAATTGAAATAAAGGAGAGGATTATCAAACTCTTAAAAGAGGGTAAATCATCACGCAATGTTGCAAAAGATGTTGGTTGTTCACAGTCAGCTGTGTCTAAACTCTGGACCAAATACAAACATGGGAAGGTTGTTAAAGGCAAACATACTGGTAGACCAAGGAAGACATCAAAGTGTCAAGACAGAAAACTTAAAGCAATATGTCTCAAAAAAACACATACAGAAAAGCTAAACGAAAGCCATCATTAACACCTAAAGAGAAAAAAACAAGGTTACAATGGGCTAACGAAAAGCAGTCGTGGACTGTGGATGACTGGATGAAAGTCATATTCAGTGATGAATCTCGAATCTGCATTGGGCAAGGTGATGATGCTGGAACTTTTGTTCTTTTTTGTAGTACAGTATACATTAGTCAAAATTTTAAAATGCTCCAGTCATATTTAAAGGTACACCACATTATTTGTCTGATCATAACGATGCCACAATCATGTAGTTTGGACGATCTATGACTGAATGTTATGGAGTTTCGGGGTAAAACAAGCGAAAATTGTGACTACTGTCATTTTCAGTTTGTAAGGAGTCAAAAGTTCAAGTTGTGATTAAAAAAAAAAGTGATGGAAATCATTGGTTGAGGATTTTACAAAGGAATAGTTTTCACTATCTGCCGTGCTTACTTATGTTACAGGTGACTATTTGTCATAGAATCCAATGGACGTTGACCTTGTTTGTCAATTACTTTGGAGACCAAGCATTCAACACGGTCATAACTATTCCATTTATTAGTAATATTAACTCAGACAATAATTTGCATCACTTTTACCAAAATTGGAGCAACTTTGACTTTTTACCCCATAACTCCATAGCATTCCATCATAGATAATCCAAACTATACCTTTTTGGAATCCCTATGATCCAACAAATATACTTTTCAATATGATTAAAGCATTTTCAATGTTGACCCCTTCATAATCCTTCAGTGACCTGGCTACAGCTACCCAGGAAGTGCTATCATATATTTTTGTGTTGGCCGTGGTACCCTGAGGCTGGATTCTAAGTTGTTTTGTCACTTTACATGGTACAGATTATGCAAAATTGCCTTTGGCCCCTTTGGCTATTAGTCATTAAGGTTAAACTGTATGCTTGTAAAAATGTTAAAAATGTTACCTTTTTTTTTTTTTTTTAGAATGAAGATTTCAGTTCATTCAGACACTAACTCATCCTCTCTCTCTCCTCTTCATCTTGCTGCAGGTGGTCTTTTCATTGACAATCCTTTTTACCAGCCACGGACCATTGCTCCTTTTATCATCCACCTGGGTCCCCAGGATCTCTTCTCTGACTTCTAGATCCAGCAAGTTTTTGGATTTGCTCTTCACACTGACCCATCTGTACATGCAGGACACTTGCCTGCCTTTTCTTCTGTTTGTTCCGGCTATTTGCCTTTCTGTCCAGCCGGCGGACCTTCAGATTCAAAGCGGTTTTTGGTTCGATCAGCCCTGCTGGATAAACTTTATACCCTAAAGAAACTGTCTGACCTACTGACCGAGAGGCTCAAAGCTCCTCTTCGTGCTCCACTTTCTGTCCAGGTATCACATCAGAGGAGAGCTATTAACTAAAAGCAATACTCGGATTTTTCAAGAAATGTTCAGCTGCGATTGAACGAGGCCGAGCTGAACTTTGGTCTTTCTTATAGCAATACACCCAAACTTTTTGTTCTTTTGAGCTTACTTACTTGAGAAGATGTGAATGTCCGATGGAGTTTTTTCCCGACGCAGCATTGCAATAGCTCATTTTGATTGTATATGTGTGCGTACGTGTGGCTATATACTATCTACACATTATATATGTACGGTGTATGTTTCTATAACAGTATGTTGACAATATTACTACTATACAATGATGTATTTATGTAAATATGCTATAAAATATAACTATTGTTGGTATAAAGTATTTTAGAATTATAAAGTGTAATGTACCTGATATTACAGTACAGCTTTCTTCCACTTTTATATACACTGAGCAATTGAATCTAGTTCTAGGAAATGCAATATTATCTTTGGTATTCCTGTTACCCTGTGCTGTTACACTAATAATGCTTCCTTCGTTTCCTTCCCTCAAACGTCTGAGCCTTTCTGAGCAACGCTCTCTGCTGTCCGAGGTTTGCCGACGTGGCCACAACTAGGGGCACTTTCTACCTAACTCACTCCCAGCTGTTCGCACACCTTTTCTGTCACAAAGCACATTTTTTGTCGTCTCACTGCTGTCAGGGATACTGTTGTGTTACGAATCCTGTATGTGTTTAGTGTGAATATATGCCAATGTATGCGCTCTTTCCTGCCATTATGCATGCACACATTATAAGCTCTTTCCCGTTTGCCAAAGACGGACCAGAAGCACAGACATTTTCTGCAAACACACATTCACACGCACCCTTACCTCCACACGGGTACGCTAACCTGAACGTTAAGGAAGACGGGCTGTCCGCGGCAGAAATCATTTTGACAGTTTATTGAAAGGCGTAGCATAATGGTCAAGCCCAGCTAAACACAAAAAGTAGACTGGAATTGTTTTCTGCCTTACTCTGATTTCCGTCGTGCAAGAAGAAACATCACAGCAGTCGCTCCAAAACAATTGTTTTAGTCCAGCAAGACTTTAGGGCTCATTGTTTCAGGTGCATTGTAGTGTTTGTTGGCATCATCTGCAGGTTCTCCAAAGTCCGGTTTATGCAAAGATGGGTAAAACTAAGTGGTCCTGAGAAGAGTTGGTCAAGTTGCCACTCTGTGATAGGCAGAGACAGCTGTCCTCATGCTCCACAAATTGCTGTAGTTACAGAGGCACAATGATCATCTTATTGACTAATATAAGCAGCAGATTGGTCATCGTCATGTCCCACAGCAGGTTCTTAAAATGGAGCAATATCTCCACCTGGTGGACATTTACCACTAACGCGGGTACAATAAAATTTCGCCAAGAACTCCAGTGAATAATAGTTGTATTTATGCTTGTGGGTGTGTCCGCCTGTCCAAATGACTACTGGCCTGTTGCTTAATACAACCCCAATTCCAATTAAGTTGGGACCTTGTGTAAAATGTGAGTAAAAACAGATTACAATTATTTGCAAATCCTCTTCAACCTATATTCAATTGAATACCCCACAAAGACAAGATATTTAATGTTGAAACCGATAACCTTTTTTTGTTTTTGTGCAAATATTTGCTCATTTTGAAATGGATGCCTGCAACACGTTCCTCTTTTGTCCGGAGGACACAATGTCCATGATTTCCAAAAACAATTTGAAATGCGGACTCATCAGACCACAGCACACTTTTCCACTTTGTGTCTGTCCATTTCAAATGAGCTCGGGCCCAGAGAAGGCGGCAGCGTTTCTGGATGTTGTTGATGTATGGCTTTCGCTTTGCATAGTAGCGTTTTAACTTGCACTTGTAGATGTAGCGACGAACTGTGTTAACTGAATAGGGTTTTCTGAAGTGTTCCTTAGCCCACGCGGTAAGATCCTTGACACAATGATGTTTGTTTTTAACGCAGTGCTGCCTGAGGGATCGATTATATTATGGACTGTAGATGATGGAATCCCTAAATTCCTTGCAATTGAATGTTGAGAAACATTGTTCTTAAACTGTTGGACTATTTTTTCACACAGTTGTTCACAAAGTGGTGAGCCTCACCCCATCTTTGCTTGTGAAAGGCTAAGCCTTTTGGGGATGTTCTTTTTATACCCAATCATGGCACTCACCTGTTTACAATTAACCTCTTCAAATGTGGAATTTTCCAAACAGGTGTTCTCTGAGCATTCATCAGTTTTCCCAGTCTTTTGTTGTCCCAGGTTTTTTGAAATGTGTTGCATTCATCCATTTCAAAATGAGCAAATATTTGCACAAAAACAAAAAAGTCTATCAGTTTGAACATTAAATATCTTGTCTTTGTGGTGTATTCAATTGAATATACATTGAAGAGGATTTGCAAATCATTGCATTCTGTTTTTATTTACATTTCACACAACATCCCAACTTAAATGGAATTAGGGTTGTAATAGTAACCATGGCAACACATTCATTATGAAGACAGGGATCGGACAGGGGATGTTCAAATACTTATGGATTTTCCTAATTAAAGGTCCCACTTACGCAACAGTAACCATGGCAAGTAATTCATTATGAAGACAGGGACAGGTCGTACTTATAGACATATTTGCAGACCTTTGAATGGAAAAAGTCCCCATTCCTTACTTCAGTGTCAAAATACTTCACAAACATTAGGTCCGAAAGTTAAGTAGGTAAAAGTATTGGTCAGTCAAAATCAAAGTTTGGTGAGGAGGAGTAACACTGCCTTTAATCTCACTCAACTCCATCTTTGATGCTGTTGAAGGCTTTAATCAAAGACAAACCATTGGTTGCAGAGCAACTGTACTGTCAAAGGCAAAGCAGTCACAAATGTCTATGAATTCTCACACCTAGGCATTGTCCACGTACGTGGCTAGTTAGACGTAGTGATCCCTCTGCTGTACTGGCCACCTTTGTAGTCGAGGCCCAAACCCTCAAGGCCAAAGCTATGAATTACTGCCCTTACCTTCAACAGCCAGGCCAAGGCTTTGGTCCCTCAAGTGCAAGGCCTAGAAAAAAATGGCCCTCAAGACCAAGGCTGTGCTCTGAGGCACTACCACACTTATAATGGCCTGTTGGGATTGACTACAGCTGCTAAGGCTGATACTCCTGCTAGGATGAGGGACTTCTGAATTGCCAGGGATCTTATTGCTGATCCTCCAGTCAGCTATGAATCACGGCATCTCAGTGAGGATACAAATGTGGTGAGACAGCTGGGGGCTGGAAAAACTGCAGAGATCTGTGGTACTGGGGTTGAACTTCAACAGGCAGTTAGGGTTACTAGCTGCGGACCATTGCTCCTTTTATCATCCACCTGGGTCCCCTGGTGTAGCAACTAGTCTTTGTTTCTGACAAGGGACAGCCTAGACATCCTGCTGGCAAACTAACAAACAAACAAATGGCAACAAAAGCATAACGTTGTTGGGGGACTCCAGAACTCTATACACACACACACACACACTCATCGTCAACCACTTTGTCCAATCAAGGGTCGTGGGGGGTTGGAGTCTATCCCAACAGTCATAGAGCGCGAGGCGGGTACACCCAGGGCAGGACGCCAGTCTGTCAAAGGGCCACAAACAGACAAACAAACACATTCACCCCACTCACACACCTATGGACAATTTAAAGATTCCAATCCACCTAACCTGCATGTTTTTGGATGTGGGAGGAAACTGGAGTACCCGGAGGAAACCCACGCATACATGAAGAGAACATGCAAACTCCACATAGAACGGCCACAGGCGGGAATTGAACCCATGACCCTCTTGCTGTGAGGCAACATTGCAAACCACCAGTGTTGGGGAAAGTAACTTTGGAAAGTTACTTCATTAGTTAATCTATACAGTTATATTTTACAGTTACTTCTTACATTTACTTCATTAGCAGCTGCGGACACCTTGTCGGCAGCTGCTGAATGTAATTAATAAAGTTACTCATAATCTAATTTGGTTATTTTTAAGGTTTAGTACTCAGAAAAGTAACTATTAGTTACTTTGCTGATTAGTTACTTTTCTGATTGCTCAATCTTAAGAGTAATCAAGTTAGATTACTCGTTACCTTATTAGTTACATTACTTATTAGTTGCAAGTTTTCTGCAGATTCTAATAAAGTAATTGCATAAAGCTGCTAATTAAGTAACTGCATAAAGCAACTAAAAAAGTAACTTGTCAAAGTTACTTTCCACAACACTGCTAACCACTAAGCCACTGTGCTGCCCTCCATAATTCTATTCCTTTTTAAAATTGAAATAATAAATAAGTGTACTATGAGAAGTGCTGCCATCTTGTGCTTTGGGTTCATGGTCATGTTAGCAAACAGGTAGAGTCACCTCTAAACACAGTGCATTTGTCAGCTTATTGACTATTAAACAACTTGGACGATGAGGACAATAGTCCATCTGCCTCCTTCCCTTAGAAATGTTGGATGCAGTGGCACCTGTCACAGGTCTTGAAGCTATGGTCTATGTCACCAAAAAGCCTCTAAAAATTATATATATAAATAGCCCTTACATCTTGATCCAAACCAATGAAAGAACAGGTCAAGGTATGTGTGTGTCCAAGATGCTGGTTGTTTTTCCCCCCAACAGTTTTCCTCAGTAATGATCAGCTGGCTGCACTCCATTGCAGCAGTAAATCTTCCAACACATATTACAGTAAACTCCACTTTGGTCTTGTTGGTCATTATTATCAGATATTCTACGATTCTGTGGCGCTTGTGAATCTGTTTTCTTTGTTTATTTTAAAGCCTCTAATAGAGACAAGATGTCAATCAACAGATGTGAGAGCGACCAGAATGTGGGTTAGAAGCCTATGATTTTCTCTGTCTCTCTCCCTCCCTCTTTGTGCTTGCCTTGATCTGGGCGCTGGTTTGATCTTGTGTATTTGTGCCAGCTTTGATTTGCCAAGATGGATGTTTACAAACTACAAAACCATAAGTCAAATTACACGTGAAGTTTTCAAGCCGACAGTTAGGAGAATGCGACAACTGTCCAGAGGGTAGAATAATGTAATCTCTCACTCTGCTCCAAAAATCCATCTATTTCAAATAACAAGGTTGTGTTGGTCTAAAAACAGGAGGAAATGAAGTGATTTTTCAGCCGAGTGATGCTTTTGTATTTGTATCCCTTTCTTGAATAAACCTGTCATTATTTTATCTTCTAATCTTTGCTTAGTTTTTAGGGTCCTGGTGCTGCCGGTTTTGTGAGACTTGGATGCTAACCAGCGGCCTGAGGTGAGAGCTGGGTGTCTTTGGTACCAGCTCTCTTTGGAGGATCAATGGAGACTGCTGGAATGACTTTGTATCAAAGGAGATGTTACTAAGAAAGATTAGGATGAGGGGTGTCACTTGCATTGTTTGGGTGCGCCAGCTACAACATTTCGGCTATGTGACCTGTTTCTCTGCGCATGAGTGTTGAGGACCCCAGTAGCTGCAGAAGGCCAAGGGGACGTCCACATTTCACCTGGCTGCGACACATAGATGGTTATATTAGAGATGTGGGAATGGACCGGTTGTCTGTCTGGGTGGTTGCCATTCAGGACCCAAGGCGGTTCCCTGTTGTTGTGGATGCAGCACTAGCGCATGCTCCTAGACTTGACATGACTTTGCTTTCATGCGAGGAAGGCATCAGGCTGAAATTTACACAAGTAAATTAGCTGCCGGATGGATTTACCTCTCTGCCAGGCAGCTACAACAAGCCATCCTGGTGCTAAGACGTCTGCAAAACCTGATCTTGGTACTGTTTTGTTTTTTGTTTTTTTCTCCATGTTTTTCAGCTGATCTGCAGGCATGAGTTCAGTTTCAGTGTAAATGTAAGTGTGTGGTCTCTTCCTCCCCACAGGTTTTCCATCAATTACTTGTGTAGTATTTGTGTTGGCTTATACGCTTGAGGAATTTCTCTTAATTTATCCTCTGCCCTTTCTCTTTATCTCTCTGCCCTCTTCCTCTCAGCCCAGATGGGCCACATTAATGAGCCGTACGTCACTGAGCAACCTCTTGGTTTCTCCTCTCACTGAACACATACACACGCACGCACGCACACAGGAGGAGTCACCTGGATGATTGACCTCGTCCTCCTATGCCGTTGGCTGACCGATTCCATTCAGGAGGTGGTGGCTCCTCGGTAACGGACTGCGGCTGTTACGCTCTTGTTTGGGCAAGTGTGTTTACGTCATCAAGGCTTGTAGAAAAATGTTGTCACAAATCTAATTTGATGTCTGAAAGCAAATTTTGTATCATGTTTCTTCATAATGATGTAGCTCTGAAACGTTTCTCCTGAAGCTAAATATCGATAATTGTATCATTGACGCTACAGTTTGGGTGAGCGGCTGCTGTGCTTCATGTCTTACTCCAACCTGGGTACCTCTGCTTTAAAGATGACATCACAGAAGTTCAGTTTGCTAATTTGGGAATTGTACCTAAGATGAGATCAAATTTATCTTATTCTGTTGAGTGTTTCTGCACAGATCATTTCCAGTTCGTTAGTGAATATCCAGTGACATGAGACAGAAGCGAGGCAGCATCCGCTGAGAGGTGGTTTGAGCATCTTCCAGATGTGTTTGCTGTACTGTAGCTCCATCGGGATGAAGAGACAGGCAGCGCTACTGCACCATGAAATGTGTCGGAATACAACACCGACAGGTTTCTCCTGCAGAACAAACGGCCTGACAGTCAGATCATTTGCTGGCTTGGGCTGAAAGTAATAGTTGTTCTGGACTTGAGCCCCTTCGGATCGCTTTGAAATTGGGCGCAGCGGCAGCCGTTGCACGCGCTCCCTGCAGCTGCAGTTTTGGGAGGCGGAGCCACATGTGGAAGGCGTTGCACCGTGGCTTCACCTAAAAATGTAAGAAGCACAAAAACGTGAGGAAACACCACATCCTTCTCAGGGCGACACCTGTGCACGTACGTGCACATATTACTGATACTTGTAGATATTTCAGAATGTTTCTAAATTAATCCAACAATGTCACCAGAGCACAAACAGGCAGCGATATGCTTTGCTGTTTACTGGTTATGTTTTGTTTGTTGTTAGGATTTGAGCCATGTATCGCTGACAAATCGCACCCCACCGACTTTGCACAGTAAAATGTCAGAAAACTCTCCAAGAAAAGGAGGAAAAATCTGTTGTTTGTTTGGCACTTGGCGCAGGAGATTGGCTTTGCCACATGGTGCAAGTAGACACGACAATATGCTTGGTTGTCAAAATGTCCTGATTCTGAGAGAAGTTTGTTGCCAGGTGACATCAACGTTTGGACTTTATGTTATGAATCAGTTTGGGCAACGCCTTTGGGGAACTGGTTTATAATCCACAGGTCTAGCAAGTTTTTGGAACTACCTAAGGTGACAAAACAAGACTTCCACTGCAGTCTCAGTATATCCTCTACTACACAAAAAATGTGTGTTAACCTACTTAGAGTGGCAGCTTTAGCCAGAATGGGGATAGCTGACACATGGGTCAAAATTTAAAAAATGCTCCAGTCATGTTATTTGTCTGGTGATAAGGATTACAAAAAGGCTTAGTTTGGACAATTTATGAAAAAAAAACATTGAGTTATAGGGTAAAAACAGCAAAATGGGGACAAAGGCTGATTTGATTTATTGGTGGAACTAGATTTAGTTCGCACCATCTGTTCTGCAGTTACCACATTATGTGGTAACATATAATCCAATGAACGTCTAACAGTTATTTTTTAACCCCTGTACAAACTGAAATTTGTCACCACTTTTTCTGTTTTTACCCCATTACTTCATAAGTTTAAACCATAAATAGTCCAGAGTATTCCTTGTCACCATCCTTATCAATAAAATAATGTGGTATACCTTTCAAAATGATTGGAGCGTTTTTATCCCCCTGGTATTGGGGGGGGGGGGGGGGGGGGTAGTGATGAGCATATCCGTCCATCCGTCCGTTTTCACTTGTTAGTGCGATATCTCCAAAGCAAATTCACCAATTTCATTCATATTTAGCATGAGGGTGTATCTGGGTGATCCCTGATACTTTGTATTACTGATTTGTGGGGACTTGGGTGGGTGGGGGGTGGGATATGTCATCTCTTTGTTATAATTCTTCATTTATCCCTGTCTGGTTGTAGCTGCCACTCTGGGATGGTGGTCACACGTTTTTGTGGAGGTCATGGTCCAGTGAAACTGGATTCTGAGTCTTGTTTAGTCACCTAAGGTGATACCAAATTGGTCAAAATTGCCTGCATGCTCACGTAAGACAATCTTTCATTGTACAACGCGAATAATATCAGAAGTGAAGAACTACACAGAACACATTTAATAATTATTTTCCCCGGGTGTGTGTCCATGTGTGTGGAATTTTTAGATGCGATGGGGACCTGGTTGACCCTCGCAGTGCTGCAGTCACAGTAATCATGTAGTTGTATATTTACACCACTGACTGTAAAAGTCTAATATTCCCCTAATAAATGATGTGAACATTTGGGGAGGGAATGTACACAGCTGTTCTCGTGATTGTAGAGTAGAATGTATGTACTCATAGAGAGTCAAGTTTTTGCTTTTGTAAAGAAACATATATACAGAATATATATATATATATGTATATATATATATATGGTTACATACATATATACATCTATATATCTTTTTTGACATACTTGTGTGTATGAAAGAGTTGGTAGGCTCATCTAGTCTTTTGGGATTCATATGTTCCCCCTTTTTGTTTTTAATGATTTACAATGTCTTTTTTTTCTCCCCCCTGTAAATATTTCTAGTTTTCATTTTATTTATTTTTTAGCAAAAGTGAGCTAAAAGAAATGCCCGTGTTTGGCATCTAACGGATGAAACTGAAGTTTTGCAAAATGTAACGTTGGAGTCTGAGTGGGCATGGCCAATGGCAGTAAACAAAGGGCGCATCATTTGAATTTGCTGTATTGATTGTTTTGATTTGTAGCAACATTTACAGCAGTGACAATGTTCAGTTGTCGCTGTTCTTGGTATAATCTGCTTGATGAAATGAAAATAAAACTTATAAAGTGCTGAATCTCAATATGTGAGAAACTTTTATTTTACTGCTAAAAGGCTAAATACTTTGTGCACATTTGACATGACAAAATGACATAACTGCAGATCACAGACAAAAAAGTAAAGTTAGAATAAACTGCTTTTTAATAGGTAAGTATTTATAGGTGTGTATTTACAGGTGTTATGTGTCTTGGTGGCTTCCCTCACTAGTTTCATCAAAGAAAGGCATCTGTGGTTGCAGGAATTGGATCGTGCAACTTTTAAGTTGCATGATGAAACATTAATGGTGGAGTGGAACAAAGAAGGTTTTTCTTAAAAGGTTAATGTGAAATTTTGAAAGTTTGCCAGAAGACACATGGGAAACTCTTAGATTTGATCCATTTTCTTGTATGAAGCTGTGGCTGGTGGAACAACAGACAAACGTTGCACAGTAATTCCTCCAGTCACCTCTGCAGACACCGCCTTCAGAGTTGTCATGGGTGTCTGGTGGCTTCTCTCACTAGTTTAATGTACAATTAGTTTTTTTGAGAACTACCAACTCTAGATAGACTTACCATACAAAATACTGTCTGTATTTCTTAATGACTGATGTAAATTAAGTCCAAGACATATTCAGTGACTTGGAAATGTTCATGTATCCATCCCCTGATATTTCTAAAGAAAACTGGTGGTGAAAGTAATGAATTTCATTTTATTTTTTTAAAGAAATCCTCATAGTTTCCCTAATAGGGCACCGCAGTCTTGTTTGAACCCTGCGTGATATCACAGGATTTGACCAGTTATGGGGACCTGCGCTCCGTTGTGCAATATATACACAGCATAACCTCACACGGATAAATGGTGTTTTGTTTTTGGCTGCAATCACCAAAGCAGTCACGAAAAGTTTTTTTTTTTTTCGGTTCCCAGTGGAGAAGAAAAGACAAGGTACGAGGTCTGTCCATAAAGTAACGGTCCTTTTTATTTTTTTTCAAAAATTATATGGATTTGATTCATATGTTTTTACGTCAGCCAAGCTTGAACCTTCGTGCGCATGTGTGAGTTTTTCCACGCCTGTAGGTTGCGTCATTCGCCTGTGAGCAGGCCTTGTGGGAGGAGTGGTCCAGCTCCCTCGTCGGATTTCCATTGTCAGGAAATGGCGGAATGATTTGGGCTTTTTTCCATCAGACTTTTTTCAGAAACTGTTAGAGACAAGCAGGTGGAAACCATTCGAAAAATTTATCTGGCTTTCAGTGAAAATTTTACGGGCTTCACAGAGAATAAGAACTGTTACTACAGCTTTAAGGACGGCCCACAATGGCGCTCGGCGCGCGGCGCTCCAAGCTGCGACGACGAGGCAGAAACCACCAGATCATTTCTAAACGGATCGCTGTGTGGAGCCGGGACCGTCGTGTGCAATTTCTCTGGTTATCACAAGAGCTGGACATCAGTCATTTTCCGGCAGATTTCACTTTTAACAAGAGATTTTGTCATGGAAAGCCGCGCGGAGGCTTCGCGTGTCACGACGGAGCCGCTGATGGAGCGAGACAAAGGAACACCTCCGTTTCGGAGTGCCAGACGACAAGTTTGGACATGCCTATCTCGGCTTTCAGTGCTAACCAGATAAATTGCACACGACGGTCCCGGCTCCACATAGCGACCCGTTTAGAAATGATCTGGTGGTTTCTGTCTCGTCGTCGCAGCTCGGAGCGCCGAGCGCCATTGTGGGCCATCCTTAAAGCTGTAGTAACACTCCTTATTCTCTGTGAAGCCCGTAAAATTTTCACCGAAAGCCAGATAAATGTTTCGAATGGTTTCCAGCTCCATGTCTCTAACAGTTTCTGAAAAAATTCTGATGGAAAAAAAGCCCAAATCATTCCGCCATGCGCACGAAGGTTCAAGCTTGGCTGACGTAAAAACATATGAATCAAATCCATATAGTTTTTGAAAAAAATAAAAAGGACCGTTACTTTATGGACAGACCTCGTAGATGGGAGACGTTGTGTCGGTAAGTGTTAGCCTACACAGCTAACCAGAGTAGCTGTGTTCTCCTGCCTGCAAAACCGCCTTGACATGTTTGTGCTCTGGATCATAAACAAGCTGCAACACATGTCCACTTTCCCACATCATCGTCACTTTTTCTTTGTATTTTCACTTTGTTTGCGTGTAATTTGCCCAAAAACCCATTAAAAATGCCATGGTTATTCCCCCGGAAGTGAAGAAATTCTGTCATATGCATCATATATTACCCCTTTAGCGCCCACCCTCAAACGAGACTGCGGTGCCCAGTTACTTATGGGCTCTGAAAGTGGAAGAACTATGAATACAAATGGCTGTAATTTCTAATGGTTAATATGAATTAATGTCAGCAGTCTACACTACATCTTGAGGCACAATTCTAAAAATGTCATTGTCCAATTACTTATGACTCTTACTTGTTTTCAGAATTGTGCTAGGTCAATTACAAATGAATATAAAGTACAAATACCAATAAGCAGGCAAAGATTAGCCAAGTTACTAATGGCTCATCAAGCTAGCTAACTGGCTAATTAGCGCATAGTTGGCTCACTAATTAGCTTGTTTTGAAAGAAATAATAGATATTGCTAATATATTTTTATTGGGTAGTACAGACTGCTACACATTAAAAAATTAAACCTTGTAGTACTGACTTTTTCTTTGATGATTAACTTCATGCTATGTAGTAACAACAACAAATCACTACAGCAATCTTCTCTGTCCAATCCAGCAATATATTTTAGCTTCCACCTTGGCTAAATGTTATTTTTTTTCCTGAGATTTTGTTCATGGCATGCTAATCCAGTGTTAAAATACCAGTTTTATAAAGGCTTCATTCTGACACCTAATAGTGATCATACTTGTGTCAGGCTATAATTGAGTTCAGGTTATGGGTGATAATTGGCAAGTTTGTGTAAGACGACTTCCAGCACATAGTGGTTCAGCAATATGAGACGTCAGTCATATTTAGGGCAGCATTGCTGAAGGCCGACTGCGAGTATCTGGTGACATCTCGAGCAATCAACACCACCAGCAACTGCCAGTCATCCCACCACGACACGTGTGCACACAAAGGAGGATGAGTAACGGAAAAGGAAGACGACGTCTAAGGAAACGCACCGACAGAGAGGATGACAATTAAACTCTCAAGCCGATGACAGTTATCCCAAGAAATTAAACTCAGCGCGACAGATATTGTGTAATGTAGCAGGTAATTTATGGGAGCGTTTATTCTTTTTATTTTTTTAATTGGTTGGAAGATACCTTCAATAGATATGTTAAAAATCAAGCTATGACATATTAATTTAAAACATCTTTAATATCAAATGGGACAGGCACAGCCCAGAATCGCTGCTCATTTATGTCCGCATGTGAGGTTACGCAACAGAAAATCTCACTTTGAAGATGATGCAGACATTTGGAGGATTTAACTCACTGAAGGTGATGTGAGAGAGCAAAACCGATTTAATATCATGACTAAAGTAACTTGTGTCAGACTGGCATTCCATCAAGGGGAGTCGTTGCCACTCATCTACTTCGTGCTAAGGAGTCGGCGGATAAGCATCAACACCAGTAGACCTCATGGCCTAAGAAGGACTTGCAGCTTTCTTTTTTTGCTCCTGAGAAAATACAAACTTCACATTTAGTGTTTCACTGTATCAGCTGAAGGAGCTTAGGTGGAAGCTGTCGACTTGTGCACTTTGATGGGTTGGTGCAAAAGACTCCATTTACACCTTTAAGTATAACTTGTCACAAATTCAGACTGTATTGAATATGATTATGATTTTAACCAAATTAATTTTCACCTAGTGTCTTCAGAGTGACCGCATTGAATTCTAACTGAGATCACTTTATCAAGCAGGTGAAGAAGTCTCCAACATCTGGAATGTGGAAGATGAAAGCACCTAAGGGGCAGCTGTTCCAACTGGCCTTTCAGACTCTCTGGATGCAAAGTCTTGAATAACTAGAGTAGTGAGAGCCACTGTGTGCACCACTTTTCAAGGTAAAAGCTGTTTGTCTTTAAGTGTTGTGTGTGTGTGTGCTGATGTGCACTTTGTGTGCTGTGAGGCAATCAGAGTGAGCTTTCTTTTTCTGTTATAAGGTTGGAGAGTCTGTGATCAGTGTTTATGTGTTTTTGTATCAAAGTTGTTTCATAAGTTATTATTCATTTCATTACTATTATTGTATTCAACTGTTTCATATTCCGGTCATGCGCTATTCTATTCTGTGCAAGAGTGTCCATGAATTATGAATCTCGGCCCGTGACTCACGCGAGAGGTCAGTTTCAGCAGAGTTCCGGTTCAGGGCACAGTGTAAACACACCTTGTGAAGTGTGTACAACAAGACATCGGGACATACCAGAAGTTTATCACAGGTGCTACACCTCCTCTAGATAACCCTCTCAACTTGAGAGAACGCGTCATCATCAAAGTCGCTCGTGAACTCGCTGAATCTGCGCCATTCACATCCTCGCTTTGCCATTGTTTACATGCGCTGTGAGACGCTGGAACTCTGCTGGCACCGCAGTGCATTCTGGGAAGCGCAGGGGGATTATGGGTAACGTTGAAACACTGAATGGAGAAAATCCTGTTATTTTTGCAGATCTTTTTGTGACAGTTATTGTGTTTCCACAGACTTACCATTAAAAAACGCCACATGGACAACCAAGCTTCTTCTTCTGACCCCCCCACCACCACCCCAAATCCTCCAACCCTCCATCACTATTGGATGTCACGGAATTAAAGTGGATTATATTAATTTCCTGGGAACACACTCAGACTGTGCTGCAAACACTTAGCAGGGTAATTGGTCGCAGTGTTTTACACTCGCTATCTTTTCCGCACAGGTGGACGAGGCGAACGTTGATCAGCTGCTCTCCTCAACTAATGAGGAAACTAGACAAGGGGCCAAACTGAGACCAACCGGAATCAGCTCTGAGGATATCACCACAAACATCCTGCTGAACAAAGTAAGTGGAACAAAAGTGTGGGTATAAAAGCATGAATAAATATATAAACACTATTGTATTTATATCACTATATAGACCAGCAAAAGTTTAAAATTTTGCAAAAGCATTGAGCCTGTTTTCACTTTCACAGATCCTGGAAGGTCGCTGTTTGAAACCCCACCTGTGAGGTTATCAGTGGTGCAATGGAACATGCTGTCATTGTGCCGTTGTTGTATTTCAGCTGTGGCGGAGTTTTCAACATGCTCGAAGATTCAGTTTTTTTCCATCGTGAACATTGATATACTTTGATAATCGCTTGCATTTCTGTGGAGTCTGTAACATTGTCATGCATGCCGTCACATCACTAGGAGGTACAGAAGAACCAAAGTTGTGCTGAAGTTATAGTACGGTTGTTTTTGTACATATCGCATGGTATAAGTTCAGCACGTCGTCACACCGTGCGCTAGACCACATCTATGGGCAACCGTGATCTTCACATGCAGTTTTTAACCGCGTTCATCCAAGATGCATATCCGTGAAAGTGACAACGGAACGTCAGCTGCAAAATGTGCCCAAAAATTGTGTAAGTCTCCAAATCTGTGCTTTTTCCACATCTGATTTTAGCGAAAATGGTATGGAATTTAAAAAGTGAATTAGATCATCAGGTGTTTTGTTTTTTGTTGCTAACTGCAGGATGTATTCACCAAAGAATCACGTTACAGTAGACAGGTTTCCGTTACCCTTCAAATTGCACAATTAGAAGTCGCAGAAAAACGTTTCTACATTCACATGAGGTGCCTAAATAAAAGTGCTCATAATAATATCATATTTTTCCAAAAAAGCAACAACGTTCACATTTGAGTTGATAAAATCAACAGGTGGTCGATACTCATGATCAGAAAGTTAGTTTTGTATTAATTACTCATATGATTCCAGTTGTGTACATATAACATAATGTAAATGTTTAGCAATGTGACCTCACAGCTCAAAGGTCATGGGTTTGAATGTGACCTTTGACACCTTTCAAAGTTGTGCACGTTGGTGACTCTAAACTGGCGGTATGTTCGCTGTAGTGCTGGGATTAGACCCCATATCACTCTGTGTACACTGACACTGCATCTGATCCCCAGTGGCTGTAATGAGAATAAAGCGGTTATTGATGACGTGACGAGTGAGATTGACATGGAGGGCGTGGCTACAGGTAAAGTATCTAACAACTGAACTAAGTGTCAGCCTGATTGTTGAGTGTCAGAGGTGACGAATGCTTCATCAGTCAGTTAAGTTCCTGACCGAACATGTTTTCGACCCCAGCTCCTCCCTCGTGACCTTTTGACCTCAGTGCCAACTCTGTCTGATCTGTACAGCAACTGAAGAAGCCCATCAGCATTCCACAGTCGTCTTTTGACTCTGTTGCTACCTGCTGGTTGTATTTATAGCATTGCAGGGCGGCGTGTGTCAATCTGATTGCGTAACGCTGACGCTCGTTACTCATTACCTCTGACCGCTGCAGGTGCTGGGTTTCAAATTTCTGCCTGCTGCAGAAGAGTTCATATCCCAGCGGCCGTCATCACTGAAGGTGATAACTTTATGGGCTCGCGCCTTCTCATAAACACGCTAGATGATGTCATAGAAGAGCTGCATAATGATCAGCTCACAACAAACACTTTATACAGAGATGCCACGGGGTGTCAAAACGGCTCCAACACCACAGAGTCACATGTTGTCAGGGACGACAGGATGAAGACGAGAGAGAGGTCAAGAAATAAGACATTTCCAACCAGCTTCAGATAAAACCTGTTATGAGTTAGTGAGAAAAAAATAAATAAATATTCTAATTTGTCTCCAATGCTCCCACAGGTGACAAAGTCTCAACTTGAGCGTCTTTTATGTTGTCATGTGTTTGAGCCGCCATGTGACGTGGAACTGGTGGGTTGGTTTGTTTTCAGAGGACACTTGAGTAGATCAGTATTATTTGTTGTACATTTGCTACAAATACCATATTTTCTGGTGTATGGGTTTTCTCCTCTTCAAAAGGCTTTTTTTTTTTTTTAACAGATGAGACTTCAACACCAGAAAATACTGCAGTAATTTGTTGTTGGTGATATTTGCTGGATGTTGTTGTATTTTTATAGATATGTCACAAATGTATATTTGTTGTATGTAGATGTAGAAATATTTGGCAGAAACACTGCAGATATTAAGAGGCTTTGGAAAACCATCAGGATGTACCTTCCAATATGCAGTAAGTGAACAGATGAATGGCTGAGCCCATTACTGCCAATTTGTCAATATAACTTAAAAGATGTCATCTTGTAACTCAATAAATTAAATGAGGAACAGTCTTTTTGAATGTTTAATACAGCAGTTCAGTTGTAAAAGTGACTTTAATTTGCCTGTGTGATATCTGACACATCTCCCACCTGCTGGATGGTTCGTGGATTCCTTGCAGGTGTGACTGTCAGTAAGTGAGACAGACAGGTAACCACCACGGTTCCCAGTAGACCACTCACATCATTAAAGTAACAGGGTGATTCTTTAACTACGGGCACTATTGGCCTTGTAAATGTAATTTCCACCACACCATTGCCTTATAATATAAAGCGCCTTGGGGCAACTGTTTGTTGTGATTTGGCACTATATACATGTGCTCT
Source organism: Thalassophryne amazonica (assembly GCF_902500255.1). Lineage (NCBI taxonomy): Eukaryota > Metazoa > Chordata > Actinopteri > Batrachoidiformes > Batrachoididae > Thalassophryne > Thalassophryne amazonica. The sequence goes on from NC_047119.1 coordinate 33,577,147, forward strand.
GATGTCACTGTTTATCTCCATAGAAACTACCCAAACAATCTTTCATACAAACTGTTTAAAGGGACATTACAGTGTTGTGGTGGAAATTACGGCAATAGTGTGGGACAACTACATTTGGTTTAAAAAAATCACAACAGTTGTATGACATTGAATACCCCAATTATGTTTTGATTATTTTACTGATATTTTATTCAGAGATATTTTAAAACATTAGAAAAAACGTTTCTTTACCATTCATTTTTATCATTGAAGATCAAAAGTCTGGGTGTGGGACAAGCACAAAATGGCAATATTTGCATATAATGATGCTGAAAAAAGGTGAAAAAGTCATCATAGACTACTAGAACAAATTTCTTAAAACACTTTCATTGTAAAGATAACTATAAAAGTGTGAAATTTCCCCTTTTTTCTGTTTTTCATACAATATGATCAAAGGACATAATAAGTGCCCGTAGTCTAAGAATCACCCAACAATTGTCTTTCTCATGTGCAGTAATACCTGAATCACTCGTACAATATTACTCGATCATTCATGTGCAATATTACCAAACATTCATTTTAACTGTTTTGTTACGGCCACCAAGGATGTAATAAAATCATCTGAGTTTATTTGTCTGTTAGTAGGATTATGTCAAACTACTGCACGGATTTTGATTGAAATTTTAGGCCTGAAACATTAGGCCTGGAAGACTCCATTAGATTTTGGAGGGGATCCGGATCCAGAATCAAGATTTCACTTTATAAAGGCTTCGAAGAATTAAGTTAAAACTGTAACAGATTCTCACCAAATTTGCAACACAGATTGCTTGTTTTCTTCTTGTAAATAGTGTATTTTACTGTATATATTGATGTTCCTGCACAGTATTTGCCTTCTGTGTTTTTATTTTTTTGGTACTTATTTTCTCACACATACGTATTACTTAGCATACTTTGCACAGTTGTTCTGTAACTGTCCCTTTGCTGCTGTAACATCACAAATTTCGCTGTCGTGGGACTAATAAAGGATTATTTTATCTTGATTTCTGCGCAGAAATGTACTAAAGTCAGCAACAGGATACTGTATTAATTTAGGTCCAGAGCTTCTGCTGTGAATTTAGGTGAGAGCTTCTGCTTAGAAATGACCAAAAAAAACCAGACACGTGGAAGAAAACGGAAAACAACCATCAAAATGGATAGAAGAATAACCAGAATGGCAAAGGCTCACCCATTGATCAGCTCCAGGAAGATCAAAGACAGTCTGGAGTTACCTGTAAGTGCTGTGACAGTTAGAAGATGCCTGTGTGAAGCTAATTTATTTGCAAGAATCCCCCGCAAAGTCCCTCTGTTAAATAAAAGACGTGCAGAAGAGGTTACAATTTGCCAAAGAACACATCAACTGGCCTAAAGAGATGGAGGAATATTTTGTGGACTGATGATAGTAAAATTGTTCTTTTTGGGTCCAAGGCCGCAGACAGTTTGTGAGACGACCCCCAAACAATGAATTCAAGCCACAGTTCACAGTGAAGACAGTGAAGCATGGTGGTGCAAGCATCATGATATGGGCATGTTTCTCCTACTATGGTGTTGGGCCTATATATCACATACCAGGTATCATGGATCAGTTTGGATATGTCAAAATACTTGAAGAGGTCATGTTGCCTTATGCTGAAGAGGACATGACCTTGAAATGGGTGTTTCAACAAGACAATGACCCCAAGCACAAGTAAACGAGCAAAATCCTGGTTCCAAACCAACAAAATTAATGCCTCGCAGATGTGAAGAAATCATGAAAAACTGGTTATACAACCCCTGGCAAAAATTATGGAATCACCGGCCTCGGAGGATGTTCATTCAGTTGTTTAATTTTGTAGAAACAAAGCAGATCACAGACATAACACAAAACTAAAGTCATTTCAAATAGCAACTTTCTGGCTTTAAGAAACACTATAAGAAATCAGGAAAAAAAATTGTGGCAGTCAATAACGGTTACTTTATTAGACCAAGCAGAGGGGAAAAAAATATGGAATCACTCAATTCTGAGGAAAAAATTATGGAATCATGAAAAACAAAAGAACGCTCCAACACATCACTAGTGTTTTGTTGCACCACCTCTGGCTTTTATAACAGCTTGCAGTCTCTGAGGCATGGACTTAATGAGTGACAAACAGTACTCTTCATCAATCTGGCTCCAACTTTCTCTGATTGCTGTTGCCAGATCAGCTTTGCAGGTTGGAGCCTTGTCATGGACCATTTTCTTCAACTTTCACCAAAGATTTTCAATTGGATTAAGATCCGGACTATTTGCAGGCCATGACATTGGCCCTATGTGTCTTTTTGCAAGGAATGTTTTCACAGTTTTTGCTCTATGGCAAGATGCATTATCATCTTGAAAAATGATTTCATCATCCCCAAACATCCTTTCAATTGATGGGATAAGAAAAGTGTCCAAAATATCAACGTAAACTTGTGCATTTATTGATGATGTAATGACAGCCATCTCCCCAGTGCCTTTACCTGACATGCAGCCCCATATCATCAATGACTGTGGAGATTTACATGTTCTCTTCAGGCAGTCATCTTTATAAATCTTATTGGAACGGCACCAAACAAAAGTTCCAGCATCATCACCTTGCCCAATGCAGATTCGAGATTCATCACTGAATATGACTTTCATCCAGTCATCCACAGTCCACGATTGCTTTTCCTTAGCCCATTGTAACCTTGTTTTTTTCTGTTTAGGTGTTAATGATGGCTTTCATTTAGCTTTTCTGTATGTAAATCCCATTTCCTTTAGGCGGTTTCTTACAGTTCGGTCACAGACGTTGACTCCAGTTTCCTCCCATTCGTTCGTTTTGTTGTGCATTTTCGATTTTTGAGACATATTGCTTTACGTTTTCTGTCTTGACGCTTTGATGTCTTCCTTGGTCTACAAGTACGTTTGCCTTGAACAACCTTCCCATGTTGTTTGTATTTGGTCCAGAGTTTAGACACAGCTGACTGTGAACAACCAACATCTTTTGCAACATTGCGTGATGATTTACGTGATGATTTACCCTCTTTTAAGAGTTTGATAATCCTCTCCTTTGTTTCAATAGACATCTCTCGTGTTGGAGCCATGATTCATGTCAGTCCACTTGGTGCAACAGCTCTCCAAGGTGTGATCACTCCTTTTTAGATGCAGACTAACGAGCAGATCTGATTTGATGCAGGTGTTAGTTTTGGGGATGAAAATTTACAGGGTGATTTCATAATTTATTCCTCAGAATTGAGTGAGTTCATATTTTTTTTTCCCTCTGCTTGGTCTAAAAAAGTAACCGTTACTGACTGCCACAATTTTTTTTCCTGATTTCTTATAGTGTTTCTTAAAGCCAGAAAGGTTCCATTTGAACTGAATTTAGTTTTGTGTCATGTCTGTGATCTGCTTTTTTTCTACAAAATTAAACAACTGAATGAACATCCTCCGAGGCCGGTGATTCCATAATTTTTGCCAGGGGTTGTACAACTAAATACTAGTTTAGTGGTTCACAGGATTGCTAAAAAAAAAAAAAGCAGTTTGAACATAATAGTTTTGAGTTTGTAGAGTCAAAAGCAAATGCTACTATTATTATGAACACCCCCTTTTCTACTTTTTTTTTTTTTTTACTAATAGCCCAATTTCATAGCCTTAAGAGTGTGCATATCATGAATGCTTGGTCTTGTTGGATTTGTGAGAATCTACTGGTACCTTGTTTCCCATGTAACAATAAGAAATATACTCAAAACCTGGATTAATCTTTTTAGTCACATATTATTCTGAACACTACTCTGTGTGTGTGTGTGTGTATATATATATATATATATCTTTAAAAAAAAAAAAAACTGAACGAGAGATGTTTGTGTTGATGTCTTTATATTGAAATTCATGAAGTATACACAATGCATCCTACACTATTACAGTTTTCACACTTTGATAATGCTTTCTTGTTGGATGATAAAGCTACGTGTTGGTGCTAAAGAAACCAAACAGCAGTTTGACTGAGCAGCTTGGAGCCGAAAGAACAAAAAACTAAACAAAACCCCAAAACATGGTGGATTAAACGGTAGCACAGCAGCAGGTAGGTCGGTACAAGCAGGCAACATTAATTAGAGTAGAAAACCATAAACAAAAACTCTGTATTCTGTTCTTCTTATATACAAACCAGTGCCATTGAGGAAACCGCCCACTTCTGGACTTTCTAGTATCTGCCAGCCAATCAGAATCCACTGTTTACTGTAGTTGCACTTTATCATAATAAGCCATAAAGTATGAATATTTAATTTCTGCTGCAGTATTACAGCACTTATTTTCAGGGCTGCAAACCTTAAACTAAAAAATAGAAACAATCATTCCCGTCTTACTGACCCTGATTCAGACATGTTTGTGTCTTCTGTTTTCATTTGTACATGTAGTGTCAAATATTCTGTTTGTTTGATAAAACAGTGGTTACTTTTAGTTCAGAGCGAGTGGGTTGCGCTGAAACAGTGCCTGGAGAAAATTGTGTTAATTGTTGGACATGAATGCGATAAGGTCAGCTCAGGTCTGGCACTGTGCTAGGGCTGTGCATGGCTGCATCCATGATGCCATGGAACCACCTTGGCAACCCCCCCAATGAAGACAACAGAGCCATCCCCCTCTCAAAAGTAACCATCTATCTGCTGCAGGCAGGTGAAACGCAAACCTCCAACCCCTGAGGTCCTCGATGCTATGGTACCCATGTACCAAATGTCAGATCTCCCTCACAATGCAAGTGATACTCCTCATCTGCATCTCCTAAGTAACCGCATGTTTGCTACAAACCTATGCCAACTGTCGCCAAGGAGCCACCGAAGAGACCAGTTGTCACATAACGAATGTATCAAAGTTTTAATTCGAAAGTTGCTTTGTTTCTTTAAAGGTGCTATAAATGATTGAGTGCCACAAGATGTTGCAGTAGCACCAGCATCTCAGACCAAATGGTATCTCAGCCACACCTCCACCACCTTTTCTCCATGTAGAGTAGAAGGAATGCCAGTTGAAGCCCTTTGGGAGATCTGGGAAAAGCTAGAACTTTGATTTGGGTCTGTGATGTAGGCCAGGACTTTTTAGCCTCTGAACAAAGTTTCTCAGAGACGCAAACTTCTGCAAAGTCTGCCATCTTTAATGCACAGAGCTCTCTGAGTGGTCCATCACTGTTGCCTCTTTATTCAAGTGCGGAGAGCAAACGGTGTCACAGGGCAGGACTCACAGGCACTAAACATGCACACATCGGAATCATGTGCTAAACGTGCAAACACGCTGAAAATGAATGAAAACAAAAACAAGCTCAGATAACAACACACACAGAGGGAGTGTTCTCTGTGCAGGATCCCAATACACCACTAAACCTTTACACATAATAATTCTTGGCTGCCATATCAATGTTTAAAATATCATTTATAGCACCTTGAATGAAAATGTAACTAAAATAACTTGTTTCCAAAGCAAAAAGGAAGAAACGTGAACATTTCAAGTTGGACCGTTGACCGACAGATACATTTTTTTTGGGGGGGGGGGGGGGGGGGGGGGTGGAGTCAGCCCACTACTGCAGGAGGAAATGTAAAATTTGTGTGACTCAATCTACAAACACACTGAACAAAGGAAACATGATTTTAAATATCTACATGAAAAACAGAAGAAAATGATGTCATCTGGACACATTCTGATTATGTGCAACCGATGTACATATTTAAAATTATGTGAATCCAACACTTTTCTTTCAGTGCATGTACAGATTTCTTTTTTCTTTCTACCAGTTTGGAGCATTTTTAGTCTCATTGTGCTGGAAGCCCCAAACAGAACAAACCTCATGCATGTTACATTTCACTGTAAATTACATATTGACTTGTGTCACCTTTATCAACCTTCAGATCAAGGCTTTGTCAGCAAACATCTCATCACCTTTCATATACACACTGACAATCAGGAATCACACATGCACACAATCATAACCTAAATTAGTGCTTTTTTTTTTTCTTTCCCTTGGACCCTCAGTTTCTTTACACAGTTTGTTACTTCAGTCAGTTATTTGTGCATTCAAACAGGCTCACACTCCCACACAAAACATGCACACGCATCTTCTACACATTCATGTACAAAGAGAAAAGTATTGTTCAACATAAAAAAAGAAAAAAGCTTAGTTTGGAAAAGGCGCCTATTAGCTCTCGTACCTACAACAAAAATGTTAGTGGGTTGTTTGTGCCAGTAGTGGCAGAACAGCGAGGAAGGATGGAGTGTTTCTTCTCTGTCCCCTCGGGACACTTACAGTTCTCATGTCCTTCCTTTATTCTGCGCTTCTTTAAAATCAGCAGTACAGAAACAGTAAAGACACAAAAAAAAATCTCACATTTCTCTTTTACGCTTTTCTTTCTGCGACCAGAAGCACACTGGTTCTCCAAGAAAAGTGGGACCTTTGTACTTCGCCTTACATTTTCTTGCCATCAGTGTAGTTAGCTCTAGAAATCTGCAGAGGCAGTGTACTGGGATTGGGGCAAGTAGATTGGGGGTGGGGGGGACACCCGCAGAGTTTAGATACGAAGAACACACAACATTAACAGTCATCCACGGGTTTAACGGTTAAAGTTCATGTTGTGAGCCAGGGAGGGAGGTTATGTGATGGGTCCAGAGGTTTCAGCGTGGGAAGAAGGACTGAGCACCAGACAGTCTCGTTAAAACTGGGTAAGGGGTGTTAGGGTGTCGGGTTAGGTGGTGTCCTTTCCCTGGGTCCCAGTAACGGTCTTGATGGAGCTGAGAGTTCGGTTGAACCATGTTTTCTTGGCAGCCTGCACCTCATTGAGCGCCAGACCAAGATGATGCTCCAGGTCCTGTTTAAAGGGAGGAAAAGAGGATGCATCTTTAATAATAATAATAATAATAAAAAGTTTGTGGTCACTCCTTTGGATGCCTTATGATAACCATCAGACACTCCAACTTAAAAATCATGTTCGCACTACTTATGTGTTCAAAGTCTCAAAGTTAAACTTGTCTGTGGAATTTGACACGGTATAAAAAAATGTTTCACTTTAATCCTCAGGAGTTTTTGCTTTTGTACCGCTGCCAATGAAGTTAGAGGTGGTTATGTTTTCACCCGTCTGTTTGTTTTTCTCTCTCTGTAAACAGCCTGGAGCCCACACTTTTTCATATATTGTTATGAGATTTTTAATGAAAATTCATATCCTGATTGGCAAGAACTGGTTCAATTTTTAAGGGCAAAGTAAGGAAAAATCTTTAAAAAAAACTGTAAAAATCCTTATCTTTAACATTGAATGAATTTTCAAAAATTCACAGCTGCCATAAAAAAATTCTTTCATATTTGCCAGCGTTATATAGGTTGGCATCCTTTATCAACTGACAAAGTTTGATCCAGATCTGATCCAGAGCACAGATTGTGTGGTCATTTAACGTGAACATTGAAAACCGCAAAGTAAGTATATTTACATTATGTCTTAATCAAACATGCCCCAGCCACTCGCATATTTGAAAGTGAGGTGCAGACTGGCACTCACCATCACCTGACAAAGTTTGCTCCAGATCTGACCTGGCTTGTGGATTTTGTGGACATCTTAATTTAATATTGAAAAGCCCATTTGATGTACATTTTGCATTATATCTCAAACAAAAGTGCCTCAAACACTCATTTTTCTTTTATGGACTTACCTACACCACCAAAATTGGATGGATGTTCCAATTTTATGCCTATTTGTCTAACTTCCAATTATCAGTCAGAAACCAAGTACCAAAATGCAATGACAAATTGTGCATAATAGAGATAACAAATGTTCTGTGAAAATTATCTGAAAAAGAATTCAGAAACCAAACAGGTTGAGGAAAAACAAAACAAAACCTGACAACACCACAAAAAAAATGATTCAAGTGCATGAACTAAATAACTAGTGTTGGTGGAGGTTTGCGCTCCACGAGCGCGGTGCTCTAGTTATTTATTATTTTGGCTGTCTCAATGTAGACTTATTTTTCACTGCACCTGCAAGCCCTGTGCCTCTTTGGAAACAGCACAATCATGGCTAGAAGTAGGCAGAGCTAACAAATGCCTTTACTGTTGTGTAACACAACAATAAATGCACTGCATTTATATAGCACTTTAACAAAAGAGCTTTACAATGATGCCTCACATTAACAAAAGGGCTTTACAATGATGCCTCACATTTACCCATTCACACAATGTCAGCATACTGCCATGCAAAGTGCTCAAGTGCACACGCTGCCAACTTGGGCAGTAAGATCCTTGCCCATTGGACTTTAAATGATTTTCATTCCAGGGATTAATCTTGAATATATACACTCAACAAAAATATAAACGCAACACTTTTGGTTTTGCTCCCATTTTGTATGAGATGAACTCAAAGATCTAAAACTTTTTCCACATACACAATATCACCATTTCTCTCAAATATTGTTCACAAACCAGTCTAAATCTGTGATAGTGAGCACTTCTCCTTTGCTGAGATAATCCATCCCACCTCACAGGTGTGCCATACCAAGATGCTGATTAGACACCATGATTAGTGCACAGGTGTGCCTTAGACTGCCCACAATAAAAGGCCACTCTGAAAGGTGCAGTTTTGTTTTATTGGGGGGGGATACCAGTCAGTATCTGGTGTGACCACCATTTGCCTCATGCAGTGCAACACATCTCCTTCGCATCATCCGTGAAGAGAACACCTCTCCAACATGCCAAACGCCAGCGAATGTGAGCATTTGCCCACTCAAGTTGTTTACGACGATGAACTGGAGTCAGGTCGAGACCCCGATGAGGACGACGAGCATGCAGATGAGCTTCCCTGAGACGGTTTCTGACAGTTTGTGCAACCCCGAATCTTAAGCCCACTGAATTAACCGCTAGACCATCACCTCCCAACATCATGAATCAGAAAAGCCTCGGTTGCACCAAATAATAAAGCCATGAATAATGAGCCACGTATGGATTTTCCAGAAATTTCAGTGATTATCTGAATAATGATCCACGTATAAATCTATCACATATCCACTATGAAGAAGCCTCTATGTGCATCTCTGTACCTCGCATGTGCCAGGTATCAGCCTCTAATCAGCCACAACTGACCTGTCATTTGAGCCCCGTCAAGCCTCAAGTGGCTCATGTCGCCACATATGATCCACGTCAAGCTACATATCATCCATGTAGCGCCATGTAACACGACGTTGGTGCACGTTTAGGCATGGGTTTGGTCCAAACCTCCACCCCTTCCACACTTGGTTCCTTTAAAGTGTGGGTTTTAAATTCACAGGATCCATTCAAGATGTTCAACTTTGTGTTCGTCCGTTATTGTCTGCAAAATCACTCTTTTGCGCGCTGGCGTTCTGCGCAAATGCTTTTCTTGAGTGAGAGCCATTGCGTCAGTGCGCACACACAATGGAGCTCGTCTGATCCATTATAACAAGGAGTTAAATCTATCATAAACATACTTTTACAGCTGCTTATAAAGAAGGAAGAACATGCACCTGTTTACCCAAGCCATTACAATAAAAACCTTACAAATACTTACCTTATAGGCTGTTCCAAATATGTTCTCCACCTCAGCGCACGAGACAGACAGGGGAAAAAAAAAGGGCCCAGATAAAACAGTCCTCTGTGATTCTAGAAGTGATTAGAGGTGTTTTCAACTGCCAAACTGTGACTGAAAATGATTAATCCGCTACAAAATAATTGTTTTATATACAGAGTCCAGCGCACAAAGCAGGTGGGATTGTCATGACGAAGTGCGCGAGCAGGTGGAGCCAAAATAGCCTGTCCTGTCCTCATAGGCACCAAGTCCTCATCGCAAACATGCCTCTAAAATCCTTGTTTGTCCTCGTAGTCAGGGTTGGGAGGGTTACATTAAAAATGTATTCGGATACAGTTACTAGTTACCTGTTGAAAAATGTAGTCAGTAACATAATCCAAGTACCATAATATTAAAGTAATGTAATTTGATTACTTTCAATTACTTCTGGATTACTCCAATATCAAATATGCTAATACAGACAAAAGAAACTAAATAGAAATAGTCCTGACCACATAGTACAGTTTATTAAGCAAAAATAAAACTGTTTCTTTTACATGGCATGCTCTGTTTTACTTCACATTATGAATTAAGAGCACCCACAATATTGTTTTAAACACACCCAGTGTTCACCTGCTAAATTTTCAACAAAAAATGCCAAACAAATGAAGGATAATGAAAACGCAGGCGTGGGCGGATGAATCTGTAATTAAAAGTGGCTTGCAGAACAATATACAAAACAAAAAAAGTCTACTACTTGTTCAGTAAACATAAAATTATCTTACTTTAGTCTTTCACATGGCATTCGCACCATGTTTAACATATCAGTGCACTTATTGAACTTTCAAAATAAGAACAGCAGCATAATGAAAACCATTAAGTAAATACTGTCAGTAAGGAGGCGTGGTCGCCATTTTAATTCCGGGCAAGTTAGTGATTTGCGTACATAGAAGTTCAAGAAACAGGTGGAATATGCCGGAAAGCTGTGCATGTTGGCAAAGCCACAAACGGAGGAACAAGGGAGACAATATTTCCTTCCATAAGTAAATGGTTTTGGTTCTTCTTGTCACTTTGTCCGTGATATTTGGATGATAAACAGCTGTATGTTTCCTGCCGTACCTGTGTCTAGTTGATATTTTCCACTGCTAGATCAATGTCTAGTTAAAATAGTTAGTGATTAAAATTGTTCGACAAGACTGGGGATTTTTTTTTATTTGCACCTTAAAATAATGAGCTTATAATGACCTGTGCTGTACCGCTCACAGTCACACCCACACAGAGATGTGTACCCACACCACTGACTTCATGAATGAAACTCGGTCAATAAAGGATAATTTCGTCAGGTATCCATCTCTATCTTCCCGGATTATCCTCCCAGTGTGGCTCGGGCAAGATCCGCTTTCAACGACGTGAAGCAGCTGCTGAAGGGTCGAACTGGAGTCCGATATGGAGTCTTCCACCCTGCGAAGTTCCGCATCTCATACAACGGGACCGAAAAAGTCTTTTTAGATCCGAAGACCGCGATGGCCTTTGTTCAGAAGAACATTATTGCCGCAGATGCTGCGACTACAGAGGAAGACTAGTTTTGTTTTAATTTTATGGTCGGTGGTGAGTGAGTAAGTGGACATTTCTTTTACAAAAAAAAAACAAAAAAAACATTGGCTACCAATATAATAATAAGGCAAAAGCTGATGTTATATTACTAAAAACTTATTCTTGAATATGTTTGCACCTGTTGGGCTATAGTTATTCATGTACATGGACATATTGAACACCTTTTAAAGATGATGTTTTGGTGGAGTACCGTGCTTGGAGTCCCCAGGAATAAGCACATATATGTGGATTTAAACATGTAGGGTTTGGGTTTCACCACGTTCTTAGAATTGGTGATAAAGGGAGGGTTGTAACTGCACCAGTACCAAAATATGTATTTTTCTTTTTTTTTTTCTCTGAAATCTGTGTCTTCTTGCCAAAGCATGACTTTATTTATACTATTTCACTAAAGACTGAACATGGTTGATAAAGGTCAGATGAAGAAAAGAGCTTAGGGTTGCCAAGTTAATCTTATAAGCTGGAATGTTAAATCCTTAAATCATCCTGTGAAACGTAAGAAGGTACTTACTTATCTTAACAGGCTTAATGTAAATATTGCTTTCCTCCAGGAAACACACTTGCTTATAGCAGATCATTCCAGACTACAGGGAGGGTGGATAGGACAATCATTTCACTCCAGTTTTAATAGCAAATCCAGAGGCACAGCCATCCTAATTCATAAAAATATCCCATTTACCCTGTCTAAAACCATAACAGATCCCCACGGTAGATTTGTTACAGTTACAGGAAAGTTATATGAAACACCTGTCATTTTAGCAAACCTCTATGCACCTAACTGGGACGATCATTCATTTTTTGCCAATTTTTTTTCACAGCTGCCTGATATGGACTCCCATCATCTTATATTACCAGGAGATTTCAATTGTTGTCTTTCCACTTTGGACCGCAGCTCAACCAACACTTTACACTTAACTAAAGCTGCTCAGGTAGTTCAACTCTTTCTTCGTACATTTGGTATTTGCGATGCCTGGCGTTTTCTAAACCCTACATCTAGCTCATACTCCTTTTTTTCTGCTGTTCATAAAACATATTCATGAATAGACTATTTTTTTTATAGATAAGAACCTTATACCCCTTATTACCCAATGTGATTATAACGCAATTGTCATCTCAGATCATGCCCCATTGTCTCTCACATTAGAAATACCTGTTTCGCAAGCCTCTTGCCACCCCTGGAGCCTGAATAATCAATGGCTTGCAGATAATGATTTCGTAGAATTTATCTCATCTGAAATAACATCATTTTTGGAATATAACAGAACACCAGGTATGTCAATCTCGACAGTATGGGAAACATTGAAAGCTTACATGCGGGGACAAATTATATCATACTGTGCCCCAAAAAATAAAGAGCATCATAAAAACCTAAAGAGACTAACAGAAGACATTCTAAATTTAGACATACAGATAGCTAACGCCCCTTCACAGAACTTATTAAAGCAATGAATAATGTTGCAAACTGAATTTAACCTTTTGTCAACCAAACATACCATTTATTTAACAAACAGATCACGACATAAAAGCTATGAGCATGGTGAAAAGATCGGTCACATTCTCGCACAGCAATTAAGTCAAAAAACTGCATCTCAGTGTATTCTTGAAATAAAAGACGAATTTAACATAAAACATACAAATCATTCTCAAATTAATCAGACCTTCTACAAGTTTTACTCTAAATTATATACTTCAGAGTCCTTAAAAGACCCAAGTTTATTCAAGTCTTTCTTTGATCATTTAAATGTACCAACTATTGATGGGCAGGGAGCAGCCACTTTAGACAAGCCATTTACAGAATCAGAACTCATTTCAGCTGTGAATTCTATGCAAAATGGCAAAAGTCCAGGCCCCAATGGATTCTCCAGTGAATTTTTTAAAACCTTAAGTAAGCAGCTAGCCCCAATTTTGCTGTCTGTATATCTGGCAAGCTTCCTCAGCCTATGCGCCAAGCAACAATCGCTCTTATTCTTAAAAAGGATAAGAACCCATTAGAGTGTAGCTCCTATCGACCTATTAAACGTAGACAGCAAACTTCTAGCAAAAATGCTTGCCCAACGCCTGGAAAATGTGATACTGATGTTAATCCCAGACGACCAGACAGGATTTATTAAAAATCGTCAATTATCTTCCAACATACGCAGGCTTTTAAATGTTCTTTATGACCCCACTCCACCTAAGTCAACAGAGGTGATAATTGCATTTGACGCCGAAAAGGCATTTGACCGAGTGGAATGGGACTACCTTTTCTACACTTTGGGTCGCTTTGGCTTTGGACAGAAGTTTATCCACTGGATTGAAATTCTTTACTCACTCCCTATGGCAGCAGTTCGCACTAATAATAATATCTCCAAATTTTTTCAGCTCCAGCGTGGCACTAGACAGGGCTGCCCTCTGTCCCCCCTTCTCTTTGCTTTAACAATAGAACCTCTGGCCATAGCTTTTCATGGTAGTAATAATATAAAAGGAGTGGTAAGAGGTGGCATTGAAAACAGAGTATCGCTATATGCTGATGATATGCTTTTGTATCTAAACGACCCAGCTGTAACTTTACCAAAAGCATTAGAACTGCTTAAATCGTATGGAAAAATCTCAGGTTATAAAATAAACTTGCAGAAAAGTGAACTCATGCCAGTTGGTTCTACTTGTCAGCTGGCCCCGCTCCACTCATTATCTCTTCCAATCAGAATAAGTCAGTATAGAATTAAGTACTTAGGTATATGGGTGACTCAGTGGTTTAAAGACCTGTATCAAGCAAACTTTCTTCCGCTTTTGAATAGCCTAAAAAAAGACCTGGATCGCTGGAATCTGATACCACTTTCTTTAGGAGGCAGAATAAATGTTGTGAAAATGAATGTTATGCCACGTTTTTTGTTTCTTTTCCAATGTATCCCCCTTTTCCTAAGAAAATCTTTTTTTCCTCAATTAACAAGCTTATATCTACTTTTATTTGGAACAAAAAGACCCCCAGAATAAAAAAAAGAAACATTACAACGTCACCATTCGCTTGGTGGACTGTCCTTGCCCAATTTTCAGTATTACTACTGGGCTGCTAATATAAAAAATGTATTCATGTACCTCAGGGTGACTGCGGTCCAAAGTGGTTACAACTCGAACATGCTTCGTGTTCACCTGCCTCTCTAAATGCAATAGCATGTTCAAAGTTTTTTTTTTTTTTTTGCCAGCTTGCACTCGGCCGAGACGGACGAACTTTTCTCTTCTCCCTCCCTCATTATCTTTCCTGCTTCTGTGGCGTGTTGTCTGTGAGGCTGCAGCTTTGCTCTTCTGGAAAACGACAAAAATGGATCTGTTAAAGTGGTCTCTGAACGCAATTGACACTATTTTGTCTACAAGACATTCGGGGGCGGAGGACCCGACCTGTCCTGCCGGGACGCATGAGATGGGTTACGTGATGGACTCCTGGAGGAGATGGCAGGTCATGTGCCTTTACATGCTTTCTGGGGAGGACGTCGAAGATGTGTACATATTCGGCTTGGTGGTGACCGGCTTTCTGATGTGTGGAGCGGGCACTATGCTGGTCTACCGGAAAATCAAGAAAGTGGAAGCAGCTTTGATTGGTCCTTCCAGGCTGCCCTACATGATTGATTTGATTGGGAAGGCAGTGGCTGCGCAGTCGGCGGGGGTTAACCGCGCGTTGGAAACATCTCGAGCAGAACTGCAGCCCTGGAAACCAGCTCTGACTGTCTGTGAAGACCACATTCTACATTCAGATGCATTGAGAGCCACTCTGTTCTCAGAACTGTGGAATCTTTCAGGCGTCTGCTAATCTGGCTATTCATTTGGCTTCCCCAAATACAGCTGCACTTCAAGGTCGCTGTGATAAAACCTCCTCAGAAGATCAACACTTAAGCCTCGCTCCCTGGTCTTCTCCCCTCCCCTCAGCTTCTCCAGCTCTGACGTTGGACTGCTCAGACTGCTCAGGGCTGCCCCTCCCCCATCCAGGATTGTCGGACAAGGCCATGACGGTGCCAAACAGGCTGCCTCCGGAGTGTTCTGATAAACTGGACCTTTTCAAATCTCGGTTGTCGTCCTGTGTCCTTGTTTTTGTCTGTGTGATTATTGTTTTTCTGTGCTGATGGGGATTTTTTTTCCTCATTGCCGCTGTGTAATGCAGCGGCTATGAGGGTTTTTTTTCTTCTCCTTTTCCCTTGTGTTTTGCTTTCATATATATGTTTTATGTACCGGGCCAGCCTATGTGTTGTGTGTTGTGTGTGTGTTGTTTGTTATGGGTCGGTGTTGGTTTGCTCAGCCCTGCTGTTGACCAAGGCAGGGATGTACATCTGGAGCTGGTCCCCGGGCACCTAATGGCGACTTCTGCTCCTACTAGCAATTAGGATGAGTTAAACGCAGTAGACACATTTCATTGTGCAGGGAACATGTTCTTCTGGGCATATGACAATAAAATTTCTTTGAATCCTTGAATCCTTTGAAAGTTACCCCCTCCAGAACCTCTGTCTCTATACAGTAATAACCCAGTAGTGAGACATACAATAAATATATGGAACCAGTTTCGTAGTGCATTTTCTTTGACAGACATGTTAAAAGACGCTCCATTAGTAAGGAATAATATGTTCAAACCCTCGCTTACAGATAAAGCTTTTGAACTCTGGGTTGATAATAGAGTAAAGAGGGTTAAAAATCTGTATCTGAATGGTACTTTTGTGACTTTTGAGTACTTAGTAACACAGTACGGTATCCCTCGCTCACATTTTTTTTTTTAGATATCTCCAGCTCCATAGTCTTATTTCAAATAATTTCAAATGCTTCCCATCACTTCCAGTAGAATCTCTACCAGATAAAATCTTCAGGATGTCCCCTTGGCTCAAAGAAACTATTGGCAAAATATACTCACTAATTAGCTCAGATAATCTAAAACCCTTGGACGTATTGAAATCTAAGTGGGAAGAGGAACTAAATATAGTAAACTCCGAAGGTGAGTGGCAAGATGCGCTTGATGCTATACACTTATCCTCAATTTGTCAAAGACACAGGGTTATTCAACTGAAAGTAGTCCATCGCTTACACTGGTCTAAGGTCAAACTTGCTCAAATACAACATAATTTGGATGATACATGCGACCTTTGCCGCTCAGAGTCTGGCACTCTAACCCATATGTTCTGGAGTTGCTCAAAGCTGACTGTATTTTGGAAATCAATCTTTAAGTTCCTCTCACTTGTGTCAAAAACTCACATTGAACCATCTGCTGTCACTGTAATCTTTGGGGTGACATCACCTAAACTGAAACTAAATGCTGGGAGTAAAACAATGATTGCGTTTGCAACTCTGGTGGCAAGACGATTAATTCTTTCAAAATGGAAGGATAAATCTCTGCCCACATTTAAACATTGGGTCGCCGATCTCATGTATCATCTGACCTTGGAATGCATCCGTTACTCTCTACAGGGCAACTCAAAAAAATTTATAACTATTTGGCAACCAGTCCTGAGGGCAGTTGGAGAAATGGACCCTGTTTTGATTGATTGATGGTTGGGATGTGTCAGTTGTTGTAACCGGAATCTTTCTTGTGTTGTTGTCAAGAAGAAGGATGTCTCATTGAATTCTTGAAATAACCAGGACTTCAATGTTGATGATTTTTATTTATTTACTTTATCTTTTCCCCCCATCTTTCTATTTGCCTGTTTGCTTACTTGTTTTCATAATTATTTAGTGTATCTATTTATTTATTTATTTTGCTTTGGTCTGTCTGCTGTCCTATGGCAGATCAGTATATGTATATGTGTATTTTTGTTGTTGTTGTTGTCTGATTGTAAATTACTGGTGCAGTGGGGAGGGGGGCTGTTCTTTTGTTTTCCTGTTTTTGTTCATCATTAGTAAAATACAATAAAAAAGAATTTTCAAAAAAAAAAAAAGGATAATTGTGTAAAAATTATATATATATATATATATATATATAGAAATGTATTGTAATGGTTTTAGGAGCCGCGCTGCGTTGAACAGCAGCTGCTGCTGCAGGACGCCTCAGCTCAGCAGCTTGAACAACGCAGATCCGTGTAACTTTCAACACTAATATTTGGGAATGTGTGTGTGTGTGTGTGTGTCAGTGTAAGTTTAATACTTTCCTGACATAATTTAATGTAATTTAATTTTACTGGCTCCATATCCAGGTCAAAATGGCATTTTTTAACTTATTTTGCGAGCATTTTTCTGAGTGTGTCCAGTCGCGGATCTCCATTGAAAACGCATTAACATCCAGGTACTTCATGAAGGGACGTTTTTGTTTCAAAGAAAAAAATATATTTTATATACAGATAATATCATAAAATGCATTAAAATTGTAAAAAAATCCCCATTTTACTAAATATACCTGTAATCTGAATACGTCTTTTTTTTCTGTAACTGTAGCGGAATACAGTTACCTTTTCTTGTATCCTAATTACGTAATGCCATTACATGTACAACCCCTGGCAAAAATTATGGAATCACCGGCCTCGGAGGATGTTCATTCAGGTGTTTAATTTTGTAGAAAAAAAAAGCAGATCACAGACATGACAAAACTAAAGTCATTTCAAATGGCAACTTTCTGGCTTTAAGAAACACTATAAGAAATCAGGAAAAAAAATTGTGGCAGTCAGTAACGGTTACTTTTTTAGACCAAGCAGAGGGAAAAAAATATGGAATCACTCAATTCTGAGGAAAAAATTATGGAATCATGAAAAACAAAAGAACGCTCCAGCACATCATTAGTATTTTGTTGCACCACCTCTGGCTTTTATAACAGCTTGCAGTCTCTGAGGCATGGACTTAATAAGTGACAAACACTACTCTTCATCAATCTGGCTCCAACTTTCTCTGATTGCTTTGCCAGATCAGCTTTGCAGGTTGGAGCCTTGTCATGGACCATTTTCTTCAACTTCCACCAAAGATTTTCAATTGGATTAAGACCCGGACTATTTGCAGGCCATGACACTGACCCTATGTGTCTTTTTGCAAGGAATGTTTTCACCGTTTTTGCTCTATGGCAAGATGCATTATCATCTTGAAAAATGATTTCATCATCCCCAAACATCCTTTCAATTGATGGGATAAGAAAAGTGTCCAAAATATCAACGTAAACTTGTGCATTTATTGATGATGTAATGACAGCCATCTCCCCAGCGCCTTTACCTGACATGCAGCCCCATATCATCAATGACTGTGGAAATTTACATGTTCTCTTCAGGCAGTCATCTTTATAAATCTCATTGGAACGGCACCAAACAAAAGTTCCAGCATCATCACCTTGCCCAATGCAGATCTGAGATTCATCACTGAATATGACTTTCATCCAGTCATCCACAGTCCACGATTGCTTTTCCTTAGCCCATTGTAACCTTGTTTTTGTTCTGTTTAGGTGTTAATGATGGCTTTCGTTTAGCTTTTCTGTATGTAAATCCCATTTCCTTTAGGCGGTTTCTTACAGTTCGGTTACAGACATTGACTCCAGTTTACTCCCATTCGTTCCTCATTTGTTTTGTTGTGCATTTTCGATTTTTGAGACATATTGCTTTAAGTTTTCTGTCTTGACACTTTGATGTCTTCCTTGGTCTACCAGTATGTTTGCCTTTAACAACCTTCCCATGTTGTTTGTATTTAGTCCAGAGTTTAGACACAGCTGACTGTGAACAACCAACATCTTTTGCAACATTGCGTGATGATTTACCCTCTTTTAAGAGTTTGATAATCCTCTCCTTTGTTTCAATTGACATCTCTCGTGTTGGAGCCATGATTCATGTCAGTCCACTTGGTGCAACAGCTCTCCAAGGTGTGATCACTCCTTTTTAGATGCAGACTAACGAGCAGATCTGATTTGATGCAGGTGTTAGTTTTGGGGATGAAAATTTACAGGGTGATTCCATAATTTATTCCTCAGAATTGAGTGAGTCCATTTTTTTTCCTCTGCTTGGTCTAAAAAAAGTAACCGTTACTGGCTGCCACAATTTGTTTTCTTGATTTCTTATAGTGTTTCTTAAAGCCAGAAAGTTGCCATTTGAAATGACTTTAGTTTTGTGTCATGTCTGTGATCTGCTTTTTTCTACAAAATTACACAACTGAATGAACATCCTCCAAGGCCGGTGATTCCATAATTTTTGCCAGGGGTTGTATTACGTTACTCCCCAAGCCTGCTCATAGTACCTTGTACAGAAAGTGCCCCACGCTGTTGTTGCTAAATTTTGAACTTCTTGAAATTAGCATCACGCTGAGAAATGAGCCTCATTAGCCGAATATTCTGCCTCTAAGCGCAACTATTCTCCCACAATCGTTCAATAACTGGACTAACACTAAAAACAACAACAAAAAAACATGCTGTGTGGCTCATTATTCATCCTTCATTATTGGGTGGGACCAGAGCTAAAAGAAGAAAAGTAAAATTCTGATGAAAGTTTATTTTCCAAAAATTTTAAAAAGACTGTCACCAATCTTTTCTTATTCTGTGCTACCACCTCTCTTGCCATAACACTCCTTCTGTTGTACCCCCTCTGCCTCAAACTACAATTCAGTTAAAGACTTACAAGGGTTTTTGTCATGTGACTGCTGTTCTTAGCTGAGTCCTTCAAGGTCTCACGCACAGTCAGTTATTTATTTATTTTACAGGATCTGGACACAGCAAACATAATTCTTGGCAGATGCTTTAAAAGAGAAACTTATTTTGAGGAGCTATCACTATTTTAAACAGATTTTTTTCTCACAGAAGTATTCAATTCACACGGTTAGTTCAAAGAATGTCCAAATGGTAAATTCTGATTAAATTTTTTTTTTTTTTAACAGTTTCTGGCTATAGTAACCCACTTGCTGCTGTTCAAACCCACTGGCAGGTTGTGGGGTTTAAGGATTAAAGTCCTTCCAATGACCCCAAAGAACACTGCACTCTCCTTTCACAGTGCCTCGTGTCAAGTCGACGGCTGTGAGTGCTTCACGCTCCGTGCCTCGTGTCAAGCCGATGGCTGTGAGTGCTTCACGCTCCGTGCCTCGTGTTACTATTTATACTGCGTGTGATTCACGCTTTGTCTTTCCATTTGTAACCATCAGGGCTTGCGTTAGCCATCTGCACGCAGTCCACAATGTTGACAGGACCTTTGTTGCATGGCTGTAGTACCTGTTTGGCTCCCTTGAGCCCAGATGATGGACATATGTTTTGCCCCTCCTGTCTTGGGATCGGACACCTGAGGGAAGCCCTGACTGGCGATGCCTGCCTTAATTGTGCCAGCATGCCACTGGCAGAGAGATCTGCTAGACTTGCGGCATTGGAAAGTGGAATATCTAGTGCAACTTTGGCCTCCAGCCCCAGGAAGGACCCAAAGCACCGTAAACGCCCACATGCAGGAGCCCCTTCTGCTAAGAAGGTTACTCATGACAATGCTTTGGCTGAAAAGGTCAAAACGTTGACTTCTGAGTTTGCTCAGATTAAGTCCTTGCTTCTGAATCTACAGCCTCAGGATGCAGTGACAGTTCCTGCTGTCCCTAATGAGGCTGATCAGACCAATGTAGTTACTCAGCAGGAGGACGATGTCGTGTCTATTGCTGCAACTGATTCCTTGTACATGACAAGTGATATAAACTGTGTGGAGGATGAGGACGAGAGGAGTCTTTCTCCAAGCCATTCATTAGTGGGCTCTCATACCTCCGAGGCAGAGTCCATGCCGCAAACCGAACCTGGACTATCCTTTGTCAAGCAAGCTGTTCAGTTTGCTTTATCCAGGCTTGGGGTCGACAATCCCCCTGCGGAAACCACCACTTCAAGTGCCTTTTTCAAAGTCACTCAGAAGCCTGAGTTCAATGTTCCAGTTTCACAACCATATATCGAGGAGCTCCACCGATGTTGGGCAGACCCCAAATCATTGACCCATCTATCACAGGACTGCAGAGCCCTTAGCTCTATTTGTGATTCAGCGCAGTATGGTCTGAACCGTATGCCCGCCGTTGACAGCACTATTGCGAACCTGGTTGTGGCTCCAGCTGATGCTGCTCGGCCGGATGCCCGCTGCCCACGCCCTCAGTGTAGGGTCACTGATGACCTCCTCACCAAAAGCTATGACATAGCTGCTCGCATCGGTCGCCTAGGCAACTCACTGTCCCATTTAGCCCTTGCCCTCTCAAAGTCTTTGAGGGAGGCAGAGGTTGATGATGCTACGCAAAGTCTTAGTGATGCCTCACTCCAAACCTTTGCTTATATGTCCAGAGAGCTTGGCAGACTGATGTCAACCCTTACCATCACTAGACGTCAGGTGTGGCTTGCGCAGTCCCCCCTTTCCGAATCCTGCAGAGGCACACTTCGTTCGCTGCCGGTTCTTCCAGACCTGCGGCCCAACAAACTTTAGAGCGTGCTGTTGAGGCTAGTAAATCTCGGCAACAGTTTGTTGACCTACACTGGTCTTCCAGACCTCAGCCAGTCAGACGTGCTACAGCTTTTCACTCTACATCTAGGCTTCCGCCGACTCCCAGAGCTGCACGTGCTTTTGCAGTTGAGGGCCAGTTCTCCCAGCAGCCTGCCTTTCGTGAGCCTACGGGCAGACCCACGAGAACTGAACAGTTTCGCAGAGCTTCCAGTAATCGTGCCCAGAGGTCCTCAGGGATGCGAGGCAGAGGTGGTCGGGTCTGACTGCCAATGTTTGGCCCCCAGCCGTTTTTCACGAAATCAACTCAGCCACTGGGAGGCTCAAGTTCAAGACCCATGGGTCATTTCAACCTTGTTCGAAGGTTACAGAATTCAGTTCGGATGTCGTCCTCCAAAGTTCAATGGGGTGAGGATGACTGTTGTTTCCAACTCGGTGCAGTCTGCTGCCCTACAACGGGAGATTTTGGAACTCCTGGAGAAGGGGGCCATAGAGCCAGTTCACAGATCAGACCAGCTCAGGGGGTTCTATTCAATTTACTTCCTTGTTCCAAAGAAGGATGGCGACTTTCGTCCTATCCTCGATCTCCGACGGCTGAATCGTTATATCAAAGTGCTGCAGTTTCACATGCTCCGCACAGTAGAGGTCCTTCAAACTATCACACCAGGAGACTGGTTCACAAGTGTCAACTTAAAAGACGCCTATTTCCATGTGCCAGTGGCGCCTCATCACAGGCAGTTTCTCCGCTTTGCTTTCGAAGGTCAGGCATACCAGTTCAGGGTGCTTCTTTTCGGCCTCTCTCTTGCCCCTCGTACATTTACCAGATGTATGGCTGCAGCACTAGCCCCACTGCAAGCTCTTGGATTAAGAATCCTACCCTACTTAGACGATTGGCTTGTCTGCGCTCCGACTCAGGAGCAGGCGCACAACGACACAGCTCTTCTACTGAACCATGTCTCTCATTTAGGACTCACAGTGAACTTTGCAAAGAGTTCTCTTGTTCCCAGTCAACAAACGACCTTCATCGGCATTGCCATGAACTCCCTGACTATGACTGCATCGCCATCCCCGCAGAGAGTGGACGATGTAATTCGTCTCGTCTCACATATTCAACGGGCTGTGACGCTGCCTTTTGGTTTGCTGCTCCGGTTGATGGGCAAATTGACTGCAGTGTCGCTAGTGGTACCTTTGGAACTTCTGTTCTTACATCCCCTACAGATCTGGATCAACAACCTAGCCTCGCCTTCAGAGTGTCAGAGCAGTTCATCTGCCCGGTGTACAGAACAGCGCAGCGGATTTACTCTCCAGACAGAAACCACCACCGGGAGAGTGGAGACTGAACCCGATTGTGGTCCAAATGATCTGGCAGAAATATGGTGCAGCGGAAGTGGACCTTTTCGCTTCAAGCACCTCGACACATTGCCCACGATGGTACTCCCTCTTGGAACCAGACAGCCCGCTGGGGCAGGATGCATTGGCTCACCCGTGGCCGGATTGCCTCCTTTATGCCTTCCCTCCTCTCCCGCTGCTGATGTTGACACTGCACAGGATAGATCAGAGCAGCCACAGGGTGCTGCTGGTTGCTTCATTCTGGCCTGGGAGGATTTGGTTTCCCATGATTTACAAACTCCTCGAGGGAGAACCTTGGGCTCTCCCGGAGAGGAAGGATTTGTTGTCACAGCTACAGGGGAGGATTTGGCACCCTCACCCAGAACGCCTTCAACTGTATGTGTGGCCGTTGAGGGGCCAGACTCCTTGTTAAGTTCTTGTGACCAGGCTGTTGTTCAGACTATCCTTAATTCACATGCTGCTTCTACCAGGGCTTTGTATGACAACAGATGGAAGCTGTTTGCGCGGTGGTGTGAGAAACAAAAGTTAGACCCGGAGCATTGCCCTGTGCCTATTCTCCTCAAATATTTACAAGAACTGCTGGAGAAAGGACTTTCTGTCGCTACCTTGAAGATTTATGTTGCTGCAATCTCTGCCCGGCACGTCTACGTTGATGGCCGGTCAGTGGGTTCACACCTCTTAGTGTGTCGTTTTTTGAAAGGTGCTCTATGTTTGCGGCCGCCAAGGCTTGCACGCGTACCTTCGTGGGACCTTCCTCTAGTCCTGGAAGGTTTAAGCTTATCCCCTTTTGAACCAGTTGAAAGTGCTGATCTTAAATGGTGTCAGTGAAGACTGCCTTTCTACTTGCACTGTCTTCGGCTAAGCGGGTGGGAGAGCTCCATGCCCTATCAGTCGCTGGGGACTGTTTGCGATGGAATTCTTACGGATCTGGGGTTACGCTGTGGCCTAATCCGTCCTTTTTACCCAAGAGAATTTCAACTTTTCATGTTAACCAGCCAGTTTCCTTGGCTGTGTATGTCCCGCATTCTGATCCAGGATTATCTGTTTCAGGTTCCCTGTGTCCTGTCCGAATGTTGAAGCAGTACATTAGTGTGACTGCCGGGATCCGGAAAACGGATGCCCTGTTTGTGTGTTATGGTGATCACAAAAGAGGCTGTGCTGTCTCAAAGCAGCGACTCTCGCATTGGGTCGTGGATGCCATTTTACAAGTATACAGGTCCAGAGGTCTTCAGCCTCCTAAGGTTACGTGCCATTCCACCAGAGGGGTGTCCACCTCCTGGGCTGCACTGAGAGGTGTCCCTTTGAGTGATATTTGTGCTGCTGCTACGTGGGCTTCGTCCTGTACTTTCACCCGCTATTACAGACTGAATGTGGCCGCTCCTCCTGCGGTGACTTCGGCGGTGTTGTCTGCCTCCACTCCCCACTGCTGATGCGAGGTGAGTGTGACTCTTCGTGACCTTTTTGGTATTAAGTCATCCAGGTGCTAAAGCACCGCCCTCTGGCGGTCAGGAGGAATGAAATAGAGAGTTACGAATGTAACTACGGTTCTATGAATTCCGTATGACCGCCAGAGTTGCTTGTCACTCAGAGTCTTGCGAGTTTATTCCGAAAAGAAGCGAGCGCTGGGTGCGTCTGGTATATAAAGACAACCAGTGACGTCACCCAGGTCGCATTCAATGGTGTGACTTTGTTGGTATATATTCTCGACCTCTGTGCTGCGCACATGTAGTTATCCAGGTGCTAAAGCACCGCCCTCTGGCGGTCATCCGGAATTCATAGAACCGTAGTTACATTCGTAACTCTCGTTTTACTGATAGTAGCTTAACAAAAAAACAACAGTGTTGTCCTTTATAAATAGCATTTCTATATTTAAAAAAAAAGATCCGAGTCTGAGCAGCAGAGAAAATGTACAGTAGTGTTCAGAATAATAGTAGTGCTATGTGACTAAAAAGATTAATCCAGGTTGTGAGTATATTTCTTATTGTTACATGGGAAACAAGGTAACAGTATATTCAGTAGATTCTCACAAATCCAACAAGACCAAGCATTCATGATATGCACACTCTTAAGGCTATGAAATTGGGCTATTAGTAAAAAAAAAAAAAAAAAAAAAAAAAAAAAAAGTAGAAAAGGGGGTTTTCACAATAATAGCAGTGTGGCATTCAGTCAGTGAGTTCGTCAATTTTGTGGAACAAACAGGTGTGAATCAGGTGTCCCCTATTTAAGGATGAAGCCAGCACCTGTTGAACATGCTTTTCTCTTTGAAAGCCTGAGGAAAATGGGACGTTCAAGACATTGTTCAGAAGAACAGCGTAGTTTGATTAAAAAGTTGATTGGAGAGGGGAAAACTTATACGCAGGTGCAAAAAATTATAGGCTGTTCATCTACAATGATCTCCAATGCTTTAAAATGGACAAAAAAAAAAAACAGAGATGCGTGGAAGAAAACGGAAAACAACCATCAAAATGGATAGAAGAATAACCAGAATGGCAAAGGCTCACCCATTGATCAGCTCCAGGATGATCAAAGACAGTCTGGAGTTACCTGTAAGTGCTGTGACAGTTAGAAGATGCCTGTGTGAAGCTAATTTATTTGCAAGAATCCCCCGCAAAGTCCCTCTGTTAAATAAAAGACGTGCAGAAGAGGTTACAATTTGCCAAAGAACACATCAACTGGCCTAAAGAGAAATGGAGGAATATTTTGTGGACTGATGAGAGTAAAATTGTTCTTTTTGGGTCCAAGGGCCGCAGACAGTTTGTGAGACAACCCCCAAACTCTGAATTCAAGCCACAGTTCACAGTGAAGACAGTGAAGCATGGTGGTGCAAGCATCATGATATGGGCATGTTTCTCCTACTATGGTGTTGGGCCTAAATATCGCATACCAGGTATCATGGATCAGTTTGGATATGTCAAAATACTTGAAGAGGTCATGTTGCCTTATGCTGAAGAAGACATGCCCTTGAAATGGGTGTTTCAGCAAGACAATGACCCCGAGCACACTAGTAAACAAGCAAAATCTTGGTTTCAAACCAACAAAATTAATGCCTCAGATGTGAAGAAATCATGAAAAATTGTGGTTATACAACTAAATACTAGTTTAGTGATTCACAGGATTGCTAAAAAAGCAGTTTGAGCATAATAGTTTTGAGTTTGTAGCGTCAACAGCAGATGCTACTATTATTGTGAACACCCCCTTTTTCTACTTTTTTTTTTTACTAATAGCCCAATTTCATAGCCTTAAGAGTGTGCATAGCATGGATTTGTGAGAATCTACTGAATCTACTGGTACCCTGTCTCCCATGTAACAATAGGAAATATACTCAAAACCTGGATTAATCTTTTTAGTCACATAGCACTACTATTATTCTGAACACTACTGTACTTCATACTGAATTTACCACGTGAACCACTGCAATTCTAAAATTAATCAGCTAGCACAAACAGTGTCACTGGGTGAGTTCTCCACTCCCATATTTATTCTGTGTGTTAACACCACACCTTTCCTTTATCGGCACATTGGAACCACATTCACTTCTCCCTCTAACAGTAATAAATGAAATCCTCTTTCTTCTCTTTAACATCACTTCCAATAATTTCATCACTGAGGAGCTTGTTGTTGAGTTATGATGCATCATAAATAGTCATACTTCCCACAATCACCAGACTTCTCATTGCAAATTCTTTTAGCCCACGCTAACACAATTACAGACACTGGTGAGCACAGTCAGTTCCCAAACAAATTAAGGCAAGCTCCCTGATAACGTTCCCAGTTTCTTTAACAGTGTCATTAACAGTAAACACTCTGCTGTGATTGGCTGGGCTGGTGTGACCTGGGACACTTCCATCAGCATATACGAGGTCTGTCCATAAAGTATAGGTCCTTTTTATTTTTTTCAAAAACTATATGGATTTTATTCATATGTTTTTACGTCAGACATGCTTGAACCCTCGTGCACATGCGTGAGTTTTTCCACGCTTGTCGGTGACGTCATTCGCCTGTGAACACTCCTTGTGGGAGGAGTCGTCCAGCCCCTCGTCGGAATTCCTTTGTCTGAGAAGTTGCTGAGAGACTGGCGCTTTGTTTGATCAAAATTTTTTCTAAACCTGTGAGACACATCGAAGTGGACACGGTTCGAAAAATTAAGCTGGTTTTCGGTGAAAATTTTAACGGCTGATGAGAGATTTTGAGGTGATACTGTCGCTTTAAGGACTTCCCACGGTGCGAGACGTCGTGCAGCGCTCTCAGGCGCCGTCGTCAGCCTGTTTCAAGCTGAAAACCTCCACATTTCAGGCTCTATTGATCCAGGACGTCGTGAGAGAACAGAGAAGTTTCAGAAGAAGTCTGTTTCAGCATTTTATCCGGATATTCCACTGTTAAAGGAGATTTTTTTAATGAAAGACGTGCGGGCGGATTGCAGCGTCGGCTCGCAGCCGCCGCGACGCTCCACCACAGGAAAACACCTCCGTTGGAAGCCTTAAGGACAAGTTGGAACATGTCCAGCTGTTAAACAATTTCTCATATACTCACTCCACTGAAAGCCATCAAAAGCCGCCTGGATTTTACAAATGGTTATCAACACGGAGGTGTTTTTCCTGTGCCGCTGCACCACGCCGGCTGCGTCCCGACGCGCGGACCCGTCTGCACGTCTTTCATTAAAAAAATCTCCTTTAACAGTGGAATATCCGGATAAAATGCTGAAACCGACTTCTTCTGAAACTTCTCTGTTCTCTCACAACGTCCTGGATCAATAGAGCCTGAAATGTGGAGGTTTTCAGCTTGAAACAGGCTGATGACAGCGCCTGAGAGCGCTGCACGACGTCTCGCTCCGTGGGAAGTCCTTAAAGCGACAGTATTACCTCAAAATCTCTCATTAGCCGTTAAAATTTTCACCGAAAACCAGCTTAATTTTTTGAACCGTGTCCACTTCGATGTGTCTCACAGGTTTAGAAAAAATTTTGATCAAACAAAGCGCCAGTCTCTCAGCAACTTCTCAGACAAAGGAATTCCGACAAGGGGCTGGACGACTCCTCCCACAAGGAGTGCTCACAGGCGAATGACGTCACCGACAGGCATGGAAAAACTCACGCATGCGCACGAGGGTTCAAGCATGTCTGACGTAAAAACATATGAATGAAATCCATATAGTTTTTGAAAAAAATAAAAAGGACCTATACTTTATGGACAGACCTCGTATGTAGAATTTCTGCAGAGATGACCGACCGTGAACCCATGCAGCCTAAAATGCTTCAGGGAATCCAAACTAAATAGACAAACGCTCATTACATATCTGAAGGATAATAACTTAGAGCTCAATATTAGTTCTGGAAATGACTTTTAAAGTGTAAAGCTTTTCAAGCCAAATGAGGTCTTGAGGATTTTCTGCCCATGTTAGTACACTACAAAAAAATGCTGCACATTTACTGAAAGTCACAAGAGTAAAAGCATTTTATTTAACTATTCATCCATTATTAAACTGTTAACTATTTTGATAATCAATGAATTGGTATGAGTCTTTAATGTCAAAATTCTCTGACTTAAATTTTTAAATATGAATACTTTCTGGTTTCTTTGAGGGTGTCATTTTGGAATTTGAGAAAAAAAAAAGGATCAATATTCACCATTTTCTAACATTTTATGTATAAAACAACAAATCAAGTAACAACAGTTTAATCGATATTGAAAACTGCAACCTGATCTCAAAATGAGACAATTTTATTATCTGTGCCTTTGTGTCACGTGAAAAAGAAAAACCAAGTGCAATAATCCCCCCACCCCACCCCACCCATCGCCCCAATACGTCATTTAAATTTTTACATCCTTATGTTGGGATGTTTTATTATTATTATTATTATTATTATTATTTGTAAAATAAACATTTAATCATGAAATCTTTATCAAATGTCTTTAACAAAACACAGCTTGTTGTGCTTCTTGTTTCATTTTGTTTATCATCAGTATGGCCAAAGCAGATGGTCACTCCACTGAGTCTGAGGCAACTAATGTTGTGATTTGGCACAGTATAAGTATATTTAGTGGCAAGTTAACCAAAGGATTAATTGACTAATTGGAAAATAAACAGATTCATCTACAATAATAATTAATATTACAACTGCAATGTTCACAGTGATACTTTGAGTTTAAATATATGAATCGTGAACTTTGGTCCCCTCTGTGTTCATGTAAATTAGTAGGACAAAACAGGGTTTGTTTGTTTGTTTGTTTTTCACCTGGATTTTGCACTCTGCCTCCACCAGCTGTAGTTTGGTCTGGGCCAGTTCCAGCTCCATTTCTCTCAACTGGTTCTTCAAACTCTCCTTCTCCTCATCCATCTCTTCAGGACCTCCCACAGGTACTGTGGTCACGGCCCGCACGCAACCCTCTTTGTTGAACAGACTGCTGCACTTCTCACAACCTTCCACTTTGGACTAGAGGACCAAAAAAATATATATAAATAAATAAAAGACACCTTCAAACCAGTCATGGGACTATTATGCTGCACCATCAGACTTACAATGGAGGAGAGTAACACTGATCAGAGGGAGAACATGAACCCAAAGAAACTGAAATAGGAAATGTTGACTTTAGACAAATAAATAAATAAATAGATGTGAAACTGAGAAAGAGAATATTATAATAGTATTTGTCCCCCAACCATGAAAGTCCATAAAAAGGAATCAAAGCAATGGAAGCTCTAATGAAGATCTGAAAGCTGAAAGCTGAGCCAAATATGCAGCAGTGTGAATTGGAGATAAGGACATTTTGATTTCTTTTCATTGTGCAGCTGACATTTCTGAAGACATTTGGCAGTGTGTGGTAGCTTTGAAAATTTCAAAGCAAAGCCCCAAAATAAAACTAACTGGCAGCATATAAAGACTAAACATGAAAATACTTATAGAATCCAAACAGAATACAAAAGTCAAAGCCTCTGTCACTCATTTTTACAAATTGTTTTGGTACTGAAGGGTGGAAACTCATTACTGAAATAGACAGAAAATCTAAATTTGTACCTCAGCACATGAGTATGATGAGAACTAATATTAAGCCTAGAACATTAGACCCAGTTTTATTTATTACCAGCACTGAGAAGTGTGTTTTTGCCTGAATGTCTCTGCCAACAGGATTCCTTAATAACACATGAACTGACAGTGACAAGACTTTATGTGGATATGACAGATTTTAAAGCTGCAATGTGAAGTTCACCTTCCTTTGAAGCCTTTAAGCTTCACATAGAAGTTATAGCTACGTCTAGTCAAACTTTCTGTAAGGGCATCATTGCTAACAGTCATTTACAGTGTCAAAGTCATTAGAACCTTCAAAATTGTCGTCTTATGAACAGTAATTTACATATTTCAGTATCTACATGTTTCAACAACTCACCCGAATTTTCTCCAGCTCTCCTCGAGTGGCTGTCTGTTGTTTCTCCAGTCGTTCACTAAGTTGGGAGCAGATCTGTAGTTGAAGAGTGAAAACAAAAGGTTTGTTCTACGGCAGCGATAATTACGAAAAATTTCACAATCGACTCAAATTGGCTATTTAGTAGTTATGAGAAAATAAAAACTGATAAGAGGTCAGCACACAAACCATAAGTAGTCGATTACTTTGTGAGCTCCTTCCACTATTTTGCTGCTCAGTCACAAAATTGTTAAAAGGATTAACCAGCCACTGTTAAAACGCTGACGCGCCAACACCAGGTAATGGTAAACGCCATACTACAAGTGTGCGGCAAAGTGCAACTACAATGCGCGCTCCTCAACCTGACCCGTTTTTAGCTCCACCCATTTCTGTACCGACTAAAGCTAACATCATGTGCAGCCTGGTGTCTGATAGTGTTGGTAAAGAATTCTGACGGATGCTTAACCCTCTTAATCTAAGTTCAATGGCAATCTTGTCACGTTTTTTTGTTTGTTTGTTTTTTGTAGTACGGGTCATGCCCAGCCTTGCGTATGTCTACAAGCAATTATATTTTGCCTTAGTACTTCAGCACCCACAACTATCAGGCACAAACATGCCTTCAGAAATCCAGAGCACAAGCTCCCACACACTTGCGCTGCAGATTGCCAACGAGCAGGGAGATCGATGTGACATGAGTCATCTTTACGGTTCGTGCTCGCTGCCTCTTTCTCATTCCCTGTGACGTGTACGGTATAGCTCCCTTCACCCTCCTTTATGTTTCATCTCTGTATACATCCATGTCTCTTTAGCTGAGCAGATATCCATCTTTCTCCATCCAAATGTCTTATCTAGCTATTAGTCTTGTCATCCTCTCTGTCCTTTGCTCTTAACTGCTTTGTGATGTTTCGCCTTGCACATATTTTTCTCTCGTCCTCGCAACTGCCTCCTTGATCGCAGTCACTGCTCTTTCTTTTTTCCTAACAAGCGGCACTTTATCACATCCTGCGTCCATCTTTTTACTGAGCTTGATTTTTGAAACATCAGGTCTCTCTTGCCCATAATGATACATGTTACTTTTCTCTTTCGTCTATATACATTATAACATGGCCATCATCCCCCACAAACTCACCCATAAATTATTTACACTTGGCCTGCACCCCACCGTCTGTGACTGGCTCCCAGACTTTCTGACTGGCACTCCACACTGACGCATCCTCAGCCCCATCCTCCACACCCTGTTCACCCACAACTGTGTCGCCTCCTACCAGGATATCATCATCCTAAAGTTTGCAGACGACACCATAGTGATAGGAGGCATCACTGGTGGGGACAAAGAGGCCTACAGGAGGGAGGTGGCCAGAATGGTATCATGGTGTGAGGACAATAACCTCACCCACAACACGGATAAGACGAAGGAGATTGTGGACATGAGGAAGGAGAGGAGATGTCACTGGCCACTCTTCATTCGGGAGCTTGAAGTGGAGAGGGTGAGCAGCTTTAAATACCTGGGCGTCTACATCAGAGAGGACCTCACTTGGACACTTAACACCGCACAGCTCATTAAGAGGGGTCAACAGCGGCGGTACTCACTGAGGAGGCTGAGGAAGTTTGGTATGTCAATTAAGATCCTCAGCAACTTCTACAGCTGCATTGTTGAGAGCATCTTGACCAACTGCATCACCGTGTGGTACGGCGGCACTACTGTTACGCACTGCAAACGCCTGCAGAGAGTGATGAAGACTGCTCAGAAGATCACCAGGACTCCACTGCCCTCTCTGCAGAGTATCTTCTACCGCTGAGTCCACAGGAGACCTGCCTCCATCCTCAAGGACTCCACCCACCCCCAGCACTGACTGTTCAATCTTCTACCCTCAAGCCGGAGGTACAGAAACATGAAATGCAGGGCTTCAAAACTTAAGTATGCTTTCCCCACTTCCAGACTCTTCAACAGCTAACAGGAGCTCACAGTCATGGTCTACCTCAGGCACACGACTGTTTACATCCTCTATTTGAACACTCATCACTGTCCATCGCATCTCAGCTGATGTACCTCACTAATTTGCACAAATATGTTCATAGTTGCCACTCCACAGATATCTCTGCAGAGTTTATATTTATATTGTATTTTTCATTTGCTGCTTTTTATAATTGCTTTTACTGTGTATACTAGCAGGGGTGGAGGCCAAGTGGTTAGTGCACTTGGCTTCAGTGTGGAAGGTTCCTGGTTCAAACCCCACTCCTGCCACATTTGTCCATGTAATGTGAAGTTGCATCAGGAAGGGCATCCGGCTTAAAACGTGCCAGATCAACATGCAGATCCGCCGTGGATCTACTGTAGCGACCCAGAGTGAAAACAAGGGAGCAGCCGAAGGGACTTACTTAGTGTGTACTATTAAGCTGCTTTTAATTGCTTTTATGCATGGGTTTGAAGGCTGGTGACCTTGACCTACTTTCCAAGGTCACCAATGGTCAGAACTGCCAAATCCTTTGCCACAACATAGCTCAGCACCTATTGCTCACAGAAACTTCATATTTGATGGGTACATGCCTTGGAAGAGTACTTCACATGGGTTCGAAGGTCGGTGGCTTTGACCTACTTATCAAGGTCACCAATGGTCACAACTGTCAAATCCTTCGCCTGAAATTTGTTCGCCACAATGTATCCCGGCACTTACTGCTTGCAAAAACTTCATATTTGGTGGGTACATGCCTTGGAGGAGTACTTCGCATGGGTTCAAAGGCCGGTGACCTTGACCTACTTTTAAAAAATTACCAATAGTTGCATTTGTTCCAAGGCTACCAACTTTTTATGGTCACTGTTGGCCACATCCTCTAAATAAATATAATGTCAATCTCCAATTTTTCCACTGTGTATCCCAGTTTACATCAAACATGAGGGTTCAACCAAATACCTACCCCACACATGTACATATTACTGCACTTTACATGGAAAACAGTACTGCGCACGGGGCATTTCGTGACAAATGTCTCTAGTTTCTTTTAGATGCACTTTTACTGTTTGGCATACATTGGGGGCAGCAAGAAAGATTTTCATTGTACAGGGAAACATGTTTCCTTACTGTGCACATGACAATAAACCCTTGAATTGAATATGAGGGGTTACTTTTTCTTTAATGATAAATTAGTGACCCCTTGCACACCTTTTTTTCTTGTCAATAATTCCTCCAGTCCTGGTCTTATTTTGTTTTTGTTTTGGTTTGTTTTTGAGTAAAAATAAGGGTAAAAGTGACCCCAACTTGCACCTCTGAAAGAACCTCAAAATTGCGCAGAGTAATCTACAGTAGCTAGCAAGTTTCATCACGATCCATGAAATCCTTGTGGTGTTATCACATAAAAAATATTTCAAACACCGCATCACCTTGTAGCCAAAATCATGTTTATCTTGTGTACCCAGTTTTCTTCTTGATATCTAAAGCTTTGAATTGAAATCAAAACACACACACTGTCAACCTTGTCTGAGGCCTTACTGAAGTGACCCTGTGTACCACTCTGACCTTGATATACAAAGTTTTTATAAAGATAGCTTGCACACAAGGTTCAGAAACTTGGTCCCCAGTGGACACAGTTAGAGTAGAACAGTTCCCAGCACAACTTGTTTGAGGTCTTAGTGAGATGAATTTGTGTACAGAGTTTCAAATTTACACACAAAGTGTAAGTCCAGATATCAAATCAAATCAATTTTATTTATATAGCGCCAAATCACAACAAACAGTTGCCCCAAGGCGCTTTATATTGTAAGGCAAAAGCCATACAATAATTACAGAAAAACCCCAATGGTCAAAACGATCCCCTATGAGCAAGCACTTGGCGACAGTGGGAAGGAAAAACTCCCTTTTAACAGGAAGAAACCTCCAGCAGAACCAGGCTCAGGGAGGGGCAGTCTTCTGCTGGGACTGGTTGGGGCTGAGAGGAGAGAATCAGGAAAAAGACATGCTGTGGAAGAGAGCTGAGATCAATCACTAATGATTAAATGCAGAGTGGTGCATACAGAGCAAAAAGAGGTGAATAAAAAGAAACACTGGGCGCATCATGGGAAACCCCCCAGCAGTCTAAGTCTATAGCAGCATAACTAAGGGATGGTTCAGGGTCACCTGATCCAGCCCTAACTATAAGCTTTAGCAAAAAGGAAAGTTTTAAGCTTAGTCTTAAAAGTAGAGAGGGTGTCTGTCTCCCTAATCCAAATTGGGAGCTGGTTCCACAGGAGAGGAGCCTGAAAGCTGAAGACTCTGCCTCCCATTCTACTCTTACAAACCCTAGGAACTACAAGTAAGCCTGCAGTCTGAGAGCGAAGCGCTCTATTGGGGTGATATGGTACTATGAGGTCCCTAAGATAAGATGGGACCTGATTATTCAAAACCTTATAAGTAAGAAGAAGAATTTTAAATTCTATTCTGGAATTAACAGGGAGCCAATGAAGAGAAGCCAATATGGGTGAAATATGCTCTCTCCTTCTAGTCCCCGTCAGTACTCTAGCTGCATCATTTTGAATTAACTGAAGGCTTTTCAGGGAACTTTTAGGACAACCTGATAATAATGAATTACAATAGTCCAGCCTAGAAGAAATAAATGCATGAATTAGTTTTTCAGCATCACTCTGAGACAAGACCTTTCTAATTTTAGAGATATTGCGCAAATGCAGAAAAGCAGTCCTACATATTTGCTTAATATGCGTATTAAAGGACATATCGTGATCAAAAATGACTCCAAGATTTCTCACAGAATTACTGGAGGTCAGGGTAATGCCATCCAGAGTAAGGATCTGGTTAGACACCATGTTTCTAAGATTTGTGGGGCCAAGTACAATAACTTCAGTTTTATCTGAATTTAAAAGCAGGAAATTAGAGGTCATCCATGTTTTTATGTCTGAAAGACATTCCTGCAGTTTAACTAATTGGTGTGTGTCCTCCGGCTTCATGGATAGATAAAGCTGGGTATCATCTGCGTAACAATGAACAGATATCATGTACACAGTGATCACAAGGCCACATACGCAGTCAAAAAGCTGTGCTGCCTTGCAAGAAATTCACAATCATTAAAAACTTCAAGAAATACTCTGAATACATAGGTGTATTTAAACATATTTGGTTTGTTGTGTCACACCTAAATATTATCTTGCTGCTCTAAGAAATAAACATAAAAACTGACTGTGCTGGCACATGTACATAGGTTTCATTTGTTCATCAGGGAACACAATCCCTCACTCCTGATTAAATCAATTTTCTCTGTCCTGAGTGGCCACAGAAGCAATTAAACAACACATTTTTGGCTCTAATCTTACCAAAATGAAACACAGGGCCCACAACTACTGACAAAAGCACACTATCTGAAAATTAATTGGCGTTATCTGGGTTGCAAAACAACAGAGGCTATATTGGGTCATTTTACAACTTGTCAATCCCAAAGGACTGAATCCTGCTGTCCTCCCTCTGCTCGCACCTCTAGAGAGTTCTGTTCATTTTCTGCCTCTTTCTATCTATCACCCTGTTCCTGCCTGTCAGAAAAGGACCTTTTTTTTTTTTTTTTTTTTTTAAACAAAGCCCTATTTTCACACTTGGCTCTGCTCAGCACAACACTCTGCTTCATGCTGGTGATCTAAAGGCTGCTTTCAGCCAGAACACACACACACACACACACACACACACACACACACCACACACACACACACCACACACACACACACACACACACACACACACACACACACACACACACACACACACACACACACACACACACACACACACACACAAGCAACCAACAAATCCCTTCTCCCCTACCCTAGTTCTTGTTGCCGAGTGTCAGATCTGCTGTTATTTCCAATTTACTGCCAATATTTTTAGCTTCAGGTGAAAGTAAGGTTTGTTTCTAAATTGGTCCTCCTGCTATTTCTGTGGTCCTCCACAGGGAGAGACAGGACCTGCATTGTTGCATAACGTCTGTGGTGATGGTAAAAGGACTGGATGTGGGTTGAGTTATATTTAACCATCAAGCGACAAGATGAAAAGTGAAGAACGAAAATCAGGCAAAGACAGGGACTCAAAATATGCTCCCTAAGTCATAAAAGGTTTTGGATTCAGGGTGGGGACAAGTTCACAATTGAAAATATTTCTACTTCACAAACCAGTAACTGAATAAAACGAAATGATGAGGAAGCCACACCTTAATATTCAAACAACAACGAAATGTGTAAAGGTTTATCTTGAAATATCTTGAATTCATGACCACAGTCAGTGGAAGGTAGCACTTAAACAATAAAAGTATCTCGATTGAGCAGTCACCACTAAGGAAGTTCTGGTTTCAACCATCATGGAAAACAGGGAAACTACAAATAACTCATTTATGCCATGTAATGTACATTACCCCCCACCTCCTCCAAAGTGGTTCAAATGATGTAACCGTCACTGCCCACATACTTCCATACATGCTTTACATTAGCATGAGTGTTAATAAGAATATCCACTAGGTGGCTTTGCAGACACTCGGCAATACGTAAAAATGAGTGACAATGTTTCTGCTGCAGAAGAAACAAAAGAGTAGTCACACGAGAGAGAGAGAGAGAGAGAGAGAGAGAGAGAGAAACACAATGAGACCAGGTCACAGCCAACAGGTGTCCCTACAAAGCATGTGTCAACATTTGGCCTCTGTAAAATGCCTCCCAGCATGCTTAAGGGTTATTTTTTAGAATTTTTATTGATTATCTATAATGTTTGCAATGGCCTAGATTCTTAATGTATTTCAAACCTTTCAGCCCAACTGGAGCCTGTGGAGCCACATTTACTCTGTCAGAATCCACACTTTAAATAAACCACAAATAATTCCAGTTCTGTCAGCACTTTTTAAAAGTGTCATCAATATGACTATTTTATTTTAATCATTGTTGTCAATTACTTGAATTTGTACACTATTTATTTATTTCTTATCACTTGTTTTTTTTTTAAATGTGCTGTTCTGAGTGAACCACTTGTTTGAAAAACACCACAAATTATTGCAGTACTACTCAAAAGTCTAAAGGTATCTGGTCTTATTAATACACTGGTACAAACTGAGAAAGTTTAAGGAAACTATTTGTCAGCATTTGAGGTTTCACTTGTTTAAGTGAAAAACTTTACTAAACTAATTGCTTTTGGCGTCTACCATTTCTGCTTGTGGTTGCCACAGATGATGTGGCACAAATGTTTTTGTGCAGATGCTGCTTGGTGATGCAACTCTAGGTGTGCATCACCAAGGGGCCATGGTGGCTTTGAACGGGGGATCTTCTTGTTAGGAGGCAACCATACGAACCGCTTCAGCTTGTAACTCAATTTGTGCACCAGTGTTCTTTTTCATAGTCATTCACATATAAGTTAATAGAAGAGAAGCTAAGAAGACTACCCTAGTTACAATGTCCAGTTTCAGTGTCGCAGGCTTATCCCTGAATGTCACAGCATAAAGCAGCAACTCAGTCTTTACCTACAGTATTACAGGGCTTGTGGGCCACCAGGCCAACGAGAACCCCTGCCAGGTCAGAAATATTTAGTTAAAAACACCAAAGCTACCACCAAATATCCATTAATATGGACGTCAATAATCATCTCATTTAATTCTGGGTTTCTCTCACACAAACAATGTTCCTTTGATTAACTTATTTTCGAAGTAATTAAACAGCATGTTAATCATCTTTATAATCTTTTTTATCTTACCAGCAGTCAGCTGACAGCAGCACTACTTTAAAAAATCCTGTTGAATGTCCTGTTGTCAGCATCGATTAAAGTTCACAGTCAGAGCTTTCAATAGAAGGTGTCAGATGTCAGAATCTGACAGCAGCTCCACTAATTTTGACTCCTACTGATTTAGAAAAAAAGGCCATTACCCTTTACTTTTGTATTTTTTGAGGTGCAGACATTTTTCCCCCATGAAATGCTCTCTCACCATTCACGAGATCCTTTGACTCCATTAAAACTCAAGCTCAATAAATCCTGTTTTATACCAGAAATCTGCACATTTAAATTTCATGAAAAAAAAACATAGAAAACTGTGATGCTTAAGGTGATCTGTTTGTCAGACAGCAGTTTGTTCAACAGGCCCATGTGCAGCACCTGAATCTGTGGTAATATTTTGTGATGGGTCACATTTGGCCCCAGCATTCTATTGTCTGGACATGCTTTAACAGGGTGTCTGGAGTTTTTTTTTTTTGTCAGTTTGCTTTCCTATAACTGAAACAGCCCTACAGAGGAAGTTATGTCCGTTGTAGTTAGGAAATACAAAAGTGACACTTTCAGTCAAAGTGCCTTCTGAAACTCCTGTGTTTTGAAATGGATGACTGGCGAGCTGCTGAGTCATCCAAATGTATTGTGAAATCTAAAGGTATGAGTACATGTAAATATTTTAAATGGAGAACAAGACAGATGATATAAACTGAAATAAAGGAGGCAACATTTCTGAATAATATGAAATATTAACAACACGCCAATTTAAGAACATTCATGGGGGGGCATATAATGGTCAAGTTTAAAACCAATCAGACATATGATGGCAGAGGAGATCAATCCAGGCAGGTCTGTGCTCAATACCGTAACATAGTGGCATGTGGAAGATTGTGACTGCCCACAAATGTGACTTAGCCCAGAGTTTGAGGATGTAAAGTGCCGGACTTGTACCATGAGACTTCAAAATCAACTTTATCATAACCTTGGTGTTTCTGAAAAACCACCTGATGATACTGCAAGCAGAATAACATTGCGGACTCCACAGAAATGTAAGGAATCACCAAAGTGTGTCAAACTTTGCAACAGAAAAAATTCATTTTCAGACACCTTGAAAATCCTGCCACAACTACAACAGTATTAAGGCATAATGACAAAATATCTCAGTACATCACAAACACCCTCCCAGACTCTCTACAGTGTTCCAAGGTACAGACAAGATTTCAAACCTTGACCTTCCAGGATGTATATCTGTGAAAGTGAGAATGAGGCTATAGGTTATTAGATTTACAGATACACCGTGCTAAAGGCAGCATACACGCACATGGATGTACGTATGTATTGAGGTGATATCTGGCTAAATATTTTGCTCAATGTGGTTCCTACCTGTTTATATTCTCCAATGATGGAGCTGTTCTTCTTAATCTCCGATTCAGATTTATCGAGTTCTCGTCTGCACATCTCCTTCAGCTGTGGAAATAAACACGTAGGGATACTGAGTCAGAGACAGGAGCAGCTTCAGAGGCCCCAGAGACCCGCTACTGACATGAAATATAAAGACAACACACAAATCTATTGGCAGATTTGAAGCTCAGGGCAAAGTCGTGCCCTCTACGCAGCATCTCCACAAGCACATAAATCACTCACAGCCGCACTCACACACGCATAAAGACAGAAGACGCTTGGAGGACAGCGGTGAATACATGTGGGAATGGAGGGCAGCAGGTCTGTCCTCTGCCCTGAAGGACGCTTTACCCCAAGAAAAATCAGCATTCAAGATGAAGTGACGTCCTTTGACTTTGAAAGTTTGACTGTGAACCCTTTGAAAGTTTGACTGTGAACCCTGTGTGTTTAGAAATGGCACACAGCCTCTGACATGAACACGACTATTTTTTAGCTAAAGTTAATGACCTGACAATGAAGTTACTGCGGTTTTTTTATGACGATAATACAGAACGAAAAGGTGAAAATACACAAAAGCATATCGAGGCAGACACAAAGGACGGCAGACACACACAAATGCTTCTATTTGACATTTATAGTCTGTCCGAGAGAATCTCACAGCTTCGGGTTTGACAGGAATAAAGTCCAAACATTACGGCCGTTTTGTTTAGATCTTTTATCTACAGGTCAATGTTTACTACCTCTGGTTTCAGCAGAAAATATTTTCAATCTACGTTTTACACATATTAAATAAATTAAAAGACACCTAAGTATGCATCATGAATTGGCAGAAAAGCCATTGGTACTCAATATGCATTCATCCACACATAGAAAGACACCTTATGACTGAAACTGGTGCTGCAGTATTCACTTTGAGGGAAAGCCTGCTTCTCCCTTGAGATGAGACTGCCATGTTATTAAATTAAATTTCTCCCTCATCCTTTTATTGACCTCGGCCCAGGAATTTTAAGCAGCTTTCGTGCAACAGTTGTAATAATACCTTCATACTATGTCATAATACTGCCATTTCCTACTACCTGTGCTTCTTAATATTAAATAAAGGCCATGGACATGCATTATAGATAGGATTTGATATTGATATTTATATCAATATCTAAAACGCATGATTTACACACTTCTTGAAATTACACACGATATTGCACACTTCCTAACGTGTTTATATTGCTCTTCTTAATTGCATGCATCAGCATATCAGCACGCAGTGAGCGCTAACCTGTGCAGACTCTTCCTCCAGTCGTCTCTTCTCGTCTTCCGAGTCCACCAGTTTTTGTTTGGTCAGCAGTAACTCCTTATTTAGGGCATCTGCTTTCTCCTCAGCCTGATACACAGACATTCACAAAGGCAAAATAACCTACTGAGTAAGATTTTTCCTGTTTACAAGATAAGCAAGTCAAACAAATATACATACAAATATATTATTTTGTATGCACGTGTTTTCATGCCCTTACAGTCTACATTAAAAAAGACTACTTGTAGGTCTTGCAGCATATATAGTGTTATCAGTGTGGAACTAATATTATTTATGAAATCCTTAAGTCTGTACGAGCCTAATGTCATCAGACAGTACATTATTTTCAGAACAAATTGTTCCACATCCTTTTGACAAAATACCTAAATGCTATTTTGTCAAGCTAACTGGCTTGACAAGCCAATTTAGTGAACATCATAGGTTAGTTAACCTGCTAGCTACATCGGTCACAAAAACACTAGAGTGGACATCAAGCACATTTCTGCGAAACCCCGTCATCTTGTGCTAGGAACTACAACCTTTGGTATGTTTTCATTTTGGGGTAAAAATAAAAATAAAAATAAAACTGATGATTATAGCCTCCTCTTTAAAAAATCTAAGTAAGTGATGCTGATCATTTTTCCTGAGCATTTAAATTGAATATTTAGCACTATGATTGCTTAAAACTTGCAGATGCCTCTATTATCATCATCCAGGCATTGGCTGTGGTGATATTATGTTTCTAAAACATTTGTGCAACTTTTCTGGCCTTAGATGCAAGTACACAGCTTTGTTTGCATTGTGTAGCTTCACTCTAAACCCTGAGTTGCTCATTGCTAGCTGGTTCAGCAAACGTCTCCTCTAGTCTTTTTTTTCCATGTCTATGGTTGCTACAAAAAATATGCAAATTCAGTTACTCCAAGGAAACAGAATAGGCAATAGAATAGAATGTTATTAAAATAAATTGTTTAACATAGCTAGCTAAAATGTTAGCCACCGCCATTTCAATTGCTTTCAAAGTCAGCACTGACAGACACTTGTAATTTGTGCATATTTGTGGGTCACACCTCATTGTTGAACAGATAGGACATTTTTCAACATGAACCCACCGCTCGTATTATAAATTAACTATTATTTTATTTTTAAAATCGGTATGGAACTTATTTTACAGGAGATTTAAATGTCTTAATACAGTGAATCCAGAAAGTATTCACAGCTAACTTCTT
Source organism: Thalassophryne amazonica (assembly GCF_902500255.1). Lineage (NCBI taxonomy): Eukaryota > Metazoa > Chordata > Actinopteri > Batrachoidiformes > Batrachoididae > Thalassophryne > Thalassophryne amazonica. The sequence continues at coordinate 33,619,004 of NC_047119.1, forward strand.
TTCTTCCCCCATGTTTTGTTATGTTACAGCCTTAATTCCAAAATAGAGCAAATGTATTTTCCCTCAAAATTGTACTCAACACCCATAAGTGGCAACATTAAAAAGGTTTTTTGGGGGGGGACTTTTTACAAATTGAAATACACTTTACAATTTACAAATGAAAATAAAAACTAAGAAATCACATGTACATAAGTAGTCACAATCCTTTGCTCAATACTCAGCAAAATCAGCACTTTTGGCAGCAATTACAGTCTCAAGCTTCCGAATATCAAATCAAATCAATTTTATTTACATAGCGTCAATCAGCAACAAACAGTTGCCCCAAGGCGCTTTATATTGTAAGGCAAGGCCATACAATAATTACGGAAAAACCCCATCGGTCAAAACGACCCCCTGTGAGCAAGCACTTGGCAACAGTGGGAAGGAAAAACTCCCTTTTAACAGGAAGAAACCTTCAGCAGAACCAGGCTCAGGGAGGGGCAGTCTTCTGCTGGGACTGGCTGGGGCTGAGGGAGAGAACCAGGATAAGACATGCTGTGGAGGGGAGCAGAGATCAATCACTAATGATTAAATGCAGAGTGGTGCATACAGAGCAAAAAGAGAAAGAAACACTCAGTGCATCATGGGAACCCCCCAGCAGTCTAAGTCTATAGCAGCATAACTAAGGGATGGTTCAGGATCACCTGATCCAGCCCTAACTATAAGCTTTAGCAAAAAGGAAAGTTTTAAGCCTAATCTTAAAAGTAGAGAGGGTGTCTGTCTCCCTGATCTGAATTGGGAGCTGGGTTCCACAGGAGAGGAGCCTGAAAGCTGAAAGCTCTGCCTCCATTCTACTCTTACAAACCTAGGAACTACAAGTAAGCCTGCAGTCTGAGAGTGAAGCACTCTATTGGGGTGATATGGTACTATGCGGTCCCTAAGATAAGATGGGACCTGATTATTCAAAACCTTATAAGTAAGAAGAAGAATTTTAAATTCTATTCTAGAATTGGATAGATAGATAGATAGATAAAGCTGGGTATCATCTGCGTAACAATGAAAATTTAAGCAATGCCGTCTAATAATACTGCCTAAGGGAAACATGTATAAAGTGAATAAAATTGGTCCTAGCACAGAACCTTGTGGGACTCCATAATTAACCTTAGTCTGTGAAGAAGATTCCCCATTTACATGAACAAATTGTAATCTATTAGATAAATATGATTCAAACCAATGCAGCACAGTGCCTTTAATACCTATGGCATGCTCTAATCTCTGTAATAAAATTTTATGGTCAACAGTATCAAAAGCAGCACTGAGGTCTAACAGAAAAAGCACAGAGATGAGTCCACTGTCTGAGGCCATAAGAAGATCATTTGTAACCTTCACTAATGCTGTTTCTGTACTATGATGAATTCTAAAACCTGACTGAAACTCTTCAAATAGACCATTCCTCTGCAGATGATCAGTTAGCTGTTTTACAACTACCCTTTCAAGAATGTTTGAGCGAAAAGGAAGGCTGGAGATTGGCCTATAATTAGCTAAGATAGCTGGGTCAAGTGATGGCTTCTTAAGTAATGGTTTAATTACTGCCACCTTAAAAGCCTGTGGTACATAGCCAACTAATAAAGATAGATGATCATATTTAAGATCGAAGCATTAATAATGGTAGTGCCTTCCATGAGCAGCCTGGTAGGAATGGGGTCTAATAGACATGTTGATGGTTTGGAGGAAGTAACTAATGAAAATAACTCAGACAGAACAATCGGAGAGAAAGAGTCTAACCAAATACCGGCATCACTGAAAGCAGCCAAAGATAACAATACGTCTTTGGGATGGTTATGAGTAATTTCTTCTCTAATAGTTAAAATTTTATTAGCAAAGAAAGTCATGAAGTCATTACTAGTTAAAGTTAAAGGAATACTCGGCTCAATAGAGCTCTGACTCTTTGTCAGCCTGGCTACAGTGCTGAAAAGAAACCTGGGGTTGTTGTTGTGAAAGTGTAGGAACACGGACCCACAACAGGGGGCGCAAATGAACGGACAATGGAGAAGGTGACTAACAAGGTTTTACTGTTGTGAAACGTGCACAACTAATACAACAATTGACAATGTGGAGGTAAGCCGAATTCCACTGGTGTCGTGTGGGCAGACTCGAAGGTAGGAGACGTCCGTCCAAGTCGAACCGGAACCACCCAGGTTTCCTCTGCCACCGAACCCTGGAAGTACTGGAACCGCCAAGTCCCGAATTCCCAGGTGGCCACTGCCTCCGCTCGTCGGATCTGGTACTGCTGGCAAGAAAACAGTAGACACACAGGTGTGGGTGCGGCTGCACCCAGTAACACAGAGGAGGGGAGAAGTCGCCTCCACCTCACGTCACAATGCTGCAGGAAGGTGAGTACTTATCTGAAGCTACGGCTTCTTGTAAACAGCTGTCCTGCAATGCTCAACAAGGAAGACAATATAATAATGTACGAAGTACAGCAGAGAACGTTACCTTTATCTTAAGGCGATATCTCGGCACTGAGGTGGAGACGCCGTCCTACTGATATACCTCCGTGCTGAGTGGAACAGCTGTGTCCAGTGATGGGTGACAGCTGTCACCCAGGCTGCTCCCATAAGGTGGCAGCGCCCTCTGGTGCCTGGAGCCCGCACTCCAGGCAGGGCGCCCTCTGGTGGTGGTGGGCCAGCAGTACCTCCTCTTCAGTGGCCCACACAACAGGACCCCCCCCCCAACGGGCGCCTCCTGGCGCACGACCGGGCTTGTCCGGATGGCGACGATAGAAGTCGGCCAGGAGGGCCGGGTCCAGGATGAAGCCCTTCTTCACCCAGGAGCGCTCCTCGGGACCATACCCCTCCCAGTCCACCAGGTACTGAAAACCCCGGCCCATCCGACGGACGTCGAGGAGCCGGCGCACAGTCCAAGCCGGTTCCCCGTCGATGATCCGGGCAGGAGGTGGTGCCGGACCCGGGGTGCAGAGGGGTGAGGTGTGATGGGGTTTCATCCGGGAAACATGAAATACTGGATGGATCCGCAGCGAGACCGGAAGCTGGAGCCTCACTGCGGCGGGGTTGATGACTTTGAGGATCTTGAAAGGTCCGATGTATCGTTCCTGGAGTTTTGGGGAGTCCACCTGCAGAGGAATGTCCTTGGTGGACAACCATACCTCCTGCCCAGGACGATACGTGGGGGCCGGGGCCCGCCGCCGGTCTGCATGTTTCTTCGCCCTCGTCCGGGCCTTCAATAAAGCAGAGCGGGCGGCACGCCACACCCGACGGCACTTCCGTAGGTGGGCCTGGACCGAGGGCACACCGACCTCTCCCTCAACCACCGGAAACAGGGGGGGCTGATACCCCAAGCACACCTCAAAAGGGGAGAGGCCGGTGGCTGACGACACTTGACTGTTGTGGGCGTACTCGATCCAGGCCAGGTGGGTACTCCAGGCCGTCGGGTGCGCGGCTGTCACACAGCGTAGTGTCTGCTCCAGTTCCTGATTGGCCCGCTCTGCCTGCCCGTTGGTCTGGGGGTGGTACCCGGACGAGAGGCTGACCGTGGCCCCCAGTTCCCGGCAGAAGCTCCTCCAGACGTGCGAGGTGAACTGGGGGCCGCGATCGGAGACGATGTCTGATGGTATCCCATGCAAACGGACGACGTGGTGGACCAAGAGGTCCGCGGTCTCCTGGGCCGTTGGTAGCTTCGGGAGGGCCACGAAGTGGGCCGCCTTGGAGAAACGGTCCACTACCGTGAAGACGACGGTGTTTCCCTGGGACGGCGGGAGGCCCGTGACAAAGTCCAGGCCGATGTGGGACCAGGGGCGATGTGGGACGGGCAGCGGCTGTAGCAACCCTGAGGTCTTTTGGTGGTTGGCCTTGCCCCTGGTGCAGGTGGTACAGGCCTGGACGTAGTCCCGGACGTCGGCCTCCAAGGACGCCCACCAGAAGCGCTGCCGGACGACTGCCACGGTCCTTTGCACCCCAGGGTGACAGGAGAGCTTAGAACCGTGACAGAAGTCCAGTACTGCAGCTCTGGCTTCCGGTGGGACGTAGAGTCTGTTCTTTGGTCCGGTTCCGGGGTCCGGGTCATGGGTCAGGGCCTCCCGGACGGTCTTCTCCACGTCCCAGGTGAGGGCGGCCACGATAGCGGACTCCGGGATGATGGGATCCGGGGGATCCGACGGTTCCGTTTTGACTTCGTCTTCGTGTACCCGGGACAATGCATCCGATCTTTGATTCTTGGTCCCGGGACGGTAGGTAATCCGGAAGTCAAAACGGCCAAAGAACAGTGACCAGCGGGCTTGCCTGGGGTTCAGCCGCTTGGCGGTCCTGATGTACTCCAGGTTCCGATGGTCAGTGAAAACCGTGAATGGCACGGCTGTTCCCTCCAACAGATGTCTCCACTCTTCGAGGGCCTCTTTCACAGCAAGGAGTTCCCGATTGCCGACGTCATAGTTTCGTTCAGCGGGGGTCAACCTGCGGGAAAAATAGGCACACGGGTGAAGGACCTTATCGGTCTTCCCGCTCTGGGAGAGCACCGCTCCTATCCCTGAGTCCGAGGCATCCACTTCAACCACTAACTGGCGGCTAGGATCGGGCTGCACCAGAACTGGTGCAGACGAAAAGCGCCGTTTCAACTCCTTGAACGCGGCTTCGCACCGATCCGACCAGGTGAAGGGGATTTTTGGTGAGGTCAGGGCTGTCAGGGGGCTAACTACCTGACTGTAGCCCTTAATGAACCTCCTGTAGAAATTAGCAAAGCCGAGGAACTGTTGCAGCTTCCTACGGCTTGTGGGTTGGGGCCAATCTCTCACCGCCGCAACCTTGGCCGGATCAGGGGCGACGGAGTTAGAGGAGATGATAAACCCCAAGAAGGACAAAGAAGTGCGATGGAACTCACACTTCTCGCCCTTCACAAACAGGCGGTTCTCCAACAACCGCTGTAGGACCTGACGGACATGCCGGACATGAGTCTCAGGATCCGGGGAAAAGATGAGTATATCGTCTAGATACACGAAGACGAACCGGTGCAGGAAGTCCCGCAAGACATCGTTTACCGATGCTTGGAAAGTCGCGGGAGCATTAGTGAGACCGAACGGCATGACCAGGTACTCGAAATGACCTAATGGGGTGTTAAATGCCGTCTTCCATTCGTCTCCCTTCCGGATCCGAACCAAATGATACGCATTCCTAAGATCAAGCTTGGTGAAGACTTTGGCTCCATGCAAGGGGGTGAACACTGAATCCAACAAGGGCAACGGGTATCGGTTGCGAACCGTGATTTCGTTCAACCCCCTGTAATCAATGCATGGACGAAGCCCGCCATCTTTTTTGCCCACAAAAAAGAAACCAGCACCCATCGGGGAGGTGGAATTCCGGATCAACCCGGCAGCTAATGAGTCCCGGATGTAGGTCTCCATTGATTCGCGTTCCGGCCGTGAGAGGTTGTACAGCCTACTGGACGGGAACTCACTGCCTGGAACCAAATCAATGGCACAATCATACGGGCGGTGGGGAGGAAGCGTGAGAGCCAGATCCTTGCTGAACACGTCAGCGAGGTCATGGTACTCCGCCGGCACCGCCTTCAGATTGGGCGGGACTCGGACCTCCTCCTTAGCGTGGGAGCCGGGAGGAACCGAGGAACCTAGACACTCCCGATGGCAGGTCTCGCTCCACTGTACCACTACCCCGGACGGCCAATCGATCCGGGGATTGTGCTTTAGCATCCAGGGAAAACCCAGAACCACACGGGAGGTGGCCTGAGTTCACAAAGAACTCGATCACCTCCCGGTGGTTACTGACACCACCAGAGTTACTGGAGGTGTCTTATGTGTGATCGGTGGGAGTAGGGAGCCATCTAGTGCCCGAACCTGTACAGGCGAGGTAAGAGCCACCAGAGGGAGCCCTATCTCCCTGGCCCATCTGCTGTCTAGCAGATTCCCTTCAGAGCCCGTGTCCACCAGTGCTGGGGCCTTCAGGGTTGAATCCTCATACAGGATTGTGACTGGGAGTCGTGTGGCAATGTGGGTGTGTCCCACGTGAATGTTTTGGCCCACCCCTGGCCCAGTCTCTAGGGGCGGGCGTTGGAGTTTAACCGCTCGGGGCAGTCGTTTGCAAGATGCTCACTCGAGCCACAAACAAAACAAGCTCCATAGGCCCGCCTCCTTTGTGCTCCAGGTGCCCTAAATGTTGCCCTGCTCGTGTCCATAGCTTCGTCAGCAGGGGGGGCCGTAGGCGCACAGAGCGCAGGAACAGAGGAGCGTGGGGAGGGCGGAGCTCGGTCGGAACCGGAAGGGAGAGGGACGACGCGTGCCTGGCCACGCCCTTCGCCTCGTTCCCGACGGCGTTCTTCTAACCGGTTGTCGAGTCGTATGACCAGATCGATGAGCCCATCTAAGTCCCGCGGTTCGTCCTTCGCCACCAGATGCTCTTTTAGGACCAGTGACAGTCCGTTTACAAAGGCGGCGCGGAGGGCAGTGCTATTCCAGCCGGATCTCGCCGCCGCGATGCGGAAGGCGACTGCATAGGCAGCTGCGCTCCGACGCCCCTGTATCATTGACAGTAGCGCGGTTGAAGCGGTCTCTCCTCTATTGGGGTGGTCGAACACTGTTCTGAGCTCCCGCACAAACCCATCGTATGTATGAAGGAGCCGTGAGTTCTGCTCCCAGAGCGCTGTAGCCCAAGCGCGTGCCTCCCTGCGAAGCAGGTTTATTACATAAGCTACTTTGCTAGTGTCAGTCGCGTACATCACGGGACGCTGTGCGAAGACGAGCGAACACTGCATCAGAAAATCCGCGCACGTCTCCACACAGCCTCCGTACGGTTCTGGAGGGCTTATGTAAGCTTCTGGGGACGGAGGAAGGGACCGTTGAACGACCAGTGGAACGTCACTATCACGCGCAGGGTCCTCGGGAGGGAGAGCCGCAGCGGCGCCCGGAGGGCGCGCTTCCACTTGTGCGGCGAGAGCCTCCACCCTGCGGTTTAGGAGAACGTGCTGCTCGGTCATTAAATCGATCCGAGTGGTGAAAGCGGTGAGGATCCGCTGCAACTCACCGATTACCCCTCCCGAAGACGCCGACGCGCCCTGTTCTTCCATTGGCCGTTCAACAGCCGGTTGACGCCCCTCGGGATCCATGACGCTGGCCGAGATATCCTGTTGTGAAAGTGTAGGAACACGGACCCACAACAGGGGGCGCAAATGAACGGACAATGGAGAAGGTGACTAACAAGGTTTTACTGTTGTGAAACGTGCACAACTAATACAACAATTGACAATGTGGAGGTAAGCCGAATTCCACTGGTGTCGTGTGGGCAGGCTCGAAGGTAGGAGACGTCCGTCCAAGTCGAACCGGAACCACCCGGGTTTCCTCTGCCACCGAACCCTGGAAGTACTGGAACCGCCAAGTCCCGAATTCCCAGGTGGCCACTGCCTCCGCTCGTCGGATCCGGTACTGCTGGCAAGAAAACAGTAGACACACAGGTGTGGGTGCGGCTGCACCCAGTAACACAGAGGAGGGGAGAAGTCGCCTCCACCTCACGTCACAATGCTGCAGGAAGGTGAGTACTTATCTGAAGCTACGGCTTCTTGTAAACAGCTGTCCTGCAATGCTCAACAAGGAAGACAATATAATAATGTACGAAGTACAGCAGAGAACGTTACCTTTATCTTAAGGCGATATCTCGGCACTGAGGTGGAGACGCCGTCCTACTGATATACCTCCGTGCTGAGTGGAACAGCTGTGTCCAGTGATGGGTGACAGCTGTCACCCAGGCTGCTCCCATAAGGTGGCAGCGCCCTCTGGTGCCTGGAGCCCGCACTCCAGGCAGGGCGCCCTCTGGTGGTGGTGGGCCAGCAGTACCTCCTCTTCAGCGGCCCACACAACAGTTGTTCTTATTTTCTTCAATTAGTGATGAGTAGTAAGATGTCCTAGCTTTACGGAGGGCTTTTTTATAGAGCAACAGACTCTTTTTCCAGGCTAAGTGAAGATCTTCTAAATTAGTGAGACGCCATTTCCTCTCCAACTTACGGGTTATCTGCTTTAAGCTGCGAGTTTGTGAGTTATACCACGGAGTCAGGCATTTCTGATTTAAAGCTCTCTTTTTCAGAGGAGCTACAGCATCCAAAGTTGTCTTCAATGAGGATGTAAAACTACTGACGAGATACTCTATCTCACTTACAGAGTTTAGGTAGCTACTCTGCACTGTGTTGGTATATGGCATTAGAGAACATAAAGAAGGAATGATATCCTTAAACCTAGTTACAGCGCTTTCTGAAAGACTTCTAGTGTAATGAAACTTATTCCCCACTGCTGGGTAGTCCATCAGAGTAAATGTAAATGTTATTAAGAAATGATCAGACAGAAGGGAGTTTTCAGGGAATACTGTTAAGTCTTCAATTTCCATACCATAAGTCAGAACAAGATCTAAGATATGATTAAAGTGGTGGGTGGACTCATTTACATTTTGAGCAAAGCCAATTGAGTCTAATAATAGATTAAATGCAGTGTTGAGGCTGTCATTGTCAGCATCTGTGTGGATGTTAAAATCGCCCACTATAATTATCTTATCTGAGCTAAGCACTAAGTCAGACAAAAGGTCTGAAAATTCACAGAGAAACTCACAGTAACGACCAGGTGGACGATAGATAATAACAAATAAAACTGGTTTTTGGGACTTCCAATTTGGATGGACAAGACTAAGAGTCAAGCTTTCAAATGAATTAAAGCTCTGTCTGGGTATTTGATTAATTAATAAGCTGGAATGGAAGATTGCTGCTAATCCTCCGCCTCCGTGCTACGAGCATTCTGGCAGTTAGTGTGACTCGGGGGGTGTTGACTCATTTAAACTAACATATTCATCCTGCTGTAACCAGGTTTCTGTAAGGCAGAATAAATCAACATGTTGATCAATTATTATATCATTTACTAACAGGGACTTAGAAGAGAGAGACCTAATGTTTAATAGACCACATTTAACTGTTTTAGTCTGTGGTGCAGTTGAAGGTGCTATATTATTTTTTCTTTTTGAATTTTTATGCTTAAATAGATTTTTACTGGTTATTGGTGGTCTGGGAGCAGGCACCGTCTCTACGGGGATGGGGTAATGAGGGGATGGCAGGGGGAGAGAAGCTGCAGAGAGGTGTGTTAGACTACAACTCTGCTTCCTGGTCCCAACCCTGGATAGTCATGGTTTGGAGGATTTAAGAAAATTGGGCAGATTTCTAGAAATGAGAGCTGCTCCATCCAAAGTGGGATGGATGCCGTCTCTCCTAACAAGACCAGGTTTTCCCCAGAAGCTTTGCCAATTATCTATGAAGCCCACCTCATTTTTTGGACACCACTCAGACAGCCAGCAATTCAGGGAGAACATGCGGCTAAACATGTCACTCCTGGTCCGATTGGGGAGGGGCCCAGAGAACACTACAGAGTCCAACATTGTTTTTGCAAAGTTACACACCGATTCAATGTTAATTTTAGTGACCTCCGATTGGCGTAACTGGGTGTCATTACTGCCGACGTGAATTACAATCTTACCAAATTTACGCTTAGCCTTAGCCAGCAGTTTCAAATTTCCTTCAATGTCGCCTGCTCTGGCCCCCGGAAGACAATTGACTATGGTTGCTGGTGTCGCTAACTTCACATTTCTCAAAACAGAGTCGCCAATAACCAGAGTTTGATCCTCGGTGGGTGTGTCGCCGAGTGGGGAAAAACGGTTAGAAATGTGAACGGGTTGGCGGTGTACACGGGGCTTCTGTTTAGAACTACGCTTCCTCCTCACAGTCACCCAGTCGGCCTGCTTTCCCGGCTGCTCGGGATCTGCTGGAAAGGAACTAACAGCGGCTAAGCTACCTTGGTCTGCACCGACTACAGGGGCCTGGCTAGCTGTAGAATTTTCCACGGTGCGGAGCCGAGTCTCCAATTCGTCCAGCCTGGCCTCCAGAGCTACGAATAAGCTACACTTATTACAAGTACCATTACTGCTAAAGGAGGCCGAGGAATAACTAAACATTTCACACCCAGAGCAGAAAAGTGCAGGAAAGACAGGAGAAGCCGCCATGCTAAATCGGCTAAGAGCTAGTAGCTGCGCTAAGCTAGCGGATTCCTAAAAACACACAAAGTGAATAATGTGTGAATATGATGCCACAAGCTTGGTGCACCTATCTTTGGACAGTTTTTCCCATTTCTCTTTGCAGCACATCTCAAGCTCCATCAGGTTGGATGGGGAGCGCTGATGCACAGCCATTTTCAGATCTCTCCAGAGATGTTTAATCAGATTCAGGTCTAGACTCTGGACTGGGCCACTCAAGGACATTCACAGAGTTGTCCTGAAGCCACTCCTTTGACATCTTGGCTGTGTGCTTTGGGTCACTGTCCAGCTGAAAATGAACCGTCGCTCCAGTCTGAGGTCAAGAGCACTCTGGAGCAGGTTTTCATCCAGGATGTGTCTGTACATTGCTGCAATCATCTTTCCCTCAATGTTCTTTTTCAGTCCCAGTTCCTGCTGCTGAAAAACATCCCCACTGCATGATGCTGCCACCACCATGCTTCACTGTAGGGATGGTGCCTGGTTTCCTCCAAACATGACGCCTGGCATTCACACTAAAGATTTCAATCTTTGTCTCATCAGACCAGAGAATTTTGTTTCTCATGGTCTGTGAGTCCTTCAGGTGCCTTTCGGCAAACTCCAGGTGGGCTGTCGTGCTTTTTACTAAGGAGTGGCTTCCGTCTGAACACTACCATACAGGCCTGATTGGTGGATTGCTCCAGAGAGGGTTGTCCTTCTGGTCACCTCCCTTATTCAGGGAGGTGACCAAGAACCCTATCTCCCCTGATCACTCAGTTTAGACACGTGGCCAGCTCTAGGAAGAGCCCTGGTGGAGCTGAACTTCTTCCATTTATGGATGATAGAGCACTGTGCTCAGTCGGCCCTTCAAAGCAGCAGAAATGTTTCTGTACCCTTCCCCAAATTTGTGTGACAATCCTGTCTCTGATGTCTACAGACAATTCCTTTGACTTCATGCTTGGTTTGTGCCCTGACATGCACTGTCAACTGTGGGACCTTGTATGTAGACAGCTGCATGCCTTTCCAAATCATGTCCAATCAACTCAATTTACCCCAGGTGGACTCCAGTTAAGCTGTAGAAACATCTCAAGGATGATCACTGGAAAAAGGATACACCTGAGCTCAATTTTGAGCTTCATGGCAAAGGCTTATGTACAAGTGATTTCTTATTTTTTTTTAATTTTTAATAAATTTACAAAAACCTCAAAAAACCTTTTTCATGTTGCTATTATGGGGTATTGTGTGTACAATTTTGAGGAAAAAACTGAATTCCATCCCATTTTGAAATAAGGTTGTAACATACAAAAAAAAAAAAAGTGGAATAAGTGCAGTGCTGTGAATACTTTCTGGATACACTGTATTTCATATGACTAGATCTGTAGCTCGTGTGTGTTGCTGGCAGGTGTCCCCATAAATGAAACGGCGCACGCACACACTTCTTCAAACATATTCAATGTCCTTGACTTACGTTGTCGAGGTCTTTGCGGAGAGCAATCTTACTGCTGACAAGTTCATGTGCCAGGTCATCGTTTTCCTGCTCCAAACGCATGTTCGCTTCTTGCAAACGCCGGTTCTCTCGCTGGACAAAAGATGGGGGGAGCACAGGGAGAAAAATGCAAAAAGAAGAGGAAAAAAGAATAATAACAGCAGGAGACAAACACAATGAAAGCAGAAGAATAACACAGGGGAAAGATTGGGAAACCGAAAGGGAGAACATACAGTACAAATGAAGAAAAGTGAAGTTACACCAAAGAGGAAGGAAAGTAAAATAGTCGAGGCAGCGTTTGTTAATCATAAAGAGGTCTGACTGAATGTGTAATAATCTCTTCAGCTAAGAACATCTTTACACAGTATAAGAGTCAACTGTAATGTTTAACTAAATACTACAAGAAAAAGAAGTTGCATTTAAAAGAAACTTTTAAAAATTAAAAATACTAGAAAATAGTCTTAATCCCAACATTAAACCTTTTAAAAAGACAATAAGCCCTCTACAATAAACTTCTGAAAGGGTTTATGTAATCACCTAGTTTGTCTGTGGTCAAGATTCTCAAAGAGGTTTTGCTATTTAGTCACATTTGTAGATGCAAAGAGGGAAAAGCGATTATATTTTGTGGATGATCAACATCGAGACTTTTTTCACCATAGAATTGGCCCTCATAGCTAGAAATGAATTGTGGGTCACTTTTCCTATTAAGTCAAACAGATCCAAGTGTGGCCCAGTTTTTTTAAGCAACTGATTCCCATTCCCAAACACAGAGGACATGATTTTTTTTTTAATTAACTCCTAAAGTATCTGGTTTGAATGATTCACTTCAGTTTGATTATAAGAAATTCATGTTTCCACCCAAGTTATGCAAACATTCCATTACAACATACAGTAGGGTTCAGAATAATAGTAGTACTATGTGACTAAAAAGATTAATCCAGGTTTTGAGTGTATTTCTTATTGTTACATGGGAAACAAGGTAACAGTAGATTCAGTAGATTCATCAATTTTGTGGAACAAACAGGTGCGAATCAGGTGTCCCCTATTTAAGGATGAAGCCAGCACCTGTTGAACATGCTTTTCTCTTTGAAAGCCTGAGGAAAATGGGACGTTCAAGACATTGTTCAGAAGAACAGCGTAGTTTGTTAAAAAATTGATTGGAGAGGGGAAAACGTATACGCAGGTGCAAAAAATTATAGGCTGTTCATCTACAATGATCTCCAATGCTTTAAAATGGACAAAAAAAAAAAAAAAAAACAGAGACGCATGGAAGAAAATGGAAAACAACCATCAAAATGGATAGAAGAATAACCAGAATGGCAAAGGCTCACCCACTGATCAGCTCCAGGATGATTAAAGACAGTCTGGAGTTACTTGTAAGTGCTGTGACAGTTAGAAGCACCTGTGTGAAGCTAATTTATTTGCAAGAATCCCCCGCAAAGTCCCTCTGTTAAATAAAAGACATGTGCAGAAGAGGTTACAATTTGCCAAAGAACACATCAACTGGCCTAAAAGAAATGGAGGAATATTTTGTGGACTGATGATAGTAAAATTGTTGTTTTTGGGTCCAAGGGCCGCAGACAGTTTGTGAGGCGACCCCCAAACTCTGAATTCAAGCCACAGTTCACAGTGAAGACAGTGAAGCATGGTGGTGCAAGCATCATGATATGGGCATGTTTCTCCTACTATGGTGCTGGGCCTATATATCACATACCAGGTATCATGGATCAGTTTGGATATGTCAAAATACTTGAAGAGGTCATGTTGCCTTATGCTGAAGAGGACATGCCCTTGAAATGGGTGTTTCAACAAGACAATGACCCCAAGCACACTAGTAAATGAGCAAAATCTTGGTTTCAAACCAACAAAATTAATGCCTCACACATGTGAGGCATTAATTTTTCCCTTGCTTTTCCCTTGCTCTCTTTGGCTGCTTTCAGTGATGCCGGTATTTGGTTAGACTCTTTCTCTCCGATTGTTCTGTCTGAGTTATTTTCATTAGTTACTTCTTCCAAACCATCAACATGTCTATTAGACCCCATTCCTACCAGGCTGCTTAAGGAAGCCCTACCATTAATTAATGCTTCGATCTTAAATATGATCAATCTGTCTTTATTAGTTGGCTATGTACCACAGGCTTTTAAGGTGGCACTAATTAAACCATTACTTAAAAAGCCATCACTTGACCCAGCTATCTTAGCTAATTATAGGCCAATCTCCAACCTTCCTTTTCTCTCAAAAATTCTTGAAAGGGTAGTTGTAAAACAGCTAACTGATCATCTGCAGAGGAATGGTCTATTTGAAGAGTTTCAGTCAGGTTTTAGAATTCACCATAGTACAGAAACAGCATTAGTGAAGGTTACAAATGATCTTCTTATGGCCTCAGACAGTGGACTCATCTCTGTGCTTGTTCTGTTAGACCTCAGTGCTGCTTTTGATACTGTTGACCATAAAATTTTATTACAGAGATTAGAGCATGCCATAGGTATTAAAGGCACTGCGCTGCGGTGGTTTGAGCCATATTTATCTAATAGATTACAATTTGTTCATGTAAATGGGGAATCTTCTTCACAGACTAAGGTTAATTATGAAGTTCCACAAGGTTCTGTGCTAGGACCAATTTTATTCACTTTATACATGCTTCCCTTAGGCAGTATTATTAGACAGCATTGCTTAAATTTTCATTGTTACGCAGATGATACCCAGCTTTATCTATCCATGAAGCCAGAGGACACACACCAATTAGCTAAACTGCAGGATTGTCTTACAGACATAAAGACATGGATGACCTCTAATTTCCTGCTTTTAAACTCAGATAAAACTGAAGTTATTGTACTTGGCCCCACAAATCTTAGAAACATGGTGTCTAACCAGATCCTTACTCTGGATGGCATTACCCTGACCTCTAGTAATACTGTGAGAAATCTTGGAGTCATTTTTGATCAGGATATGTCATTCAATGCGCATATTAAACAAATATGTAGGACTGCTTTTTTGCATTTGCGCAATATCTCTAAAATTAGAAAGGTCTTGTCTCAGAGTGATGCTGAAAAACTAATTCATGCATTTATTTCCTCTAGGCTGGACTATTGTAATTCATTATTATCAGGTTGTCCTAAAAGTTCCCTGACAAGCCTTCAGTTAATTCAAAATGCTGCAGCTAGAGTGCTAACAGGGACTAGAAGGAGAGAGCATATCTCACCCATATTGGCCTCTCTTCATTGGCTTCCTGTTAATTCTAGAATAGAATTTAAAATTCTTCTTCTTACTTATAAGGTTCTGAATAATCAGGTCCCATCTTATCTTAGGGACCTCATAGTACCATATCACCCCAATAGAGCACTTCGCTCTCAGACTGCAGGCTTACTTGTAGTTCCTAGGGTTTGTAAGAGTAGAATGGGAGGCAGAGCCTTCAGCTTTCAGGCTCCTCTCCTGTGGAACCAGCTCCCAATTCAGATCAGGGAGACAGACACCCTCTCTACTTTTAAGATTAGGCTTAAAACTTTCCTTTTTGCTAAAGCTTATAGTTAGGGCTGGATCGGGTGACCCTGAACCATCCCTTAGTTATGCTGCTATAGACTTAGACTGCTGGGGGGTTCCCATGATGCACTGAGTGTTTCGTTCTCTTTTTGCTCTGTATGCACCACTCTGCATTTAATCATTAGTGATTGATCTCTGCTCCCCTCCACAGCATGTCTTTTTCCTGGTTCTCTCCCTCAGCCCCAACCAGTCCCAACAGAAGACTGCCCCTCCCTGAGCCTGGTTCTGCTGGAGGTTTCTTCCTGTTAAAAGGGAGTTTTTCCTTCTCACTGTCACCAAGTGCTTGCTCACAGGGGGACGTTTTGACCGTTGGGGGTTTTCCGTAATTATTGTATGGCTTTGCCTTACAATATAAAGCGCCTTGGGGCAACTGTTTGTTGTGATTTGGCACTATATAAATAAAATTGATTTGATTTGATGTGAAGAAATCATGAAAAACTGTGGTTATACAACTAAAATACTAGTTTAGTGACTCACAGGATTGCTAAAAAAGCAGTTTGAACATACCAGTAATAGTTTTGAGTTTGTAGCGTCAATAGCAGATGCTACTATTATTGTGAACACCCCCTTTTCTACTTTTTTTTTTACTAATAGCCCAATTTCATAGCCTTAAGAGTGTGCATATCATGAATGCTTGGTCTTGCTGGATTTGTGAGAACCTATTGGTACCTTGTTTCCCATGTAACAATAAGAAATATACTCAGAACCTGGATTAATCTTTTTAGTCACATAGCACTACTATTATTCTGAACACTACTGTATGTATGACGAAGAGCTGCACGCAACAACTACATCACTGTTGATCTAAATGACAAATATATTAAACTCCAATGCACATGTGAGCTTATGTTCACCTCATATCTCTCAATGGGGGCCTCCTGCTGCTCCTGCTGCTCCCTCATGGTGTGATACTCCTTCTCAAACTTCTTCAGCTTCTTCTGACTAATCTGAAGAGTTGTGAGAGAATATGCATCACACAAATTAAAAGTTGTACTCTTAACCCTTATTACACACAGGACAAAAAATGGAAAGCCAAACTAGTTTGGTAGTCACATGTGCATTTGAGGTGGCAGCCATGAAGAGAAAAAGAAAAAAAAAAATTCCACATTCTTCTCAACGACACAGGATTTATCATCTCTGCTGGACCGTGGGGCTACTGGTTATACAAAACACATAGCAGTCAGTAGGTCTGAAATTGTATTACAGTATTTAAAATGAACGTGCAACACAAATGCAGAATTGTGGGTGGGCGCATGTGTTAAAAATCAGTTTTCCCAGTGTTTTAAACCTTCCTGGGACTCATCACCCAATGATAACAGAAGTGGATTAGCTTGGCCCACATGTCCTGTATGTGTGTTATCTGTGCGTGATTGCTGAGTGTATTTAGTCATGTGCTCCGTTTTATAAAAGTGATCAAGACAAAAAAAAAAAAAAAGGAAATTATACAGAAGACAACTGAAGACACTTATCTATATCATTTAACTCCCAGACCCCTACTTCCCCATCGGTTTTTGACTCCTGGATATCCAAAATACAACTGAGTAAACTAATGTCTGGTCTGGCTATTAAATCTTTAGATCCTCCATATAAATTAGTCTTTTTCAAATATTAAAATGCACTGGCATATACCTTAAAGGCAATGATCTCTTGTATTTGTAAAATAAGACTTAGAAATAACATGACTGCACTGAGCATGATGGAAAGAATTGCCTTCTAATCAGAAGCTAGTATCATCAATCAATGAGGACCTCAGTCATCTTGTCAATTAACCCTCCAACACTGATGCACAAACTTCAGATTAGCCTACTATTAGATTTAATTTCACAAAGATCTGGAGCTTCACGCTCCTTAAAAGATAACAGCATCATCAAACACTTCTGTTCAGCGTATTCATGACTCCATAAGCTCTACGCAGATATCTCCAGATCTCAAAGGCTGAGGATCCAGAAGCTTGAATGCCATTACTGAGAAAAGCGAATGTCTCTACAAGTTAAACGTGTGTGCATGCTTTACATATATACACAGTATAAAATATTTTGCTGCTTTCTGAGAAGTCTCATGGTCACCAGCATGTGAATTAATGTTCAGAATTTATATTTCTCTCATGAGAAAACATCTGCAAGTGATGTGACTTAATAGTGGTGTTTGCCTCAGGTTCTTATAAGATGTGTCTCCTGTCCGTCTGTTTGAAAACCAAAACCTCAAACATCCATTCATTAAAGGAAAAAAAAAGGAAAAGATAGAAAACTTGACACCTCTTGTAACAGAAGATGAAATAAAGGTGAGACAAAAGTTATCTTTAAAGTAAGAACCTCTAAACTAGGCCAGACGTTTTAAAACAGGTCAGGACACACCACTCACCACTGCCCTCTACTGGTATTTAAGCAGTACTGCAGACCTGTAATGCAAGTATTTTTGCCCAACTTATCCTTGAATTTTGAGCTTAATTTTTGATTGTTTTGTACTCCCCCACACTTTTCTAACAGTCTGTGGTTTTCTGGATATTTTGAAGCCTGTGATCTGTGACAGATGAGGTGTAGATTTTCAGTTTCCTAAATAGTGTAGGGGAAACCGGGGCACGGTGAATCACGGGGCACAGTGAATCATTAGCTACGAGGTCTGTTAGAAAAGTATCCGACCTTTTTATTTTTTTGCAAAAACCATATGGATTTGAATCACGTGTGATTGCATCAGCCAAGCTTGAACCTTCGTGCGTATGCGTGAGTTTTTTCACGTCTGTCGGTTGTGTCATTCGCCTGTGAGCAGGCTTTGAGTGAGGAGTGGTCCTCCCCCCTCGTCGGATTTTCATTGTGAGGAAAATGTCTGAATGGCTGGAGCAGCGCTGCATCAAATTTTTCCAGAAACTGTGCGAGACAGCCAGGTGGACACCATTCGGAAAATTCAGATGGCTTTCAGGGACGATTTTATGGGCATCACAGAGATTAAGGAGTGTTACAGCCGGTTTAAAGACGGCGCACAATGGCGGAGGGCGCGCCGCGCTCTGAGCGGCGATCGACAGGCTGAAACGACCAGATCATTTCCAAACTGAATGCTGTGTTGATCCGGGACGTCGTCTGACTACCAGAGAAATGGCAGAAAAGGTGGACATCAGCACTTTCCCGGCACATTCCACTGTTAAAGGAGATTTTGTCATGAAAACAGGAGCGGAGGAATTCGCCACGGAGCCGCTAATGGCGCAGAACGAAAGCACCTTCGTGTTGGTCTCACAGAACATGTGACATGCCCAGATCTTCAACAATTTCTCGGATACTCACTCGACTGAAAAGCCACCCAAAGCCGTCTGAATCTTCCGAATGGTGGAAGAGCTGGGTATGTCCCGTGAGACTACCAACATGGAGGTGCTTTTTGTTCTGCTCCATTACGCGGCTCTGTCCTGACGCGCGAATTCTGCCGCACGTCTTTCATTACAAAATCTCCTGTAACAGTGTAATGTGCAGAAAAAGTGCTATGTCCACCTCTCTTGCCATTTCTCTGGTAGTCAGACGACGTCCCGGATCAACACAGCCTTCACTTTGGAAATGATCTGGTCGTTTCAGCCTGTCGATCGCCGCTCGGAGCGCGGCGCGCCCTCCGCCATTGTGCGCTGTCTTTAAACCGGCTGTAACACTCCTTAATCTCTGTGATGCCCATAAAATCGTCCCTGAATGCAATCTGAATTTTCCAAATGGTGTCCACCTGGCTGTCTCTCACAGTTTCTGGAAAAATTTGATGCAGCAAAGCTCCAAATCATTCAGACATTTTCCTCACAATGAAAATCCGACGAGGGGGGAGGACCAGTGCTCACTCAAAGCCTGCTCACAGGTGAATGACGCAACCAACAGGTGTGAAAAAAAAAATCACGCATGCGCACGAAGGTTCAAGCTTGGCTGATGCAATCACACATGATTCAAATCCATATGGTTTTTGCAAAAAATAAAAAGGTCAGATACTTTTCTAACCGACCTCGTATATCTGCAGAACTACATATTTGCAGAAGTTATGCCATATTTTTATGCATAAAGACACCCCCTTATAAATTAGTGCATTGTTTTTTGGATACATTAAGGGTAAAGCTAAGTGGCAAGTGAAGTCAGTTTTTTCCTGTCAAAAGTAAATTTTGTGGATGTCAGTGTCTTTGTATTTATTTCTCACAACAGAGGAAAGGTGTCACAAAAATTGTTATTAGTTAGAAGACTACCCCGTCCAACTGATGAGCATGTGTTATGTCTTCTCCAGACTATCAGCTATTTGATAACATGACTCGTGTGTCACATGCACACAGGGCAGTGAATCAGTCTAGAAAGTGATTTACTAAGCCCCAGTATCAAGTGGATGACAAATATTACTTGTTGAAGCTTATACATTTATTTTTCTACAAACTATTTCTATAATTTGTGTATATAAACAACTGTTTTCATGTTTGAACAGAAATTATGACAATTGTATTTATAATAGTTTCTAAAGGACTTATATCACTATATAAGACACTCACACATTACACAGCTGGTTTGCTGGATTATAGTTTGTATATGCATCAGCATATACGAGGGCTGTCAATAAAGTATAGGTCCTTTTTATTTTTTTCAAAAACTATATGGATTTCATTCATATGTTTTTACGTCAGACATGCTTGAACCCTCGTGCGCATGCGTGAATTTTTCCACGCCTGTCGGTGACGTCATTCGCCTGTGAGCACTCCTTGTGGGAGGAGTCGTCCAGCCCCTCGTCGGAATTCCTTTGTCTGAGAAGTTGCTGAGAGACTGGTGCTTTGTTTGATCAAAATTTTTTCTAAACCTGTAAGGCACATCGAGGTGGACACGGTTCGAAAAATTAAGCTGGTTTTCGGTGAAAATTTTAACGGCTGATGAGAGATTTTGAGGTGATACTGTCGCTTTAAGGACTTCCCACGGTGCGAGACATCGCGCAGCGCTCCCAGGCGCCGTCGTCAGCTTGTTTCAAGCTGAAAACCTTCACATTTCAGGCTCTATTGATCCAGGACGTCGTGAGAGAACAGAGAAGTTTCAGAAGAAGTCGGTTTCAGCATTTTATCCGGATATTCCATTGTTAAAGGAGACTTTTTTAATGAAAGACGTGCGGACGGGTCCGTGCGGACGGGTCCGTGCGGACGGGTCCGTGCGGACGGGTCCGTGCGGACGGGTCCGCGCGTCGGGACGCAGCCGGCATGGTGTGCGGCACAGGAAAAACACCTCCTTGTTGATAACCATTTGTAAAATCCAGGCGGCTTTTGATGGCTTTCAGTGGAGTGAGTATATGAGAAATTGTTTAACAGCTGGACATGTTCCAACTTGTGCTTAAGGCTTCCAACAGAGGTGTTTTTCCTGTGGCGGAGCGTCGCAGCAGCTGCGAGCCGACGCTGCAATCCGTCCGCACGTCTTTCATTAAAAAAGTCTCCTTTAACAATGGAATATCCGGATAAAATGCTGAAACCGACTTCTTCTGAAACTTCTCTGTTCTCTCACGACGTCCTGGATCAGTAGAGCCTGAAATGTGGAGGTTTTCAGCTTGAAACAGGCTGACGACGGCACCTGAGAGCGCTGCGCGATGTCTCGCACCGTGGGAAGTCCTTAAAGCGACAGTATCACCTCAAAATCTCTCATTAGCCGTTAAAATTTTCACCGAAAACCAGCTTAATTTTTCGAACCGTGTCTACTTCGATGTGCCTCACAGGTTTAGAAAAAATTTTGATCAAACAAAGCACCAGTCTCTCAGCAACTTCTCAGACAAAGGAATTCCGACGAGGGGCTGGACGACTCCTCCCACAAGGAGTGCTCACAGGCGAATGACGTCACCGACAGGCGTGGAAAAACTCACGCATGCGCACGAGGGTTCAAGCATGTCTGACGTAAAAACATATGAATGAAATCCATATACTTTTTGAAAAAAATAAAAAGGACCTATACTTTATTGACAGACCTCGTATACAATCATTTTGAAGAAATCTTTATAATCATGTGTTTTATCCATTATAGTCTAAGTTGATTCACTGTGCCCCGGACACCGATTCACTGTGCCCCGTGAATTAGTGTCTGGGGCACAGTGAATCAAAAATTTTAAAATCGATTTTAAACACCTGTAAATTACACTTGGGGAGACATAAATAACACAGCCTTATAAACAACTTGGTATATTAAATCCACAATAGAATGACCTAAACCTATGCATAATGTGTTTATGCTGCCACAAAACAACATTCTGATCCACTGTGCCCCAGCTTCCCCTACCTGCTAAATTTGACAAATAATGACTTTACATTATAACTAAAAATAAAACCATTAATACAAGTAGGGTTGAGCTGGATACTCGTTTCAGATGAGTATCCGGTACGGATAAAGCATTTTTGACGAGCACGAGCATGATCAGAATAAAACTCATCAGTATCTGTGCTCGTGCTGAAGGAAAATTCTCATTGGCTAACTGACTGTCTTCACGCTCTGTGATTGGCCAGTCACACACAGCACCCACCCCTCCCTACACAGACTTCTCACACACAGACAGGATCTCTCTCTGCGCTTGGCTGGATTCTGCCTCACGTTGCTCTGTCAGTACTCTAAGTTTTCTTCAGCTCGCCTCTTTTTCAGTTTGTCTGATATTTAAAATTACTTGGTGAACTTGTTTTGTATCTTACGCGGTGCTTTTGACAGGACAGACCTGAAAACAGCTCCTGTCGCGTCGGTCACTACCTCCACTATGGTCGGGTTTTTTATTTATTTAATTATTTTTTAGCCGTCTGCTTGCTCTTCATTTGGTTTGGTGATATAAAGTCAGTTGGAAAACTTTGCTCATACTGAACGCGGTGCTTTTGAGAAGAATACAGTGAACAAGGCTGACATATTATTTCCCTGTTTGCCATCACTGGATGTTTGCATGAATCACCAAGTTCACACAGATCATTAAAAAATAAACAGTTTTACAGACCACTTACACACATGTAGCTGAACACACAAAGTCGCCTATATTCATATTTTTATGAATATGGCTGCATGCAGTATCTGACACTTTCTCACTGCAGTTCATAAAAATAAATTGGTCAGTCGAACAACCTCTCTCCCTCTCACACAGTCACTCACTCACTCACACACACACACACACACCTACCTTAATCAATATTGTTTAACTTTGTGTGGAAAAAACATGCCAAGAACATTGGGTAGTAAAAATAACAAATTGAAAAAAATCAGTTTGATCATAAAATTAAAAAAAAAGAAAGTTGTGTTGAGTATGACAACTCTTGTTCATGCATACTTAGTAATTCATAATTTCCTACTACATTGAATGTCAATTCTGAGGCTGTTCTGTTATTCATTCATACACTTAAGAATATTCATGTTCTGAGTTCATAAAAAACTTGTTCTATAAATAGTTCTCTTACTTTTGTGATCAAAAACATTGATTTGAATCTCAATTTTGAGACTGTTCTGCAGTTACTAATAGTTTTCAAATAAACAATAAATATAGCAACTTCTGATCAATCCATATCAATTTCAGACTTAAAATAATGTACTGATTTAAGCCCCAGCCATTTTGGGTTAAACCACGCCCGCTTCAGGTTTAGGCCCCGCCCACTACAAATACAGCTACGGATACAGATAATTTAGATGGCTGAACAGATACAGATAGTGGTGTACTCACTCATCCCTAAATACAAGTATTGAAAATAAAACTTAAAATTTGTCTGATGGATACAAGACTGAACATTCATTTTAATAAACTCGAATAGCCATAATACTTATCCTGTTGTGGTCTTTACTCACCTTCATGCTACACGCTAGTTCCATGAGTTTCTTTGCATTTTCCTCAGAACGGTACCTCTTTGGAACCGGGACACGAAAGAATTTGAGTGCACCCTCAAAGTCAGTTTGAATCAGATCATCTTTAGATGTCTGCCAAGAAAGATGTGAACACAGACATAACCAACCAACCAACCAACTTTATTTGTTAAGCAGTGGACCAAAGTGCTGTACAAAAGAATAAATAAAAATCATCATAAAAGGCATAATTCACATAAGACATAAAATTGTAAACAAAATACAACTAAAGTAATTAAAAGCTACAAAACATGAGTAAAATAACTATACGATAAAAAGCAATAAGATAAAATCAAATAAATGAATGAAGTCAAAGGTCAAGGAGAACAGATGGGTTTCAGAAGAGATTTAAAGCAGACAGAGATGAAGCCTGTCTAATTTGTTGAGGCAGGTTGTTCCATCATTTTGTAGCTGCAACAGCGAATGCACAATCCCCCCTGAGCTTCCGCTTCGGTTTAGGCATATTCAGGAGCAACTGATCAGCTGACCTGAGAGAGCGGGTGGGTTCATAAGCGTGTAGGAGCTCAGAGAGGTATGGAGGGGCAAGAGCATTCAGGGATTTAAAAACAAAAGTTTTTAAATGATTCTTAAAAATGTATGGGAAGCCAGTGGAGGAAGCTAAAATGGGAGAAATGTCCTCATATTTATGTGTAAAAGACGTGCAGCAGCATACTGCACCATGTGGAGACTGGCAACGGAGGATGCATTAATCCCCACATACAGAGCATCGAAAGAATTGGCTTTATTTTCGTCAGCTGCCTCAAATGAAAAAAGCTTGATTTAACAAAGTTCTGCCCTGATATGACTGTTGAATTTCAGATCAGTGTCCACTTTAACCCCTAGATTTGTGATGGTTGGCTTCATATACTGGGGTTAAGGAACCCAGTTCAAGCAGGGGGGTCCCATCACTTCTGTTTTCTTATCATTAAATTTTAAGGCATCTTATCATTAAATTTCCAGGCATGTAAATTAGTCACATGCAGTGGTAGGCACAGTTCTGCTAATCCAACTGATAATTAGCGAAGCTAACTTTTCTGTTAGCAGATTAGCTTTTCAGCTAACTTTGAAAACCATCAGCAGACCAGTTGGCTTCCACTAAATTTAATTCCCCTATCTTTCAGCCTGCTAACATTTTTTTGCTGGCACAATGAGTAAAGCTTAACAGTCAAAAACATTTGTAAACCCTAAAATCATACATGGAAATTCCTGTCTGTTGCGTGTTTTGCAACTGTCAGATCCCTGTGAGCTCAGCCCTCCCCCAGCAGAAGGGGGTAGGCCGGCTGCCGGTGCTGCAAAAAAGCATCATTTACTTTCCACATGCAATGGCACAGACGTGTGGCAGGAGACATGAAAAGCAAGGCACTTTTCACTCATGGTTTCACTCATAAACAAAACTAATTCCGGACAGTTTATCAACATTAACGGCAACTCATTTTTATAAAGTGAAAATATTTCACATATCTTTTAAAGTAATGTGAAAATTCTGAAAGTTTGAGCATCAACAGACACACGAACCGAAAGGCAATATGGGAAATGAGTCTCCTCTCAATCACTGCCTCCTCCCATCAAAATGCATACACGACTGCCATCTACTGGATGGGAGTATGAATAGCGACCAATGTGTGATCATTGGTCGCTATTCGTTGTGCTGAATCACACTTCACAAACAGAATTTTCAGTTTTGCAAATGGCTTTTTTTTACAAATGAAAAAAACATATTTACAAATATAATTTATTTGTAAAAACCAACACACACATTACAGTAACTTGTGTGTTGGTATTTACAAGTAAATAAACCAACCAGGGTGTTATGTGTCGACGTGGGTTGAGGAGCGGACCTGCGTTTGACGGAACCCAGCGCTAAAACAACCAGAAAGCGGTTCCAATAACAAAACAATTTTATTTTTTCCCCCCTCTGTGCGATACAAAGTGTACAAACGAAAACTGCGTCAGAGTGAAGGACGGCACGCTCTCCAGCGCCCAAAAGGATCGAAGCCCGGCGCTTCTGGACCCACGTTCACCGCCAAACACCCCCCAGGTGGACACGACAAACCGACTCTGCGAAGGATAGAAAAGGTGAGGTAAGTCAGCAGCTACAACTAATATCCTTCAAAGGCACACACTATCAGCAACACATTCAGGTCTGAATTTAAGCTTTATGTAAATGAGCAGCTTCTCACAACAGGTGGAGGATCATCAGTCCGCACGCCACGGCAGTGAGAAGCGAGCTACACAATTCTCATCAATGTTCAAATATTCTGCGTAACAAAATACCAAGTTACTGTTAACAATTATTCAGACAATCAATCACCTCTGATGTGTGCTGACAGCATGTGTCCCTCACCCGTCCTCCTTCACAGGCATGATGTGTCAAACCCAGGCGCGGTCCTCAGCGTCTCACAAACGAACATCACAAGGTCGAGTTCCCGGCAATTCTGCTTGAATCACACATGACTTAAATGCAGAACGCCATCTCATTATCTGCTTCAGCTGAAAGTCTTTAAGGTTGCACGTGAGCACCATCCACAGGTGCTGCACAATGCGTTGATGAGGGTGAAGGATTCTTCTGTCAGCACCTTCTCCACAGACAATAAATCAGTTTGCATACCACCTGGAGAGCAAAGAAAAGAAAAGAACACCAAAATGCCCAGCCAAACCCCCCCAACACACAACACAGGGAAGTCTGGAGTCCCCTGCTGGAGCTGTTGCCCCCACGACCCGAACCCAGAAAAGCGGTTGAAGATGAATGATGAGATGAGAACACCAACCAACCAGTGACTGAGAGGAGACTCATTTTCCATAATGCCTTTTGGCATGTGTGTCGATTAATGCGCAAACCTTTAGAATTAGCTCATTATGGACGTGAAGAGGAGAAGAATCAAACACAGTTTCCCTTCTATTATTATTTTATTAGTAAACAAGGAGTTTTTTTTTTTTTATTAGGGCGTGCAGAGTCTCACTCCACCCAAGATCCCAAAGTTGGCTGGACACAATCTAATTTTGTTTTCTGACATGTAAGGCAACATGGTGAGGGGAAGTAATCGTAATTTCTGTGCATTTCATCATTGTGTCAGTGTTGCCACAGTGGATCATACAGATGAAGAGTGAAATCACTGAAAGGCCTCTAAATTTTGAGTTTAAGTAACCCGAGAGCTAAATGGACAACATACACCACTTCTCTTGGCTTTCAGATGGTCCTTTTTGTGGAAAAATCTATGCAGAAAATTTTTGGTCCCCACACAACTTTAAAGGAAATTCTACTACAATTCCGCAGTGATCTCAATCTGTTCAAATCTAAATTATCCCAGAAGTGTGCTGTTCTTGCCAAGTTGACTCCCTGTGAAGATGGCTTCAAGTAGCATGTTTTGACACGCTTATGGCAAGGAAAGGTTTGGATAATTGAAGGCGCAGAGTCTTTCCGCAATGGCCTAACTCATGAACAAATGGAAGAAATGACTTAGTATTTGTCATATGACTTAGACTTAGTATGCATCATATGTGCATATAGCATATTTTTCATCATTTTGTCAACTGTGTGGGCTGAATACATACTCTAGAGTATGAATAAAACATTATTAGCATTGCTATTTGTTATATACTGCTAAATCTTCAAATAGAACAATAATACTTACATTGAAAAATACCGCTTAGTTATGAATGACAGTCACCGTCTTCAACGTTGTGTAGCAAAAAGCCTGCAGGATGGATTATGCCAGAACAAAGGCCATTGGGAAGCCAAGATCAAGGCCTTTCAAATGAGGTATGTTGTGTCCATTTAGCTCTTGGATCAATTAAAACTGCAATTCTGGGCCTGCCTCTATTCATCTTACTTTATAGATCCATCAACTGATTTGGCACAAGATTTAGGCTGAATGTTCCTCTGGAGCAACGTCAGATATACAAAGGGAATGGAGCATGGGTAGAATCAAACCAGGGATCGATTGGTGGGAGACAAGCATATTCACTACCATGCTGAACTTTTAAAAGTGTAAAAAATGCGAATGTTGAAAAAGCTTGTCATCAAAACATAGCCACAAAACACCAATGTGTTAAAGAAATATAATCAGTAAAACTACTGCAATAACACCAAAGATCTTAGCAAGGCTGAACATTCTCTGTGTGTTCTTTGTGTACTTACAAGTATGCAGCAAAATGGTGCTGTGCTGGTTAGGTCTTGGTTAAGTTTGTGTTAGATTTACATTTATGTGAACTATCTCACCTTCAGAAGAGCCAGTGCTACGTTGAAGATCACACTGATGCCCTGACGAGGGGAAAAAAAGGGCTTCAGAATGACTTCACTTTTTTTAATCAAGAGCTGAGTTTCTCAATTAATGCTACAAAACATTATTTGGAACTATGGATGCTTAAAGCTTACAAGGGTGGGGGTAACAGTGTGAGGATTGTGAGCCAGATGATAAGATGATGGACTGTACAGTATTTACATACATACATACGTACATACATACATCAGTGTTACATAATATGTGTCCTGCAAGAACATCAACTTCCTATACACAAAGTCTAGACTGAAGTCCAATAAGAGCCATTGGGTTTTTGTTATTCATGATCACACATTAAACTTTAAGAACTCACCGCCTCAAGTGCATTTCACCCGGAAGCAAACAAGGCAGGCTTTCAGTGGATGCAGAGCATTTTGTTTTGTTGGATATTGCAATTACACTGGACAATGAAGATTTTACTCCCTAAACTCTTGGGTGGGTTTTGTGGATTTTTGGCCTCCATCATATCTATTAGCATAAAGTCCAAAAAATAAGTGAGGTCACATTCTGGCAGATAAATGCTGCTCACATTTCCAGCTGCTCATCATCTTCTTTTATTTGCATTGCCTCTTGTTCATATAAAGTGTTGGATGGAATGGATACATGGCAGATAGTGAAATTTGGGTGCAACAACAACAACAACAACAAAAACAACAACAAAAACAGCTTCCAGGTACAACTCCATAGATTGATACCAAAGAGCTGCTAAAAAGATTTAGTTTGGTTACAAATGTAAAATCTCTAGAGATGTAAATTTGCCTCACTGTGCAGTTAAATTTTATGTAAATAAATTCAATATATTTAGTTAGATGTTTCATCAAATTCCTGAGATCCAGCAATAAAAGATTATTTTTGGGTTTATCTTGACAGTCGACCTCTGATTTAAATTTTTTTTTTGGGGGGTGGGTGTCAAGCATGAATAATGTTTTTAATTTTGATACCATCTACCCCTTATTTTGTTAAAGACCATATATTTATAGTCAGCTTAATTCCACATTCCTGTTACTGTAAATGACTGCTGTTATTTTAGGAAATTGAAAAATAAATAAATAAATAAATATTGCCTTTATTTTCTCTTCATATTTATCATCCACCTGTGCTATGTGACACTATTATTTTAACAGGTTATTAATGTCAATGAGCCACTTTCCAAGTTAAATGACATACAGCAACAACAAGAATAATGATGTTATTTATGCTAAAATGGGTTTTCTTCATTAAACCAGATTTTTTTTCTCTCAGTGATCACATTCTTTGCATGAACTTAACAGGACACTGGGCTCAGAAGTGTTTCCAACTCTCCAGTTTTCTTCATTTCTTGTATAAATGTCGTCTTCCAAAAACATCAAAGCCAATTGAAGAAAACAGGAATAGCTGAGCTTAAATTTGGCAGTCATTGCAAACATGTTACTATACTTCCCAATTTCAGTTTCAATAAATGCAGTAGTGTTCAGAATAATAGTAGTGCTATGTGACTAAAAAGATTAATCCAGGTTTTGAGTATATTTCTTATTGTTACGTGGGAAACAAGGTACCAGTAGATTCAGTAGATTCTCACAAATCCAACAAGACCAAGCATTCATGATATGTACACTCTTAAGGCTATGAAATTGGGCTATTAGCAAAAAAAAGGTAGAAAAGGGGGTGTTCACAATAATAGTAGCATCTGCTATTGACGCTACAAACTCAAAACTATTATGTTCAAACTGCTTTTTTTTAGCAATCCTGTGAATCACTAAACTAGTATTTAGTTGTATAACCACAGTTTTTCATGATTTCTTCACATCTGTGAGGCATTAATTTTGTTGGTTTGTTACCAAGATTTTGCTCGTTTACTAGTGTGCTTGGGGTCATTGTCTTGTTGAAACACCCATTTCAAGGTCATGTCCTCTTCAGCATAAGGTAACATGACCTCTTCAAGTATTTTGACATATCCAAACTGATCCATGATACCTGGTATGTGATATATAGGCCCACACCATAATAGGAGAAACATGCCCATATCATGATGCTTGCACCACCATGCTTCACTGTCTTCACTGTGAACTGTGGCTTGAATTCAGAGTTTGGGGGTCGTCTCACAAACTGTCTGCGGCCCTTGGACCCCAAAAGAACAATTTTACTCTCATCAGTCCACAAAATATTCCTCCATTTCTCTTTAGGCCAGTTGATGTGTTCTTTGGCAAATTGTAACCTCTTCTGCAGATGTCTTTTATTTAACAGAGGGACATTGCGGGGGATTCTTGCAAATAAATTAGCTTCACACAGGCGTCTTCTAACTGTCACAGCACTTACAGGTAACTCCAGACTGTCTTTGATCATCCTGGAGCTGATCAATGGATGAGCCTTTGCCATTCTGGTTATTCTTCTATCCATTTTGATAGTTGTTTTCCGTTTTCTTCCACGCGTCTGTTTTTTTTTTTTTTTGTCCATTTTACAGCACTGGAGATCATTGTAGATGAACAGCCTATAATTTTTTGCACCTGCGTATAGGTTTTCCCCTCTTCAATCAACTTTTTAATCAAACTACGCTGTTCTTCTGAACAATGTGTTGGACGCCCCATTTTCCTCAGTCTTTCAAAGAGAAAAGCATGTTCAACAGGTGCTGGCTTCATCCTTAAATAGGGGACACCTGATTCACACCTGTTTGTTCCACAAAATTGACAAACTCACTGACTGAATGCCACACTACTATTATTGTGAACACCCCCTTTTCTACTTTTTTTTTTTTTACTAATAGCCCAATTTCATAGCCTTAAGAGTGTGCATATCATGAATGCTTGGTCTTGTTGGATTTGTGAAAATCTACTGAATCTACTGGTACCTTGTTTCCTATGTAACAATAAGAAATATACTCAAAACCTGGATTAAACGTTTTAGTCACATAGCACTACTATTATTCTGAACACTACTGTATAATAAATATGTAGAAGCAAGTTATTCCTTGTTATTCATGGTGGACACTTCAAGGCAAATACATGCAATACATTGTGTAAACAAATCAATAATAAATGAATTGTTGTTTTAATATTAAAGCAGTGGGACACTGTATGGGACAAGTAAAAGGATTTCTTAAATACTTGTAAAACCTTTCTGAAACATCTTTATGCAAGTCCTCTTACTGCATGTGTGCATGCACAACCAACCTCACACAGTAGCAGGTCAATGATGTGGAAGACCATGTAAAGCGGGAACTTGGCTGTGAAGAGTGTCAGGAACCACTGAGAGGCGTACATATGAGCCTCCAGACCCACATTCAGGAAATGTGTGTACAAGTCTGGAATATACTCCTGTTAAATACAGAGAGGCACACGGATGGGGAAGGGGGGAATACAAGGAGAAAGCAAAGAAAGAATAACAGAGACAAAGTGAAGGCAGACATGGAAAGAAAAGGGAGAGAAAATAATGGTAAGTAAAACATTACAAAACTGACACGCTTGTTTAACATTACAAAATCTCTAACTAACCTCATAAACAAAAACATTTTAGTCCAGTTGCATTTTGGTCCACTCGTCCCAACCCAACTATACCTGCATGAGTCTCTCAAGTTGGAAGAACTTGCAATGTAGATCCTCAAAGTTCTGCTTGAAAAGGTCCCTGAGCCCATAATCAAACATGATCTTAACCAGAACACTAAAAGCTTGTTCCTCTGGCATCTAATGGATAAAAACAAGTGATTTAATAAACAGTGGCTTACATGAATTACCAACCCTTTGATAAAGATGCACTTTCAGATGAGATTACATTAGAAAATATATCTTTAAGTAGGTATGACGAACTAACTCCATACATTAAGTATGACTGCACTGAAAGAAATGTGCAAACTGTTCAAACTTGTAAAATAATTCCTCAGGATTCTGTTTAGTTTGGCACATTTAGCTGACTCCCGTCTACCATCTTGTAAAAACACAACATATAAAACTCCACTAGATGGCAATATTGACAATCTGTTGAATGCCTGATCATGAAAATCCCTCAGTAAAATAAAAACTTATCATGCACCAAATACACTTATCAAACATCAGTATCCTACAGACACTTTGTAAACAGAGTCGTGTTTGTGCATCGCATTTAAAAATTTTAAACCAAGTTTTTTCTACAGTACTGCAGAAAGAAAAAAAAGTGTGTGTGTGTGTGTGTGTGTGTGTGTGTGTGTGTGTGTGTGTGTGTGTGTGTGTGTGTGTGTGCGCAGAAATTTTTAATTGACCTGTCTGAGATATGTAAACTCACATGTAGCAGCAACACAGCAGCCAAGAAGGACTGACCCTGGCAGTAACCAATTTCCTCATCATATACAGAGTAGGCCTGAGGGAGAAGACAGCATCAGACATGATGTCCACCCAAAGCTACTAAACAGGATTTCAAGCATGCAAGCATTTACCACACAAACTGGACTTTCTAAAATGCAACTACAATATAAATGTTAAAAGTAGAAATGTGGCTACTGGTTGATTATGTACTGTTCCACCTGACTCAAACAAAAACCATTTGTTACTAAATAATAATAATAATTGATAATACATTAATACATTGATGATGTATGTATGAGGATACATACACCATCATCATCTACAACCACAAGATGGCAATGTGTACATGCATGACAAGCTGATCTTGTACACTGATCTGAATGAGGTACTGTCTGATCCACACTGTGGTGCAGAAAGTGGCACTAATGTCATACTAAACTGGATGCCAACCACCATAAAACGAAGAATTAAATGAGGAGGACATTCTATGTCTTAGAGAAGACAGAGAGGAAAAAAAATAGAATAAATCAAGACCATCCTATTGAATAAAAGAAGGAAAAACTTTCATTATTCAGCACTTAACTTTTTGAAATCAGTGGGACAGTCACAGGACAATGCTTGTTACTCCATGTACACTACACGATGCAGGACGCATGATTAACCTGAAACTCGGCCCAAAAAATTCTCGCACGAATGAAAAATCATATGAAAAAGGGCCAAAACTCGCACAGTGTAAAGCCAACATTTATGTGTCTAGACAGAATTAAGTGCACGTTTTACAACATCATCAAACATGCGCACGGCACAATATAATAAAATGAGCGCACATTCTCTCCACATGCAAAACATTTTGCGATGACACTTCCAGGGCTCCATAAAAATGCAAATTCAATTTATTAGTGGTTGCAAATGTACCAGAGACAATATTGGAATTTATCGGTTATCTGTAACTTCCGATACATTTTTGGGTGGTTTATCGTTTTATCTTATCAAAGATAACTTTTCAGTTATCTGATTATCTGTTATCAAAGTTAATTTTTCGGTTATCTGTGCCCACCACTGCTTATTGACAATATGATTTGTATATGTTTTTCATTTTTACAATGCATTTTTTTGACAGGTGTGACTAATAATCCAGTACAACATTTTGTCCGGAAAATATGGTTTGAAAAAAAATTACTTCAGCACTTCATAAGCCAATTCAGTCAAATATGTATAAATATTTCACTTGGAGCTACACAGATTGTTTCATTTCAGAGTATTTGATTACACCACATAAAATTTGAGTAAAGTTAGACATTACGCTTGTGAAGCTCCTTGGATTGACTTATGTTGTGATTTCACGGTATATAAAAAATTGGACAGAATTGATCAAATCCTAGGCGGAATTTTATAGCATTTTTTCCTTCTTGTAAGCTCTCTGGAATTATTTCTGTATATACCAACAAGTAAATGCAGAAGTTAAGAGTCACTGCTCACTGGCTGTTGAGAGGAGTGCCAGACAAATTAAAAGGTGTTGGAGTAAGTGATTTAAACAAAAAAGAAGGAACCAGGGTCATATTTACCATAACCTGCATCACTGAGCTTAGTGAGAAAAATCTTGTGTACCGAGTTTTACCCAGCTATACAGAGTCTTTTACACATCAAGCACACAGACAGGTGCACGCATGCAATTACTGGACCTGCTGTACACACAGGTAAAAACAGAAAGTCAATGAAAAGCAAATAGTGGTGTAGAGTGAAAGACAATGAGAAATTTAACAAGTGAATAGAAGGAATGAGGTAGAGTGTCTGAAACAGCGGTGTAGTGGCCTACTGAGCTACAAACACAAATAATGGATTTAAGTCAGACAAAGTGTGGATCAATCCGCATACACAGAGAAGGGAGGGCCCACTGAATTATTCAAACACACCTTGGTTTGTCTGGAAAGAGATGAATGACCTCACCTGATTTATGCATAATGAATAAAACGAAAATTAAAAACTGTGAAAACAATGCGGCGAGGCATTCAGGAGGGATTACCGGGAGTACAAAGTGAGTGAGAGAGTGTGTCACATACACATACGTAGAGTTTCACAGCCTTTATATTCAGCATTTGTTAATACCAAGTTGCAAGCAGCACACTGAAAAATATCTGCATATGGATTGGTTAGTGAGTCGAGTGCGTCCTGTTTGATTTTGTAATCACAAACACACAGATAGTTTTTCTGAGAAAGGAAACGGCTATTCTGAACTTGTGAAAGTACTCAGAAACTGAGCAAATGTTCACTTTAATGAGGAATGCTCTACAATTTCACTGCAAACATCTATGTTTAAGTTTGCACTTGCATTCACTTGCAGAATGTGAGCCTGTATCAAACAACGTATGTTTAGTACAGAGCCGTGTTTGCATATCACAATGTTTGTTCAGTATAATAATGTGACAATATAATGAAATTAATATTTTGTCTAATTTTGTAAGTCATGCTAATGAATAGAATATCAGTTACTCTACTGTGAAAGGCACCTTGTAAAACCACCAACATTGGTCCATCTTCTAAACTTTAGGTTATCAAAACCCTTGGTGATATTGCGCTCAAACACTCAAACAAAAGAGACACCTTGTTTTACATCATTTCCACCTTCCTGGTCCTGGTGTGAACAGTGTTCCCACAGAGACATCACGCTTCTGCATGACACCGGCTGTTATTAGACATCTTTGACAACAACCACACAGACCTTAACACCTATACCTCATCTGTACTGGATTACATCACCTTCTGCACGGACAGTGGTGACCACACAGAAGACAGTACAAACGCTCCCCAACCATAAGCCATGAATGAATGGTGCTGTTATTAGTCTGCTGAGGGCCTGAGATGCTGCTTTTGCTCAGGTGATTGAGAGGCCTGCAAAACAGCTAGGTCCAAAATGAGGAAAGGCATCAGGGAAGCGAAGCAATGTTACAAGAAGCGCATTGAGGAGCATTTCAGCAGTGCCGACTCCCAACGCCTGTGGCATCAAAGCCATCAGCAGCTGCAACAGCACCTACACAAGCTACACCCACTCTATCCTCTCAGACGACCAAATTGCTTCTTTGCAGCTCTGATTGCGCTGACAAACTACAAGACATGTGAGCACAGCAGGGACACTCACCACTAGTGGTGAGCCCACGTGAGGTGAGATGGACGCTGCAGCACATTACCCTAAAAAGGCTAATGTAGCTGACGGAGTAACCAGGAGGGTTCTGAAGCACTACATAGGGGAGCTGACAGTAGTGCTCACAGACCTGTTCAACACCTCCCTGGAGCAAGCCTCCATCACCATGTGCCTCAGTCAGCAACAATCATCCTGTACCAAAACAATCAGCCATCAGGTCCATCACCACAGTGGTGGTGAAGAAGTGCTTTGGGTAACACATCTTGGGACACTTGAAGAACAGTCCTGCAACACCGGCGCTCAGCTCTCCAGACTAAAGAGCATTTACAGAACCCACTGCATCAGGCAGGTCACAGCTATAAACAGGACAGCATACATCCTGGAAACTGCCTCTTCACCCCCCTGCCTTCTGGGAGGCACTACAGGACACTGTACGCTCGAACCTCAAGACTGATGAACAGTTTCTACCACAGAGCTGTCACACTACTGAACACATATCAAATCCACAGACAATCTCCTTGCACATCCACTACGCCACTTTAGAACATTGCATACAGTTGTAAATAGACTGTTTATTTGCTATCATACTGCCTTTGCTCACTGTAAATATATCAGTTATCAAGTTGTTCACCTGGTAAAACAACTTGAAGATGATTTTATCATATACCTATAAATGATAAATGCTCGCAGACACAATTGCGCATGCTCTCCCTTCGCTCACTGCTTCCGGGGTACGGATGCGGGACCCGCAAAGAATCCAAGTCATGGCCATGGAGCTCTGCGGCTGCAGTTACCGAGACCATGCAGCAGGCGCTGCGCATCAAAACAGCAAGCGTAGTCTCTGGACCTGTTGCTGCATGCAGCTCGGCACAGCAGACGGGGGGGTGGTGTGAGTGGCCCGCTGCGGCGCTATTTATTCTTTAGTGTTTTATCCAATCACGTTGGCGTATCATTTATAGGTATATGATAATGTATCATATTACCTCGGGTCACTGTTAATATCAGACTTTTAATTGTTTTTATTTTGGCTCCTGGAAGATGCCTCCAACAAAATTTCATTGTATTGTGCAATGACAATAAAGACGTCTTATCTTTGTGGACATAATGCTGCCTCTTTTTTTTTTTTGAAGCACATCTGTCATCTCACCTTGCAGATCTTGTACAGAGAATCTTGCCCATCTCCTCCAGTGTCTTTGAAATAGTCATGAGCTGGAAATGTCCTGTTAATGTCCCTGGTTATGGCACTGTCCTGAGGGGACTCCTAAAAGGAGGAGAAGAGAGTGAAATTTGTCAGAAGCCTTAAGAAGCATTTAAATCCACACTGGAATGAAAAATTGACTACTTGAGGTCTTATCTTGTGTCCGTGTTAATAATGCAGGGTTTCCCATTAACTACATAGACTGTGACAGCCCAGCATAGTCTAATTTGTCTCTGCACAGATTCATAATGAGCTGAAAATAATTTACACCTTTCATAACAACATAAAAGATTTCTAATGTTGTGCTTCGGCAAAGCTTCTCTCACTGTGTCATTAATCCCCCTCTAGCTACACTTCCCCTCCCTGCTGTATGAGCGAGCACAAGCTTGGGCATATGTGCTCACTGGAAACAGGGGCCACTTGCAAAACACAGAGTTGTTGAGACTTTGCTGACAAGGCATTTGGTGGTTTAGTCTCCAGTGGATTAACACCATCTTCAAGTGTTTAAGCCCTATCACTGAATTAAATAAAATGTGAATAAAGCTGATGAAACATGTCTATAATTGATTAGTGTAGACAAAGAGGACAGAGCTTGTGATCACTGGTAGCTTAGTCTTTCTGCATAATGCACTGGAGGCTAAACCACTGCAAACATCATGTGAACTAAGCATCATCAACAAATGTTACAACATCCACTAGTCCAAACACAAATTTATCATTATCAATGTATTACAGCAAATGGGTAACATTACTGCAGAAGTAATTATTCATAAGTAATGTTAATTCAACATTAGCTACATTAGCCATCAGTCGCTTCATTAATGTCATTTGACGTATTTGGCTGCTTGATGTGAAAAACAATGTATAATATATAAGATCAGATAATTATCTAATGGTAATTATCACCAGAGGCGCTGGAAAATTCAAAGCCCAATAAAAGCAGCAGCGCCACAGTGTATAAAATCCTCTGTAACACGTAAAAGTACTGTGTTGTAAAAGCTGCTAAAGGAAATGTACAAAAAAGCATTAGTAGGAAAAAATATACTTCAAGTACCAAAAGCACATTCATCATGTAAAATGGCCCATTTCACAATAAAATATATACTTGCATTGTAATTATTAATGCATTAATGTGTTAAATACTATGATGTTGCAGCGGACAATCTGGCGCTAATTTGAAGTTATTCTTATATATTTTATATATGACTTCACATACAATATTCTGAACTATATTGGTACTAATTCATTTAATTGCACCCTTTGGTGATTACATACTCACACAGGATAGCAATATGATTAATTATGCAGCCCTCAATTTTGTATTTTGACCATTTGCCAGTTGTTTAACTCCATCTGATGTGCCATGTTGGTGTGATATGTTAGTTACGAAGTTATTACTAAAGCACAAAATGGTTCCCAAGTCCTAGCGAGTGAGGTTTGTGATCAAAAGCACACCAGATTGATGCATTTAACTTAAAAAATGTACCACGTTTTCTTCCATGGAAGCATGCCCCCAGATCCTTGCTAAAGGGTCTGAAGTCCACCCATTACAGTCTCACAAAATGCTGTGGGAAAATGCTAATGTCAAATATGACTCACCCATAGTTAGATAAATCTCTCTCATCTAACCCTGACAATGTCAAAATATTTGTGAAGCAAGATGTACCTCGGAACACACAAAGTGTATTTAACACTTTTATAATAAACAATCAAATCTTTGTTCAACTTAATTTCTAAGATTGATACAAAAGAAA
Source organism: Thalassophryne amazonica (assembly GCF_902500255.1). Classification (NCBI taxonomy): domain Eukaryota; kingdom Metazoa; phylum Chordata; class Actinopteri; order Batrachoidiformes; family Batrachoididae; genus Thalassophryne; species Thalassophryne amazonica. The sequence goes on from NC_047119.1 coordinate 33,656,511, forward strand.
ATAGAGCACAAAAATGTGACTCCTGACAGATGTTTAGCTGATTACTTTCGGTGAAGCATGACATTCCCATATAGGGCCAGTAGTAGGCAGTGTTTGTAAGTTTTAATCAGTCAAACTACTGCTGAGAACTACAACATATCAGGATGAACCTCTCTTTGGCACAGTGTGTTCTGCTCCAGAGAACAGGAAGTACAAATCTCTGCATCCACTGCAATTCTAATTTTACACAGGTTTATGGCATGACAATTCTTACAAGGACAAATACAGAAACAACAGATACTGGATTATCTGAAATACATACATCTTCAACCACTTATCTGGGAACGGGTCGCAGTGGCAACAGCTTCATCAGGGGACCCCAAACGTCCTTCCCCGGGTTCTCCTCCCAGTTGGATGTGGCCTGGAACACCTCCAGGGAGGCACCCAGGAGGCGTCCTTACCAGATGCCGAAAGATCTCAGCTGACTTCTCTCAATGCAAAGGAGCATCAGCTCTACTCTGAACTTCGCATGAATGACTGGGCTTCTCACCCTATTTCTAAGGGAGACCCCAGCCACCCTCCTGAGCAAACCCATTTCAGCTGCTTGTACCCGCGATCTAGTTTTGCCAATTCTTCTTTGCAGCACCTCTCAAACTCCATCAAGTTGGATGGGAGTGTCGGTGGCACAGCCATTTTCAGATCTTTCCAGAGATATTCAATCAGACTCAGGTCTGGGCTGTGGCTGGGCCACTCAAGGACATTTACAGAGATGTCCTGAAGCCACTCCTTTGATATCTTGGCTGCTTAGGGTCATTGTCCTGCTGTAAGATGTCCCCAGTCTGAGGTCAAGAGCACTCTGGAGCAGGTTTCCATCCAGGATGTCTCTGTACATTGCTGCATTCATCTCTCCCTCATCCTGACTAGTCCTCCCAGTCAGTGCCGCTGAAAACATCCCCACAGTATGATGCTGCCACCACCATGCTTCACTGTAGGGATGGTGCCTGGTTTCCTCCAAGCATCACGCCTGGCATTCACACCAAAGAGTTCAATCTTGGTCTCGTCAGACCAGAGAATTTGTTTCTCATGGTCTGGGAGTCCTTCAGGTGCCTTTAGCAAACTCCAGGTGGGCTGCCATGTGCCTTTTATGAAGGAGTGGCTTCTGTCTGGCCACTCTACCATACAGATCTGACTGGTGGATTGCTCCAGAGAAGGTTGTCCTGGAAGGTTCTCCTCTCTCCACAGAGAAATGCTGGAGCTCTGACAGAGTGACCATCGGGTTCTTGATCACCTCCCTGACTAAGGCACTTCTCCCCCGGTCCCTCAGTTCAGATGGGTGGCCAACTCTAGGAAGAGTCCTGATGGATCTAAACTTCTTCCATTTACAGATAAGGGAGGCCACTGTGGTCATTGGGACCTTACAAGCAGCAGAGATGATTCGGTACCCTTCCCCAGATCTGTGCCTCGAGACAAATCTGTCTCAGAGGTCTACAGACAATTCCTTTGACTTCATGCTTGGCTTGTGCTCTGACATGCACTGTATCCAGCTGCATACATATTTATGCTTAAGGCAACATGCTTGTCTGGGATATCCCTCAGCTGTGATGACAGAGCACAGCAGAGTGGAAATACCACTCTCTGGACTACAGTCTACATACACCTGTCTTTCCAAGATTAATCACCCCTCATTTCATTATTGACACTTATTGTATTTGGAACAAATAGCCTCTAAATAAATAATGTTACCCTACAGCATCCTACCCATGGCACACAAATACATTACATAAATTTTTAACTTATGGTGTAGACTGTAGGTTCCGTGACCTAAACACAACAATAAGGATTTCATTTAACATTCTGCACAAAACATGTTCGAACATTATCTGAAGATAATGGAAGGGTTCAAAGAGTAAAGGATGGATGCCTTTCTAGTCAGTGGAAATGACCAGTAATGCCTCACAGTTTATATTAAATGAACATGATTCTCTAAAAGTCACTGATTTTCTGAACCCGTTTATTCCCATTAAAGGTCATAGGCAGGCTAGAACCAAAAGTCACTGGGCAAGAGGAACAGTACATCCTGGACAGGTTGCCAGTCTGTAACGACACAAAATAATGTTTGGTTTTTTTTTGTTCATTGACATAGGAAGCCACAAAGTTAAAGTACAGTTCTCCTGGAGCCCCAAGGCATTCAGCTTTGCTCTAAGGCAAAGCTTACCATCATTTAAGCTAGGAGTTGCTGCAAGTCCCTATATGCAATACTACTGTAAACCAGGTAATAACCCAATGTGATTCTGAATTATAAATCAGATGACTACAGCTGTAATGATTAAATTAACTGCCCATCATTATATTGGTAATCATTTAATCATTTTGAGTCTTTTTAATGCCCATATTCTATGATGTCAGCTTCTTAAATGTGAATATTCTCACATTTCTTTAATCCTCTCTGACAGTAAAGTGAATATTTTGGTTTGTGAACAAAGCAAGACATTTGAGGACATCAAGTTGGGCTTTGCAAAATACAAATCAATAGTTTTTCACCCTCTTCTACTGTTTTATGGACCAAACAAGTAATGGGATTAATTCACAAAACAATCAGTTTCACTGATTATGAAAATAATTAATTATAACAGCCCTAAGAAATTATGTTAGGATTTTGTTTTCTTTTTCTTTGTCTCAAGAAGAGGCAAAGCCAAATATTTTCTTCCATTTTGTTCTCCTCATCACTGTCTGTTTCGATTTTAACACTTTATAACCTTTATATGTCAGGAATTTTTTTTTCTAATAAGATGAATGCCTTTGTAACAAAATACATGAATTCAGAGTTGAAATTTATTGGCAGAATTTATGGTTACAACTGTTGTGAAATTAACCAAAGGATAATCAACTAATCAGAAACGTATCAATATATTACCAAAAAATAAATTGTTAGATTATGCAAAAAAAAAAAAAAAAAAAATCTATTAATTAACTGATTACAAAAATAATTATTAGTTGCAGCCTGACCACAGACAATCTCCTAATTCAAATCAAAACTTAGAGATACAGTATCTTACACTATACTTTCAACCTGCCCAACTGTAATTCTAGATCTGCTGAATTATCACTAATCTTATATTTTATCAGTATTCAAAGGCTTCTGAAGACACCTAAAATAAAATCATAGATAGTTAAGTTATGAGTCACTCGGCTTGCCCTATAAACATGTCAGTCCTTCCCACGGTTGTAAGATTTCCTTTACAGCATTCACAGGGAAAAAGAGTGAAACAAAAATATTGTGGAAGCACAAGAAGAAATACAGGAAGAAAGGAATACTAAAACAATGTAAGCTGATGGTGATCAGAGCTTTATTTATGTCCTCAAACAGGCCTCCAATTCTGTCATTTCCACCACACCCTCTATTAAGTCATGTTCCTGTGTGCGCACAAAAGTAAGCATGGCCCAATCAAGCAGCTGAACTCAAGAGTAGCACTGAAAGTCAGATTCAGAGGAGGATCTGTTCTAACAGACAGCCAGCAGAAGGCAGAAAAAGTGCTTCAAAAACATTTTTTTTTTTTGGCATTTTTTGTTACAAGCAGGCATCTATGCTAGATCAAGTCCTTATATAGTAAGGTTTCACATCAGGGGCGATGCCAAAAATAAAAAATCATTTTTGGCCATTTTTGGGCCAAAAACTCCCATTTTTAGGTCAAAATTCAAAAATGGTCCAATCCTTTTGATATGCATATCAAATTACTCATCCTGACGAGTAGAGTTAAAAAAAATATATAGTTTGACCTATTTTTGACCTTGCGTTACGTCACAATGACCGAAATGTGGAAAGGTCAACGCACTTTTCGTGAAGGGTCAAATTCATAAAATCTGTTATAATGGTCCGATTATGACATTTTGGTGTCTAATTATATGTTTTCTTGCACAAGAAAACCCAATAAGACAACTTACATAGACCATTATGCCAGTCTTAGCTATGAAAATACAATTATGTCAGATAAGATGGGTCTATTGATTACTTTATCCAACTTCAAAATGGTTATGACATCAAAATTGATCATAATTGGCCTCTTTTACATCAAGCACATGAATTAAATATAAAAAATGCATAAGCGTGTTTTTTTGTGAATATAAAGAAAATCAGAATACAAAGCAAAGAAGACAAACATTTTAGAGTACACTATGGCTAATTTATTAAAATCATTTTTTATGATTCATTGTTTCCATTACACAACATACACTTGATACCTCAAGTATCAGAACCATTCAAAATAAGTGTCAATACACCCACTGACATTATTTTTTGTTATGAGTACCACATTGACAAATTTTAGTTACCTTAAAGGGGCATTCCATAAAAAATTAAACTGATTACCACCCATGTTATGGAAAAACATACGAGGTCTATCCGTAAAGTATAGGTCCTTTTTATTTTTTTCAAAAACTATATGGATTTCATTCATATGTTTTTACGTCAGACATGCTTGAACCCTCGTGCGCAATGCGTGAGTTTTTCCACGCCTGTCGGTGACGTCCATTCGCCCTGTGAGCACTCCTTGTGGGAGGAGTCGTCCAGCCCCTCGTCGGAATTCCTTTGTCTGAGAAGTTGCTGAGAGACTGGCGCTATTGTTTGATCAAAATTTTTCTAAACCTGTGAGACCCATCGAAGTGGACATGGTTCGAAAAATTAAGCTGGTTTTCAGTGAAATTTTAAACAGCTGATGAGAGAGATTTGAGGTGATACTGTCGCTTTAAGGACTGTTCACGGTGGCGAGACGTCGCTCAGACGCTCTCAGGCAGCGTCATCAGCCTGTTTGCAAGCTTAAAACCTCCACATTTCAGGCTCTGTTGAACCAGGACGTCGTGAGAGAACAGAGAAGTTTCAGAAGAAGTCGGTTTCAGCAGTTTATCCGGATATTCCACTGTTAAAGGAGATTTTTTAATGAAAGACGTGCGCGGCGGATTGCAGCGTCGGCTAGCAGCCGCCGCGACGCTCCGTCACAGGAAAAACACCTCTGCTGGAAGCCTTAAGGACAAGTTGGAACATCTCCAGCTGTATAACAATTTCTCATATACTCACTCCACTGAAAGCCATCAAAAGCCAACTGGATTTTAACAAATGGTTATCAACATGGAGGTGTTTTTCCTGTGCCGCTGCGCCGCGTCGGCTGCGTCCCGACGCGCGGACCCGTCCGCACGTCTTTCATTAAAAACATCTCCTTAACAGTGGAATATCCGGATAAAATGCTGAAACCGACTTCTTCTGAAACGTCTCTGTTCTCTCACGACCGTCCTGGATCAATAGAGCCTGAAATGTGAAGGTTTTAAGCTTGAAACAGGCTGATGACGCCGCCTGAGGCGCTGCGCGACGTCTCGCACCGTGGGAAGTCCTTAAAGCGACAGAATCACCTCAAAATCTCTCATCAGCTGTTAAATTTTCACTGAAACCAGCTTAATTTTTCGAACCATGTCCACTCGATGTGTCTCACAGGTTTAGAAAAAATTTTGATCAACAAAGCGCCAGTCTCTCAGCAACTTCTCAGACAAAGGAATTCCGACGAGGGGCTGGACGACTCCTCCCACAAGGAGTGCTCACAGGCGAATTGAACGTCACCGACAGGCGTGGAAAAACTCACGCATGGCGCACGAGGGTTCAAGCATGTCTGACGTAAAAACATATGAATGAAATCCATATAGTTTTGAAAAAAATAAAAAGGACCTATACTTTACGGACAGCCTCGTATATTAATATGATTTGGTAAACTATGATTTGATGTGATTTGACATCATTTGAAGTATAATTTGGGTGTAAATAGAGGGAAAAAGGTACAACAACCACAAACCAAAACAAGACATGTTAGGGCAAAAAATATCAATTTTCTTAGAATCACATTTTCTGATTCATTGTTAACTTTACACATCATAATTTGCAAGTTCAAGCATCAGAGCCATGAGCTATAAATTGTATTGTTAATGTAAGTTCCAAGAGGTACCTTTTTCTCTTGTAATAAATGTAGATCCAAAACTGCATAATTCTAAAATTAGATTACAAATAAACGCATTCAAAAGGACATTCTATATAAATTCCAAACTGAAAATACTGCATTTTAAGTGTTTTGTTGTGTTAGCTACTTAAAGCAATCAACCTGGGTTAAACAGCCTCCTGCATGGCACCACAGGCACCCATGCAACACTGACCACTCTTAAAGCACTTACAGGCTGCAGTCTTGCATTTTGCTCACATCCCTTTTTCCCTCTAAGTTATTGGTTTTCTTGTGCAAGAAAACATGTAATTAGACACCAAAATTGTCATAATCGGACCATCATAACAGATTTTATGAATTGACCCTTCATGAAAAGTGCGTTGACCTTTCCACATTTTCGGTCATTGTGACGTAACACAAGGTCAAAAATAGGTCAACTATATATTTTTGAACTCTACTCATCAAGACGAGTAATTTGATATGCATATCAAAAGGATTGGACCATTTTTGAATTTTGACCCAAAAATGGGGGGTTTTGGCCCAAAAATGGCCAAAAAAATGATTTTTATTTTTGGCATCGCCCCCTGATGTGAAACCTTACTATATAAGGACTTGATCTAGCATAGATGCTTGCTTGTAACAAAAAATGCCCAAAAAAATTTTTTTTTGAAGCACTTTTCTGCCTTCTGCTGGCTGTCTGTACGAGGTTGGTGCAGGCAGATCCTTCTGAAATTATTCATACTGCAAGCCATCGGAATTAATATTTTATAGTGCATGGGTGGAGTTGTTAAATCCAGTGCAAACACTCATTACACTCAGCAACAATCTCTCAGTGAATGATAAGGATCCATATTTACACAATCGCCACTTAGCTATACTTATCTGAAGTGCTGATAGCATGTACAAAACCCTCTCACATAATGGCCAATTAGCTCCGCGGCTGGTTCGTCTATTCAGCTGAAGAGAGGTTTAGAATGAGTGTAGCGTGAGAGGAGAGACCAAAACATACCCAGTGTATCATGACAGTGAACGGAAACAACCGGTTAAAAGCTGAAGACAGGACTGGATGAAGAAAGACAGAGGACTACAGGAAAATAAAGAAGTCATTTCAAATAAATAAACAGTCCCTACCTGAAACTTTGCAAACCCTTGTTGTGTAACAAACTGTACATTTGTGAACTGTAAATAACAGGACAAACCCGCTTCAACTGTGCATGCAGCTGTTGCACAATGTCCACATATCGGTCAGAAATAACAGTGTTGCAGTCTTCTAACCATTCTGTGGTCATCAAGACTTTTCCTGCTATGTACCTGGTAATGCAGACCCAATGTGGCTGGATTTTAGCCCTTCAAACACGTTGCCCACCTCCTGACACCTCCTCACTCACTGATCAGTGTCCATGGGTGTCCAACCCTTCACCATGAGGAAGTCAATAACAGCATGTTGCTTAAACGCATGTCTATGTATGTCGACAACTATGTATATATATGTTACTTCAAAAGGTGATTCTGAGCATGCCTGAAACTGCAGGCGAAAACCGTTTGGTGTAGCGACAATCAATAAGTAAAGAATTATTTTTGTACCAGTTTCACTTTGATATCTTTATTGTTATTGAAATAATCGAGCTGGGGGCAGAACCTTTCAGCCAACAATCACATAACTATCCCAGAAACCATTGAAGAGGTAGGACTTGCCATTCCAAAATAACTGAAAACCAAAATATGTCCTTAGAAACATACCAATAAAACTACATTTTTCACATATGAGCATATGTGACATTGTATGTCTAAAGTCAGTGGCAGAGCTTCCATGGGAAGTGTGAGTAACTGGTCATCTATTGTTTATGCCCTAAGTCTTCTCTGTGGGAAAATTCTAATGTTTGCTTTTAAAGAAACCGAGAAAATGATGTTTACCAAGCTCTTTGCTGCCCCATTCAAACAACACTGACTAACATATTTTGGTAATACACATAATTACATTTTTAAAATCAAGAACAAACAGCAAATGTGACAGCAATTATTCTGGTTCTCTAAGAGGACGTTGCCAAATGCAGTGTAATCCATAAATTGTCTAGACATTCCCTTGAGGAGTGGTAGATAATGCAAATAACAAAAACAACAATGCGTGCGTTCTCTCTCTCTCTCACTCACTCACACACTATATATATATATATATATATATATATATATATATATATATATATATATATATATATTGGGCCCACTTGTGCTGAACTGCTGAATGAACCTTTTACATTTTCAACTTTGTTTTTTTAATCAGTTAACCACATACAGCAACAGATCCAGGTACAGGTACTATCAAAATAAATATAAAAATAGTTAAGCTATCAAATTTACATGAATTTATTTATTTAATTAATTTAGAGCCTGATTTATGCTTCTGCAACTCTGTAACTCCGTGTCATGACGACAGGCGTGACAGTTTTAAAGTTCACCGTCGCTGGAATATGTTTTACTCTGCGCTAATCTGTCCCTCAACATGCTTTTCTTTCTACAATCATCACCTCCAATTCAAAGGTAAGGTGCACAATTTCCGCTTTTTCCGACTCTCTGCAAATTTGCAGACTTTTCTGCCAAACATATGTGATCCCAAAATGTCAGCATGCGCACTGCAAAAACTATTAAAATGAGAGGAAAGAGTGAAAGCAGGAAAGTGTCAAGTCACAGCCGTTTGCTGTGTCTGATTTAACAGGTGCACGTCAGGCTGCGGATCTGTGTTTGAGCACGGTGTGAAAAAATAAACAGTCGGTCTTTTAATCCCTCCAATGACACTGAAATGTTCCCACTTTCCTCAAATCAGCGAGTGTCAGAGCACTGAACTTTAATTTTTGTACCTCTGTTACTGTGCACGTCCAGACTGATCTCTCTGATGTCAGGAGGAGTTTTTAACGGAAATACATTGTAATCGGACAGGACATTTTATCCGATGTAAGTGAAAATCCGTTATACAAAATCCATTATATGCTGTGTTTATTACATGGAAAACAATACAAAAACATCTGGTTATATGATGACGGTTTAGGCAAGTTTTTACTGTGAATGGGACTGAACAATAAATTTACCTCTCAAAACTCTGATAATGAGGTCGCTTCCATCCCACAGGGCTGACTTTATTTTTCCAAATTTTTCTTCTGTTCGGATCTGAAGGAAATCTGTGCATCTTGAAGCCCTTGTTGTGTCTGTGTGTGCATCCAAATGCAAAACAACCCAGCATTTTCAGCGAAAAAAATAAAATAGCTGGATTTACATGCAGACAGATTAACAGCAAACAGTATTTTGGCCCCAAGATGGCACCATGAGTCACGTCACCCTTTTTTTTTTTCGGCTCGCCATGTCAGTTCTCTATGAATAAAGGGACTGTTTTATTGATTAAAGTACTGACTGGAGCGAGATAACATTACATTTATTTTGTCAGTACAGATATACTACAGTTTCAGCACAAATAATTTTTTATACAATAATATGAAATGCGAGGTCTGTTAGAAAAGTATCCGACCGTTTTATTTTTTTCAAAAACCTGATGGATTTGTATCACGTGTGCTTGCATGAGCCAACCTTGAACCTTCGTGCGCATGCGTGAATTTTTTCACGCCTGTCGATTGCATTATTTGCTTGTAAGCAGCCTTTGTGTGAGGATGGGTGTAGTCTCTCGTCGTTTTTTTCTTTGCAAGGAAATGGCGAAACGACTGGAGCAGTGCGACTGCATCAAATTTTGCCAGAAACTGTGCGACAGCCAGGTGGAAACCATTCGGATTATTCAGACGGCTTTCGGTGACGATGGTATGGACATCACACAGATTAAGGAGCGGTACAACCGGTTTAAAGATGGCTGCACAACGGTGGAGAGCGAGCCACGCTCCGGGCAGCCATCAACATGCTGAAATGACCAGATCATTTCCAAAGTGAACGCTGTGGTGATGCGGGACCGTCGTGTGACTATCCGAGAAATTGCGGAAGAGGTGGAAATCAGCACTTTTTCGGCACATTCCTTGTGACAGAAGATTTTGCCATGAAAAGAGTTGCAGCGAAATTCATGCCAATGGCTTGGGCACGAAGCTGATGGCGGAGCAAAAGCGCCACCGTGTTGAAGTCTCAAAGGACATGTTGTGACATGCTCACCTCTTCCACAATTTCTTGAATAGTCACACGACTGAAAAGCCACCGAAAGCCGTCTGAATCTTCCAAATGGTGGAAGAGGTGAGCATGTCACAACATGTCCTGTGAGACTTCAACATGGAGGCGCTTTTGCTCCGCCATCAGCTTCGTGCCCAAGCCATCGGCATGAATTTCGCTGCAACTCTTTTCATGGCAAAATCTTCTGTCACAGTGGAATGTGCCAAAAAACTACTGATGTCCACCTCTTCCGCAATTTCTCGGATAGTCACACGATGGTCCCGCATCACCACAGCGTTCACTTTGGAAGTGATCCGGTCATTTCAGCATGTTTATGGCCGCGTGGAGCGTGGCTCGCTCTCCACCGTTGTGCGGCCGTCTTTAAACCGGTTGTACCGCTCCTTAATCTGTGTGATGTCCATAGCATCGTCACTGAAAGCCGTCTGAATAATCCGAATGGTTTCCACCTGGCTGTCGCACAGTTTCTGGCAACATTTGATGCAGTCGCGCTGCTCCAGTCGTTCTGCCATTTCCTTGCAAAGAAAAAACGACGAGAGTCTACACCCATCCTCACACAAAGGTTGCTTACAAGCAAATGACGCAATCGACAGGCATGCGCACGAAGGTTCAAGGTTGGCTCATGCAAGCACACGTGATTCAAATCCATCAGGTTTTTGAAAAAAATAAAAAGGTCGGATACTTTTCTAACAGACTTCGTATACAAATATTGTGCACAGATTGGTAGTAAATACATAAATAGTGCCTCATTGGTCAAAAACCCATTTTCACTTAAGCAAAATTTTATATATGTTTAACCATATATGATATTTTAACATTCTGTATCTGAAAAGAAATTAATCATCACTGTAACTTCATCACATATTCAACAACAGTGCTCTGAGAGCACAAAATCCCTGCTGGCAAATTCTGCTTCGGTACAAGTGCTTGCTAAATTCTGATAATATTTCAAGGAATTGTATCAAGTTTCCCAAAATTCCTCCTAAAAATGTGAGGGAAGTTGATTTCAGAATGCAGGCACCAACTCATGAAACTGGCAGTGTCTAGGTTTGTTAATCAATGGCCAAAATGTGTCAATCTTGAACAATATTACAATATGCAGATTATCAACCTAGAACAAGGATTTGTACCAAGTTACAACAACCCTTTAGACCTTCAGCCAGCGGGGGATAATAAACTGAGAAACTACTAAATATGAATTAATGACTGTTTCTAAAACTAAACTTGACGACAGGCACCACATGGTCTTCTGTTTCTTCTTAAAGTCAACAATCTGCTTGCCTGAAGATCTGGACCATGACAAAGATTGATGAACACTGGCAGACACATTCAAAGCCATTAGAAAAAGGGAATAAAGAAAATCTGATACTGATTAAATGGCAGATAAAAGAATACCTCTGCATGAGAGTGTGTGTTTTACAGTATTTGTGTAACTTTGTACTGCATGTTGTGTGCACTGAAGAACAACAACAATCTCTACCCTAAACTCGCATTACCTAACACTATCCATCATTGTAAAATGCTGTAGATGTACGTTTCTCCATTAGTCAAATGGGGTTTTCATTCTGAAAACAATCCTGCTCATTTAGAGTGCTTTTATGATACCCAAAACTAATGCAGAATATTAATCTTGATCACAGACATGTCGCAACATGGAGATTCTTGCAACACAACTGGATGCCATTTTAATAGTTGTTTTTAGCAGATATATGTATATGTGGTCAAGGGAACTGAAGCTCAGAGTAGACTCAGTGTTTTATGCACTCTGTAATTCTTCCCAACATGGCAGTGTCGCTCCTTACTGTCGCAACTGGACATTTGTTCCCCTGAGAGCACTGGGGATAACCATTTTCCCAGAGAAAAGTGGGAACAAATGCCTTGTGCTGTGTTATGTTAAGAATGTTTTGACAGAATACGTGCCCTTAAACTATTTGCAAAGAAAGCATTGTTACAAATATTACCACTTTGTGAGTCAATGCACCTAAGTACTGCAGGAAATATGATTAGCTAGAGAGGTTTATACTACACTTAAAATTCTTACCAACTATGGGGGAAAAATACAAGAATGTAAGCATGCTCTCCAATTCACTATTACCTCACAACAGAACTGACAAAAATTAAATAACTACACAATTCTAGTCTTTCATAATAATTGGCAAAACCACTCCCACAACACCTAGAATCCCCCCACCGTCACTAATACAATCATATACATAGACAGGTTATGTCTGCAAATTGCACATGCTTAAACATATGTTGTGAATTATCTGCGTTTTCTTCATCAGTGATACAGCACACAAACACATACAGTGAGGAAAATAAGTATTTGAACACCCTGCGGTTTTGCAAGTTCTCCCACTTAGAAATCATGGAGGGGTCTGAAATTTTCATCTTAGGTGCATGTCCACTGTGAGAGACAATCTTAAAAAAAAAAAAAAAAAAAAACCGGAAATCACAATGTATGATTTTTTTAAAATAATTTATTTGTATGTTACTGCTGCAAATACGAGGTCTGTGAGAAAAGTATCCGACCTTTTTATTTTTTTCAAAAACCATATGGATTTGAATCACGTGTGATTGCATCAGCCAAGCTTGAACCTTCGTGCGCATGCGTGAGGTTTTTCACGCCTGTCGGTTGCGTCATTCGCCTGTGAGCAGGCTTTGTGTGAGCACTGGTCCACCCCTCTCGTCGTTTTTTTTATTGCAAATAAATGTCTGAACAATTTGGAGCTTTGCTGCATCAATTTTTTTCCAGAAACTGTGAGAGACGTCCAGGTGGACACCGTTCTGAAAATTAATATGGCTTTCAGGGACGATTTTATGGGGATTACACAGATTAAGGAGTGATCCAGACGGTTTAAAGATGGCCACAACTGCTGAGAGCGCGCTGCGCTCCGAGCGCCAATCAACAGGCTCACACCCCGCTGAAACAACCAGATCATTTCCAACGTGAAGGCTTTGTTGATCCGGGACGTCGTCTGACTTTCACAAAAAGTCAGAAGGCAAGGACATCAGCACTTTTTCGGCACATTCCACTGTTACAGGAGTTTTTTTCATGGAAAGAAAAGCAGAGGGACACGCCACGGAGCCGTTCATTACGCGGCACAAAACCACCTCCGTGTTGGTCTCACAGGACGGCTTTCAGGTGGATTTCAGACGGCTGTCGGTTGCTTTTCAGTCGTGTGATTATCCGAGAAATTGAGCATGAGCTGGACATGCCCCAACATGTCCTGTGAGGCTTCATCACGGCGTTGCTTTGCGCCATGCAGCTCCACCGCTCTGTATATATGAAATTTTTAACATTTATGAAACACTTCTCTAAACAAGGCCATAGGTTCACTGACCCTAAGAGATTCCCTTCTTGGCACAGTGATCTATTTCTTTTTGTCTCTTTCTCCAAAATTGTATATAATAATCATTAGATTATTAATATATAAACAAAAATAAATTTAAGAAATATTACAATTTGAAAACAAATGCACCCGAACGTTAACGCGTTAGCATCAGGATCCGGATCGTGATCCGGGTCACCACTAAAATTGAGTCACTTGTTCTTCTTGTCATTTCCAACCACTCCACAAAATTTCTATAAACAAAAATAAATTTAAGAAATATTACAATTTGAAAACAAATACACCCGAACGTTATGACAGCTGCAACTGCTTAATGCTAACTTTTAACATTGAAAATGCCATAGACATGCTAACACGTTAGCATCGTGGTCCGGATCACCACTAAAATTTAATCACTTGTTCCTGTCATTTCCAACCACTCCACAAAATTTCATCAAAATCTGTTCAAAACTTTTTGAGTTATCCTGCTGACAGACAGACAGACAGACAGACAGACAGACAGACAGACAAACAAACAAACACGACCGAAAACATAACCTCCTTGGCGGAGGTAATTATAAAAAAAAAAAAAAAATCATACATTGTGATTTCTGGATTTATTTATTTATTTTTTTAGATTATGTCTCTCACAGTGGACATGCACTGTCAGAGAACTTGCAAAATTGCGAGGTGTTCAAATACTTATTTTCCTCACTGTACTCCAGCACATAAAAATTAAGATCAGCTTATTCAGCAGTCACTTTTTTATTGTGATTATATTTTACAGAGGATGAGTTGCACTAGAGTAGAAGTTGCAACCTTTTTCTGTGTTATCAGCTGTTTAATTTGAAATTTCTTGCATTGTTGCAGTGTACTTTTATTTTTTGCACTTATTCTTTTATTATTGGAGTTTCTTGTGTTTAGTGCTTTGAATCCTGGGAAAGACCTATATAAATAATAATATTTATTATCTATATTATGCGTGCGTGTATATTCGTGTGTGTGTATGATTTCAGTAACAGAGAAACTGGGGAGAGCTGACATTTGCCGTTTGGTATGCTTATGTATTTTGGGTCAAGGATGATCACTGCGAAAATGGAAAGTTGACAGGACAAATACTTTTGGAGAAATTAGCAATATTAGCTAACAACAGTGACCAATTAACACTGTGCTACAATGCACCATGGGAGTTCCGGGTTTTAGGGTTTAAAATGTTGTTACTGTGGTTCATGTTAGTTTAACAGTACTGTTCATGTCACTGAATCATTGTTTTTGAAGTTCAATTGGTTTAGTCAGCCAGTCAAGTGTCATGCTGAGCAGGAAGGCTCCTGGTTCAAATCCCACCCCTGCCACATTTCTCCACATAAAGTGGAGTTGCCTCAGGAAGAGCATCCGGCATTATACTTGTGCCAATTCAACATGCAGATCCACCTTGAATCTGGTGTGGTGACCCTGAGTTCAAACAAGGTAGCAGCCGAAGGGACTGACTAGACAAGTGTCATGTTGCCATTACCATGAGTGAGAAGTGTAGTGTGTCTGATGTCTTCTGTTACAGTCTCTGTTTGTGGGTGTTTAAAAATAGAAGCACCTGCTTCTGGCAGAATGCAGAAAAGACAAAAAGCTCTGCGTGAGTGCGTGTGCATAACTTTGATCATGGACAAACTGGGGAGAGCTGACATTTGCCGTTTGGTATGCTTATGTATTTTGGGTCAAGGACGAACGCTGCCAAAACAGATCCTTGGTCTAATATTTTTGGAGAAACTATGGATAGTCATAAACAACACTGAACAATGGATGTTGATAATTACACGCCATTCAGGAAAGGGGGTGGTAAATCATCTATATATTAAAAGCGTGCGTGCATGATCTAATTTAGTAAGTTCAATGTAATTATATAATTGTAAACACATGGATGACACAAGAAAGTGAAAACACTTATTTCCATGGTGGTCCATTTAAAAAACAAATGACAAAATAGTAGGGATATAATAACAAACTAATAATAATATTAATGATAACAATAAAGTGTGTTTATGATAACCTAAACAATTTATGAATACATTGAGACAGTAAATTAACATTAGAAAAGTTCCTACTCTAAAAATGATTGAGGCCTAAGGTTCTAAAAACAATTTGGACTCACACGCCATTCCAACTCATTTAGAAACTTTGCATAATTATTGCCACCCTTGAAAAATGTCAGTTACCTATTTTATAAACACTACCCAGTCTAGAGCCTGTGGATCCCCACAGGCAACATATTATTATTATAGAATTTCTTTCTAGATTTATTTATTTTTGGAGTACATAAGTCGCATCAGAGTATGCGTCACAGTAAAATTCATCCTTTGTCTGTACAACATTTAAAGGAAATATACCTTTACATATGACCATTTTAATTTGTACACAAAGGCAACAGTGAGAAACGGTCTTAGTCTGGAGTTAGAGAGAGAGCGAGAGAGAGACCACAGTGAGCAAAAATGTGACTGGAGCAAAAATGCCCAGAAGCTGCTTGAGGTTCAAAGGGTGAAAGATGATATAACTCCAGAAATAATGCAATGGTAATGGGATGTAAAAAGTAGGTAAAAAACAATAGATTCAAACCAGTGAATATGTAAAGACCTTTTTTCCAGACAGGCAAGCTGCAAAACAGCAAACACCATCTTTTTACTTTCAAACATACAAATCCTTAATTTCCTTCACAGCTCTGTTCAAACATGACAGGACAGTCAAAACGCCTACTGCAGACTGCACCATATTTAGTCAGTAATGTCTGTCAAAGTAGGAAGCTCTGTATAAAGCTAATGATCAAACATTTTAAACTCTAACTTGGGCTGGCACAGATTAAAACAAACTGGAACATACTATTCATGTTGTTATCTACTGTCCTTAAATAGATGTCAATGAAGAGTAGAACAGAAAATCAAATCTTCCCAGTTTTGTGTAATTGGTTTGTGCACTCCACATAAACTTCAAGCGTGCCAAAATCATGTGCATGTGTCTTTTTTTTAATCTTACTGTCCTGTCAAGTACCACCCTTTATTAATATGACTGAGGTGGAGAATTACCCCTGGTCTTTTCCAATATGGTAACAAGAAGTGAAACTGCAGAAAACTGCTATCATAAATTAGAAGTATGAAATTAATAAATACCTGAAGTTTGACTCGACTTATGATTCCTCTCTTCCTCTTCACATGTAGCCAAAAACTCAACTTATGTGTAAACTGTTAGAGAATTTTGCTTGAGTTTTCTTTTGGATGAACTAGAATTACATAAGCCCCCCCCCCCCCCCCCCCCCCCCAAAAAAAAAAACACATGGGTTTAGTAAATCAAACACACTGACAGACACACAAAGTTTGTTGAGACTTGGGTTTTTTTTGGTTTTGTTTTTTTTACTGTTAACAGTCGTACACCAAAGGTAGCATCTAATGGCACATACTACAAACACGTTCACATGTAAATGTACTACTTAGTAGTTCAAGGTACAAGTTTTCTGTCATATTCACTGACATGACTCAATAAATAATCAAAACTTAATACATCATCAATAGCTGTCTTAATACAGACAAACCACATTTGGTACGGTCAATGTAAACACACTAAAATTACATTTGCATGAGGGCTACACATTCTGAATTTTACTCAAAGTGTCTCTTGAACAAGCACAATCGCTTAATATACTAACAACACAGACAAATACAAATATACACGGTTGCTTCACTTTTAGTTTTTAAACACAGGGCGTAAACATCACACAACACATTTAAGGAGATTGCTATGGTTGACTCCACCACTTCACCAAAATTAAGCAATTAACCATTTTAGTTGGATTTTTCTACTTTTTTTCCCCTCTCTTTCGTTTATACTGGTTTGCAAAACAAAAAACACATTTCACAAAACTTCAATTTCATAGGTTTTTCTTCATGTCAATGCGCTTACATTCTGCTTTTTTGGCTAAATAATTTAAAGACTTGATTCCTGTTTAAAAAACAGAGTTTATCCTCTTGACATATTCACCATTACACAACTTTTCTTCATAATTCCTCACTTTATTCAATACTCCAGCTTTCCTTGAATATTTTCAAACACCTTTACAGGTTATTTAGGCTCATTTAATGCTCCATTAGTTTGCTCTCGATTCCCTCCGAGTTCCTGCTAAACCATGTGCAATAGAGGTGGTAACTGTGTGGTAACTTGGTAACTTATAGACCCATCAGAAACAGTAGTGGCATATCTACCTTCCTTCCACACCATAGCACATTTTTTTTTAATTTTCATGACAATTTTCAAGTTCTTGGCTTGCATTAAACATGGCATGTCATTCCAAATTTTATTTCCCTATGACCATATCCATACACAGACCCGCCACATTCCCTTTCAACAGACCCAATGAAAGTTTTTTTGGTGCTCCTAACCCCAAAGCCACCACTGCTGCGCTGTAGACAGAGGGAGCAAAGGCGCTTGAAACCCTTTCTGAAAGCAGAATTGGAGAGGCTGTAGATCAGACAGTTACAGAAGCTGTTGCTGATGGCCAGCCATGTGGTAAGGAATGATGCTGCAGGGTTACGATATAACCCTCCACTCTCCAACAAAAAGTACAGAATGTAGGGTAACCAGAGAATATAAAACACGCTGGTGATAGGGAACAACACCATAGCATACCGTTTGTCTGGATATGTGGCTGGGGGCTGCTGATATTGCTTGTGGTTCAGTAGTTTTTGTTGCTGGGACATGTGTGGCAAGTGACTTTTCTCCCCCCAAATGGTATTCTTGCCTGTCGATACCACTGTCATTCCTGGTCCCTGCAACTGTTGGGGCCGATAACGTGCATGGCGCTCGCTAATTTCCCTGGTGTGCTGTCTGCAGATCTTGAAGATGTTGGCGTAGGTGAAGCAGACAGTTAGAGCAGCTGGGGCATAGAGCAGTGCAACAATAAATGCTGTGAACGTTGGACGCGTCTTCCACTCAATTGCGCACCACTCCACCACATCACCATGGTAACCAGGCTTTCCCCACCCAAGAAAAGATGGTAAAAACATCAGTGCTGAATACAGCCATATCACGACAATGCAGCAGCGCACACGACAAGGTGTTACTAAAGTTGTGTAGGTCAGAGGTCGCGTGATGGCAATGTAGCGGTCCACACTTACACATGCTAAAGATACCATTGAAACAGACTTCAAAACGGATACCATATACCCGAACACCTGGCAGGTGAGTTTGGGGTTGAGGCTCTGGAGGTGATGTAGGAGAGACAAAGACGGGATCAAGCAGCTAAACCCCACCAACAGATCAGCATAAGCCATAGTCTGGATGAAAGCACTCGTAGTGTGTTGGCTTAGCAAGGGTGCGCAGTGAAAGACAAAAATCACCACCAGGTTGCCAGAAATAATAAGAACAGTAAGAAGAAGTATGATGGAGACTTCTAAGAGGCAAGTATTGAAAATCTGGGAGCTGCCGATCTGAAGCAAGCAGAAAGGAGCGGAGACATTTGATGGGTGCAGATCAGAGCTCTGGTTCAATAGAACCAGGGAGGAATTCACCATCTTGAGTAGGAATGTACGTATGAAAACTCCTTCACGGGACAAAGACTAGTCTGTCAAGTAGTTGGTAGCTTCTGAGCCTAGCTGTAGGATTTCAGTCAAAATCAAAAGCTCCATAGTTGATTCCATGTTCATAAAGTCACCGTCTGTCATTCCAAATGCAAAATACATAGAGAGCACAAAAACAGAAGCATGCCTCCTGGAGTTAATCTTTAGTGCAAAAAATTACAGGCTCAAACAAACGTATAAAACGTTGAAGGTATGCAGACTTAAAAACTGATGAGCACACAAAAACAAATGGGTGCATTTGTTTCCCCGTGTAAGCGACAAGAGTCAGAAATGTGAATGCCTTTGTTGAAAGGAATTCAGTTGTGATCTGGGCTTGAAATGCATTTCCTCCATACAATGTCAGAGACGTCTCCAACATGCCACAGCTACAGACAGCCCAGATCAAAGACGTTCGCTCTGTAAAGTCCACAGAGTCTACACAGGTTCCAGTTGAAAGACAAGGGGTAACACAGCAGACAGAAGGCAGCTTTAAAGTCAATTTGTCATTTTCATTCTGCTGTCTTATTCCACCTCTCTCACTTCCTTTTTCATTCCTCTTCTTTTCTTGCTGCTCCTTTCAGCACTCCTCTGTTTTCCTGCTCTTGTTTCCGTCTGGTCCGTCGCTGTAGTTTTGCAGTAGAGAGGTGAGGAGAGGATGAGCAGGGTTGCCAGAGTCAGCGCTGTGTCGGAATGCACGTGCTTGCACAGAAACACAACTCAGCTGTTAGGTCTATCCTGAAGAGCAGGAACAATGTCTGGAATGGAAATGAGGTAGGCGCAGGCAGACACAGATGGTGGGAGAACCCCGGACGCATTTATCCTTCTTTGCCGTCTCGCTCACTCTCTCTGTCTCCCAGTCTCCAGAAACAGTGACACAGAGGCCCCTCCCCATCCCTGTGAATGCAACCAATGATCAACGGCAAGGGCACGAGGCTGCCTCCTTCTACCGCCCCATTACCCCTCCCAGTTTTTCTGTGCCAGTGTTGCTCATGAGCACACAAGGCTGAACCATGCCATCTCATGCTTTAAAATTCCGTAACACTCACTCTTATTTCAAGTGTTGTAAGAATGATTTCCGAACAACAAATGTCTTTTGTCACTTCAGAGTTTTGCACGTGTCATTGTATAGCATGGAAAAGGTTTTTAGAAACAATGATTCCGCCTCACGCCCTATGACTGCTGGGATAGGCTCCAGCCCCACGTGACCCTTAACTGGACTAAGCGGTAGAAGATGGATGGATGGATGGATGGATGGATTTTAACAATGTCTGCTTTGTTAATTTATCAATTACGAGGTCTGTTAGAAAAGTATCGGACCTTTTTATTTTTTTCAAAAACCATATGGATTTGAATCACGTGTGATTGCATCAGCCAAGCTTGAACCTTCGTGCGCATGCGTGAGGTTTTTCACGCCTGTCGGTTGCGTCATTCGCCTGTGAGCAGGCTTTGTGTGAGCAGTGGTCCACCCCTCTCGTCGAATAATTGCGAATAAATGTCTGAACGATTTGGAGCTTTGCTGCATCAATTTTTTCCAGAAACTGTGAGAGACCTCCAGGTTGGCTTTCAGGGACGATTTTATGGGGATTACACAGATTAAGGAGTGCTCCAGCCGGTTTAAAGACCGCCCACAGCTGCTGAGAGTGCGCCGCGCTCCGAGTGCCGATCAACAGGCTGAATCAACGAGATCATTTCCAATGTGAAGGCTTTGTTGATCCGGGACGTCGTCTGACTTACACAAAAATGGCAGGAGATGTGGGCATCAGTACTTTTTCGGCACATTCCACTGTTACAGGAGTTTTTTTCATGGAAAGAAAAGCGGACGGATGCGCCACCGTGCCGTTCATGGCGCGGCACAAAACCACCTCTGTGTTGGTCTCACAGGACGGCTTTGAGATGGCTTTCAGACAGCTGTCGGTGGGTTTTCAGTCGTGTGACTAACCGAGAAATTGTGGATGAGCCTGGACATGCCAGAACATGTCCTGTGAGGCTTCATCACGGCGTTGCTTTACGCCATGCGGCTCCACCGCGGCGCGCGGAATTCCTCCGCACGTCTGTCTCAATGTGCCGAAAAAGTGCTGATGTCCACGCCTTCCGCAATTCCTGTGCTAGTCAGAGGACGTCCCGGATAAAACACAGCGTCCAGTTTGGAAATGAACGGCACATTCCACTGTTACAGGAGTTTTTGTCATGGAAAGAGGGGCGGAGGAATTCCGCACGTCGCGGCAGTGTCGCATGGCGCAAAGCAACGGCGTGATGAAGCCTCACAGGACATGTTCTGGCATGTCCAGCTCATCCACAATTTCTCGGTTAGTCACACGACTGAAAACCCACCGACAGTCGTCTGAAAGCCATCTCAAAGCCGTCCTATGAGACCAACATGGAGGTGGTTATATGCCACGCCATGAACGGCACGGTGGCGCATCCGTCCGCTTTTCTTTCCATGAAAAAAACTCCTGTAATAGTGGAATGTGCCGAAAAAGTACTGATGTCCACGTCTTCTACCATTTTTGTGTAAGTAAGACGACGTCCCGGATCAACAAAGCCTTCACGTTGGAAATGATCTGGTTGCTTCAGCCTGTCGATCGGCGCTCCTCCGAGGCACGCTCTCAGCAACTGTGGGCGGTCTTTAAACCGGCTGGAGCACTCCTTAATCTGTGTAATCCCCATAAAATCGTCCCTGAAAGCCAACAGAATTTTCCGAATGGTGTCCACCTGGAGGTCTCTCACAGTTTCTGGAAAAAACTGATGCAACAAAGCTCCAAATCGTTCATACATTTATTCGCAATAAAAATCCGACGAGAGGGGTGGACCACTGCTCACACAAAGCCTGCTCACAGGCAAATGACGCAACCGACAGGCGTGAAAAAACTCACGCATGCGCACAAAGGTTCAAGCTTGGCTGATGCAATCACACGTAATTCAAATCCATATGGTTTTTGAAAAAAATAAAAAGGTCCGATACTTTTCTAACAGACCTCGTATTTCCTGAGTATGCAAGTTCAAACTGGGAATCGAAGTACCAAAGTATTTGGATCAACATTGATCCTTATATTATGTTGGCAAATAAAATTACTTTTGACCTCTGAAAATAGAGGGATTCTATGAAACAATGGCATTATTTCCTGAATAGTTAATACAATACAATTTTTCTGAAAGGCTAGACTTCAACAGCATTTTCAAAATTCAAAGTTTGTGTCATGAAGCACAACGTCATGGTGTAGTGGAACACAGAAGTATTTTCCAAAAACTAAAAGTATGGAATTTCAGCTATAGTTTGCCAGGAGGTACTTTAGAGACTCGTGCAGAGATTTTGTCTGTTTTCTTATAACAAAGCCCTTCTCACTACGCACAATCACTAAACACATATGCACAGATGTCTATAACACTCACTACTGCCCTTTTCAGAGGATCAGTCAGTTTTTGATAACTGCCTACTCTTAGATAAATTTACTATAAAGTCTCACACTGTTTGTATTTCTTGATAATTGATATAAATGAAGTACAATACATATTAAGCAACTCTGAAATGTTCCAGGTTTCATCTCAGGACTTGTCTAAAGAAAACTGGCTATAAAAGTAATGATTTGCTATAAATTCATGAAATAACCGTCACATGTACAGTGCATCTGGAAAATATTCACAGCGCTTCGCTTTTTCCACATTTTGTTATGTTTCTAGCCTTTGTCCAAAATGGAGTAAATCTTTTATCTTTCATTTGTGTTCGTGAAAGCGATTTTAAAGTAGACCTGCAATTGAAATAAATCAGATCATTGGATGAAAAAATGACATATTTACACATAAGATCCTTCTGAATGTAATAAAGTAAATCTGCAAGCCCAGATCTGTCATTCAATGGAGAAATCTTCGTTTAAAAATGACAAATTTACAGCTAAAATTTGTCCCTCCGCAAACTGTCAGCACATCTGGGATGTTGCTGAGACGTCAAAGAGAAGACCCTATCCCAGCATGCATTGCGCGCGCCAACTGTAATTTCTGGATTTACATCAGTTTGCATCTCTTACAAAAGCACCTTTTTATTGTCTTATACGGAAGGATCGACTTTTTTTAAAACTTCATATTGTCTTGCGGTACGTTTGGTGAGTATACATTTCTTTTATTTTTGCTTGAAAATTATTTTTGGGGACTTTTTCATATTCCCATTTGATTGAGTGGTGTCACATTGAAAATCTACTGTCTTTAGCCTCTGGTGTTTCCGTTGCGGGGTACAGATGCGGGACCCGCAAAGAATCCAAGTCATTAAAAAGATACAAACCTCTCTCAGTGGCCACGGAGCTCTGCGGCTGCAATTACCAAGACCATGCGACGCTGGGGATTTCTCCGCAAGAAGTCCAGTCCTTGCAGGCGGCCGAAGCACTCTGCATCAAAACAGCGAGCGTAGTCTCTGGACTTGTTGCCAAGTTGGCCGCACCTCCATTTAGTAGACAGGGAGGTGGTGCCGGAGTTGGCCGTAGCTCTGCACAGCAGACACAGGGCAGCTTAAGTGGCCTGCTGCGGCCTTTACCAAGTCCACAGACTCGGTAAGCGCATCGGAGGCAGTGAGAGCAAGGCGTCGGGGAAGAACATCGCCTGCTGTCAATGTTGCCGCTGATCTGAGCATGCAGTGCTGTATCTCGCATTCATTGCAGCTTACGTTTGGATGTTGAAACCAGGATGTGTACAACAATAACATTACTAACAGATAAAATCAATTTCAATGCAGGATCGGACTGAAGGCGCGAGCTCGCCATCTTCTGCCGCACGTCACGGCAATGTCCCAAACAAACAGTTTTCGGGGAGGGCCAAAGTTTAGCTGCAAATTTGTCATTTTTAAACGAAGATTTCTCCGCTGAATTACAAATTTGGGCTTGCAGATTTACTTTACTGCATTCATAAGGGTCTTATAAATACATATCAGCTATTTCTTTCTGAGATCTGACCACATTTATTTCAATGCAGGTATACTTTAAATTCAAGCCAGCGCCAATTCCATGGATCACTGAGTCCTTATCAGACTTTGTCACACTGTCTTTCTCACCATCTGACATCACTCCATGACACAGACATGCCGCAAAATTCTCCTTTTAAAAATATGATAGCTCTAAACGTATGCAATGTCCATATGCTACGTTTAGCTTAACAACATCTTGGAGCAGGCACAGAGTGTCGCCGTAGCAACCAACCAGTCCCGCTTTAAAACAATTGTCATAACAGCCACGATTTGTGTGAGCCATTTTTCTCCAAGGAGTTCTGTGGGTCCGCGGACACCGAGCTGTATCTGCTATACAGATCAGTATCCGACGATTTAGAAAACTTGCACGATGTCGTAAAAAAAAAAAAAAAAAGAACGGTTTGTGATAGGCATTTTAACAACTCAATGATAATCATTATCGCAGAGTAAAACACTAACACCCCCCATGATGAAATCCGCAGAATTCCTTGGATCCGCAGAGTTTTCACAGACCTGGTGTGTGTGTGTTGGCACATGTATGCTTTCAACCTAAGGGCCCCAGTGATCTCCCCCTTGGTGCCCCCAGTCACTGTAGCAAGTTGGTGGTGATTGCTTAGGTACTGTGGCTGTGCATAGCGAACACATACACACGGTCAGTTTTATACATACAGACACACATGTATATGGGTGTACACACACACACACACACACATCACTGTTTCCATCCGCATTCTGCCTATTTTTACCAAGTTGCTATACAAAGACAGCTTTTAATGCAATCTACAGCTGGGACTGCCTTCGAGGTGCATTCCATTTGGAAATTAGGTCAAGTCGAGCAGCATGCATTGGTGTTGCACAATGCCATATTCACTACCACAGAGAACTACTCCGAGTTGTGATTACTAACCATCTTGGTCGACCTGCCGTCCATCCCCACCTCCCTAAAGTGCCGACAGTTGTTTTGTGGATGACCCCTTGACCAAACCAGTTTACAGGGTGCTCAGTAAAATGGTGATTGGGGGGGGGAAAGAGAGAGAGAGAGAGAGAGAGAGAGAGAGAGAGAGAGAGAGAGGAGAGAGAGAGAGAGACAGACACACACACTTATGCAATCTGTAATTACACAAACTGGCAACTTTTCACTTTGGCCTTTTTTAGATTTACAAGTGTTTTTGCTTTCCAATTAACACTGCAACTCTGTGTATGTAAGGTGTTTGTCAGAATGTTCAAGTCTGGAACAGAATGTACAATGAAGCATTACCTAAGTGGAAAGTCCTTATACCCTGTACAACAATAATAAAATTTTCATGGCTAAACTGTTCTTGAAAGAACCTCAGCCAGTACAAAGTATATAGCTGTGACCGGCACAAACCAAACATTTCTAGACCGATTTGTTCAGTAATATCCATTTTCCAATGACACAGACATATCTTAATCAAAATTTATATGCATGCACACAAACACAACTTTCTTCTTCCAAATATTTTGTATGCATGCGTAAAATAAAAACATGCCCGCTTCTGACTCAGCAGGTCCCATTCCTGTATGACACACTCAGCTTTACCGGGTACCATAAACTCACCAGACTTCCAGAATTTTACTGGTGGTGACACACCAACAAGCAGATATCCACTGTGATGCCAAAATGAATACGCAGTTATGCTTTTATTTATTTGGTTTCCATGAAGACATGACAAGTTACTTTCTCTGCTGTGAAAACAAGATTCCAAATGTGCTGGAGTAACCACCCCAAGCTCATTCAAATTGGCAATTGCATTTAATAACAAAATCCTGTACTAAAACAGAAATACTTCAGGGACTTGCAATGACTGTCACATTTACCGCGCCATGGTCTACATCCTCATTTTAATGAGTTTCTGACGGCTGCAGAGATTGTCTCGTATAGAGGAATTTGGTGGAGCGTGACGGGGGCCTATAAACACACACACACCAGCCAGCACCTTTCTCCCCCTCTATCAAGACGCACTCTCATGCTTTCACACCTCTCCTGTGTCCACCACACTGGGAGCTAAAAATAGATGACAGTACAACAAAGAGGGTTGGAAAAAAAGACGACGAGCAGGAATCAAAGGGAACACAGACTATCAAAGTGAAGAGGGAGAGAAGGAAGACAGAAAGAAATACAGAGCAAAACAAAACAATAAAGATAACAACATAGTGAGAAGAATGAAGCAGTACGAGCACGATGCAGTTTCCCCATTAACAACCTACACTCAGACCACCGTAGCTTAATTTGGCCTGCCATAGTTTCATAAACAGCCAAAAATATTTTCCACTTCTCAAAATGACAATGCCTGCAGAAAAAAACATGCCTTTTTTTTTTTACACTGTTTAACACTTTAAGTCCTGAAAGGTTTAACACTTTAAGCCTGATCATCCTGAGTTAAAATGTCTATAAATTAAATAATTCATTAATTTATTAATATTTATTTACTTGCTATTACTAACTAACCTTAACATGCCAAGCAACGGCACACCTCAGCTGGTTTTCCAAAGCAGCTGTCACCTGCCGGTGTTCTTAACACCTAAGTATTTCCCCATTTAGCAAAAGTCAAAAGTTATTTTTACAGCCTCCCCCTCACTTGTCCATATCAACCCCTTGCTAGCAATCTCTTTTTGATACATTATTTAATTAATTTATTTATTTTTCCTGGACACAGAGTTAAAATTGATGCCTCAATGTGTTTGTTGCTTTAATGTTGCAGCTGGTAAATGTGGAGCTAACTTTAATTAATTTCTATAGATTTTATAGATGGACTTTACAAAGTGCTGGGGTACTTGTCATGTAGGTTATCTATCCATTTATGAATAAGTAAATCCTTTAATAGAACTAAATATATAATCACTTCTACAGACAGTTAAAACACGTCAAGGGCTGAAATAAAATATTTCTCTCTCACCGATAATCTCGCAGAGCTTATTTAAAGCAACCATTATCATAACCATATGTGTAAAGGTGATAAGAGACCTACCAACATAGACTACATGTGCTGAGTGCTGGCAAAAGTGCAGAAATACCAACTTTAAAACACAGTCCCCTTTGATCTCCCAAATTAATTTGAGGCTATAACTCTAATGGGCCAAAATAAAAACACAAATCACCTGCAGACATAGAAACTGGACAGCTTCAGTGCCTCTGTCCTACATTACCGTTCAGCTTTATTGCCACCAATTACCAAAACAAGGACACTGTGATTAACTGGTACTTCAGTATAAATTACAGGTGAGCTTCTCTTGACATTTTTTCTTGCCTTTGCTGTGCCTATTTGTGCCTCCAAATGCACAGAAAACCAGCATTTTCAGCGAATAAATAAATAAAATAGCTGGATTTACATGCAGATAGATTAACAGCGAATGTTATTTTGAACCCAAGATGGCACCATGAGTCACGTGACCAATTTTTTTCAACTCGTCATGTCACCACTCTCTCTATTAAGGCACACTAGTTAAAATGAACACACCCCCATTTCGAAATTACCAAACAAAGATAACAGATTAAGGTTGATTCAGGAGTTTATTACAGCACATTTTTGTTGACTGGACAGTGTTTTCTTGACTTTGGTAGAGTATTAAAAATTATGACCAGATTATTGCCTCAGTAACGGTGGACTTTTATTAACAAAATGCTTCCCTGGGTGTGACGAACCAAACCACTTTAGTTCAGAGCCCTATGCATGGCTGTGAACCCATGCACCTGCTAAGGTCTGTGATTTGTCACTTTTCTGGTTTCACTCCTTCCTCTCCTGTCATATTTTAGAAGTTTTTGCAGTGTGCACATTGATTAAATTTTGATCATGAATCAAATACATTTGGCAGAAAAGTCCGCAAATATCATCAACTTCACAACACAAAGTCGGTCAAAGACGCTCAAATGACCTACAACTCATGGAGGAAATTGTATGTACCGTAATGTTGGTTTGTAGGTTGATGATTGTATAAAGAAGTGGAACTAGTAGAACTCACTGAAGGACAAATTAAAAAGAAAAAAAAACATTGCTCCTGCTGTAAATTGCATAAAGACACAACTGAGAACTTTAAAAGGGTCACATACAATATACACAACGGATTTTGTCCGTTTTATACACATAACGGATTTTGTCCATTTTAGACACATAACGCACATTGTCCGTTTTATACACATAATGCAAACGTTTGGGTACCCCTGATCATTTTCATGATTTTCCTTTATAAATCATTGGTTGTCTGGATCAGAAATTTCAGTTAAATATATCATACAGCAGACGAACACACTGATATTTGAGAAGTTAAATAAAGTTTCTAGTATTTACAGAAAGTGTGCAATAATTCTTTAAACAAAATTAGGCAGGTGCATAAATTTGGGCACCCCAACAGAAAAAAGAAAAATACATCAATATTTAGTAGAGCCTCCTTTTGCAGAAATAACAGCCTCTAAACGCTTCCTGTAGCTTCCAATGAGAGTCTGGATTCTGGTTGAAGGTATTCTGGACCATTCTTCTTTACAAAACATCTCCAGTTCAGTCAGGCTTGTTGGTTTCCGAGCATGGACGCCCGCTCAAAATCACACCACAGATTTTCAATAATATTCAGAGATGGCCATTCCAGAACGCTGTACTTGTTCCTCTGCATGAATGCAGATAATTATTTAAACAAAATTGGGCAGGTGCATAAATTTGGGCACCCTGTCATTTTATTGATTTGAATACATTTAGCACTAGTTATTGGAACACAAAAATGGTTTGGTAAGCTCATTGACCCCTGACCTCCTTACACAGGAGAATCTAATGATGAGAAAGGGTATTTAAGGTGGCCATTTGGAAATGTTTCTCCTCTTTGCATCTCTTCTAATGAGTGGCAACATGGGACCTTCTAAACAACCCTCAAATGACCTGAAAACAAAGATTGTTCAACATCATGGTTTAAGGGAAGGATACAAAAAGCTATCTCAGAGATTTCAGCTGTCAGTTTCCACTGTGAGGAACATAGTGAGGAAATGGAAGACCGCAGGCACAGTACTAGTTAAGGCCTGAAGTGGCAGGCCAAGAAAAATCTCAGATAAGGTGAAGCGAAGGATGGTGAGAACAGTCATAGTCAACCCACAGACTTGCTCCAAAGACATGATCTTGCCGCAGTGTCTCTGTGCATCGTTCAACTATACAGTACATACACGCCACAAACAGAGTCACTTCAGGTATGCTAAAGCACTTTTGGACAAGCCAGCTTCATTTTGGAATAAGGTGCTGTGGACTGATGAAACTAAAATGGAGTTATTTAGATATAACAAGGGGCGGTAAGCATGGCTAAAAAAAAGAACACAGCATTCCAATAAAAACACTTGCTACCTACAGAAACATTTGGAGGTGGTTCCATCATGCTGTGGGGCTGTGTGGCCAGTGCAGGTACTGGGAATCTTGTTAAAATTGAGGGTCACATGGATTCCAGTCAATAACAGCAGATTCTTGAGAACAACGTTCATGAATCAGTGACAAAGTTGTGCCAGGGCTGGATCTTTCAACAAGACAAAAACCTAAACACTGCTCAAGATCTACTAAGGCATTCATGCAGAGGAACAAGTAAAACATTCTGGAATGGCCATCTCAGTCCCCAGACCTGAATATTATTGAAAATTTGTGGTGTCATTTTGACCGGACTGCCCATGCTCGGAAACCAACAAACCTGACAGAACTGGAGATGTTTTGTAAAGAAGAATGGTCCAAAATACCTTCAACCAGAACCCAGAGTCTCATTGGAAGCTACAGGAAGCATTTAGAGGCCATTCATTCTGCAAAAGGAGGATCTACTAAATATTGATGTATTTTTTTTTTCTGTTTGGGGTGCCCAAATTTATGCACCTGCCTAATTTTGTTTAAAGAATTATTGCACACTTTCTGTAAATCCTATAAACTTCATTTCACTTCTCAAATATCAGTGTGTTTGTCTGCTGTAGGATATATTTGACTGAGATTGCTGATCCAAATTTCCATGATTTATAAAGGAAAATCATGGAAATCATCAGGGGTGCCCAAACCTTTGCATACAACCACACACACACACACACACACACACACACACACACACACACACACACACACACACACACACACACACACACACACACACACACACACACACACACACACACACACACACACACACACACATGCCTTCTGGTGACAGCAAGGTTGTTAATATTTTTTTTAAAAAGCAAAGAAGAAAGGAAGGGAGTCCTCTGGGAGTCTAAAGGGTTAAGAGGGTATTGAAAGACTGGGAAAGGAAAGGGCAAGCGCAACATCTTGTCACCACCTGGGACTCTGCTAGTTGCCTGAGGATGATGCGTTTACAAGAAAACAGACAGTGCTGAGGTTGGATGAAAAAAGTTACGTAAAATACTGTGCAGCACAAAGAGTTGGCCATGTACAGCAGTACTACAGCATTTATACACTGTGACACAGAAGACAGAAGTCCCCGTCACACCTTGACGATTTAGCCAGCGCATGCCAACCATATTAAAAATGCTGGCATAAAGCTAATAAGGATCAGTTTTTTATGTTAAGAGCACGCTGAAGCTCGCTGATATACGTCCTAATACGCTGAGCTGCTTGAAAATTTTCAGCGATTGCCAGTGTGTGACTCGTACATCCCATAACTTGTAGGTAAATTATCTGACTGTTGGCACACATTTCTTGTAATTTACTCATAAGTCTAAATACGCCCATCAAAGCTGGCCACTGATTGGCAGAAACCTGCAGTCCTCATGTGGACAGACTGTTTCATTCACACACAGAAAAACTATAAAGTCTGACCTGTTCATTTTAGTCAAAGTCACCATCACAGACTGCCGGACACGTATCCACATAAAGCTCCTGATTTTCGAAAATGACGTCGTGGTTGGAAACGAAACATTTTAAAGCAAGTCCCTCGGTGGTTTTTCTGCTGCAGGTGCATTTCTCAGAGGATGCTGCTCTGATCACACAGAAGCGCTGCGATGATTTAAACTTTTAAAGTGCCAGTCAACCGCAATTAGAGCCGAATCAGGTGCTGTGACTTTTTAAATGCCATTGCTATCGGTGTGATCACCAGATGACCTGATTGATCAGTGTGATCAGAGCCGAATGAAAGGCTGTGTCTCTTCAAACTTTTAAAGTGCCATCGCTGACGGTGTGAACTGTCGGTGTGAGCTGTCGGTGATCAAACCAAGAGGTCACCAGATCACTTCATTCAGGTCTGATCACACCTGATCGCGGTCAACTAGCACTTTAAAAGTATAACAGTATAAATCATCACAGCGTTTCATTATTCAGGTTTGTGATGACTTGATCAGGTCAACAGCGATGGCGCTTTAAAAGTTTAAAGAGTCACAGCACTCCATTCATTCAGCAGCATTTACCACAGCCAGTCGACTCATCAGCATTCTGTACACAATGAAAATGGCGCACTAAGATAAAAAATAAAAATAATGTTAAATTACTCGGTTTGTGACCCGCACCACACCATGCAGCACCGCTCTGAACCACTTGGTGGAAACGGGGCCATCAGCATACACTGGATAATCGTCAAGGTGTGACAGCTGCATTAATTTATTAGACATACACCACCGTGTTTAATACAGTCATCATACGCAGGCTAAATCCTCAAGGTGTGACAGGGCCTTTACGAGTGTACACAGTGGGTTTGAAAATTCAAACTAAAATGCTACCTATCTTTCTAAAAACACAAACCTGTTCAACTGTAATGTGAGAAATGCTCCAAAGATAAAACTAGCAAACATTAAGGCCCTGTCACACCTTGATGATTTAGCCTGCATATGCTGACCATATTAAAAACGCTGGCATACGTGGGCGTACATCTAATAAATTACTGCAGCTGTCACACCTTGACGACTTAACCAGCATATACTGACAGCCCCGTTTCCACTGAGTGGTTCAGGTCGGTGCTGCATGGTAACGGAACGTTTAAGTCTGGCTTTTTTTTTTGCATTTCCACTGTAGGCAGAACAACTTTGTTTGGCAGGTGGAAAACTTAAATATTGTCGAGCACGTGATCCAGCGTGCAAACGGTGTTGCGCAGCATCTCGCCTTCACACGGAGACAAAACAGAGTAATTTTAACATTATTTTATTTTTTTAGAATTATTTCTGCAGATCATGGGATTTATTTTCATTATATGCACACAGAATAGACTAATGCCTATGGTAAACACTGAGATGTTGAAGTGTAGGTGACACAATATGTATATTTTTTTATTTTTATTTATTTTTTTTTTTTTGAGTATTTAAGACTAAAATTAAACAACAGTTTGAAATGAATGCTTTCCCGGTGTGTGGTTAGAGAAGAGATAAATATTTGGATTTTGAACTGCGCGCCACTAAAAACCAGGAACTTCTGGGGGAGTCACGACATTGGAGAAGAAAGAGGAAGTGACATCAGTCCGAGAACCATTAGCTTAACAGCACTATTTGTTTGGTTAACCATAGGACCTACTTCTGTGTTTAAGTGCTTCATTTCTGGAGTTATACCGGCTGGAAGAGTTTTAGTCCATGGGCCATTAAGCAGGTTTTCGGTACCACTTAAGGGGAAAAAACAATACTTAGAATCCAGCCTCACTGTATCATGGCCTACACAAAAATGTATGATAGCCACCCCAGGGTGGCAGCTGCCAGGTAAGGATCAATGAAGAATTACACAGGTCAAACTTTAAAAATGCTCAGTAAAAAAAAAAAAA
Source organism: Thalassophryne amazonica (assembly GCF_902500255.1). Lineage (NCBI taxonomy): Eukaryota > Metazoa > Chordata > Actinopteri > Batrachoidiformes > Batrachoididae > Thalassophryne > Thalassophryne amazonica. The sequence goes on from NC_047119.1 coordinate 33,689,206, forward strand.
AAAAAAAAAAAATTATGTAAATTATTGTTTGGGTTAATAGGGTTCTAAAAAGGAATAGTTTGCACCATCTGTCACACTTAGTTATCATGTTACAGGGTAACATATGTCACATGTCAGAATTCAATGGATGTTGACCTTGTTTGATCTTTACTTTGGAGACAAAGCATTCAACACAGTCAAAACTATTCCATTTATTGATCCTTTTATTTCAACCAATAATTTGCATAATTTTTTGCTGAAATTGGAGCAACTTTAACTTTTGACCCCTGTACAAACTGAAACTGACCTTTGTCACCATTTTTGCTGTTTGTACCCCATAACTCCAGAACATTCCATCATAGATAGTCCAAACAATACCTTTTTGGAATTGTTGTGATCAGACAAATAATGTGATATAGTTTTCCACATGACTGGGGCATTTTTAAAGTTTGACCCCTGTGTAATTCTTCATTGACCCCTAGCTGGCTACAGCTACCACCCTGGGATGGCTATCATACATGTTTGTGTAGGCCATGATACACTGAGGCTGGATTCTAAATGTAATTTTTTTCCCCTTAAGTGGTACCGATTAGGTCAAAATTCATGACTGGCTCATGGACTATTTGCTGCAAGTTTTTATTATAACACTATTGCAGGTGGAGTCTGCTGGTTTCAGTTTCCTAAGGATCATTGTGTCAGAATGAGTGGATTGTGGGGACTCTATTGTGGACCAGATGCTCCTTTTTTCCACACCCTTTGAACACTGCACTTAAACAATGATGCTGCAAATTTATGGATTTTTACAGGCTACTGACAGCCCCCGTTTCCACCGAGTGGTTTGGGTCGGTGCTGCACATTTTCTATATGTATTTTTACATTTTTTAAGTAAAGATCTGGAGATTGCTAAATTTATCAGTACCATATCATCACACTATAAATAGAACTATTGAGAGTGTGTGTAATTTGCACTTTCTGAATGTACAGCCATGCGGCCCAATACCAACACCGCTTTTTTTTTTTTTTTTTTAAAGTTCTTTTTCTCCTTTCGACCCTGCTGCTCTTCTCGCAAAGACAGTGTATGGTTTATACATATCCCATGGGTATTTTACACTTTTTAACATTTCCAGAAGCAAGGTTTTTCACTTCAAGAGAGGAACAGCTGGCTCTGAAAACAAAGGAACGAGCCGGGATACGACATCTCATCCCAGCAGAGCTGAGGAGGAGAGCCAGCGGCTGCAAAGCCGGGCTAAGCTAAAGGCTAGGCTAGCAGACAATCAGAGGCACTACAATCCACTGATTCCCTCCATGATCATGGGAAATGTGAACTCACTGCCAAACAAGATCAATGAGCTGTTTGTACTGAAAAACCAGTGGATTTACTGTGAGAGCAGCTTGTTTATCTTTACAGAGATGTGGCTAACCCACCTCATACCAGCTTATCTAACGTGAACCTGGTGGGATTCACTGCTGTGAGAGCCGACACAGACACTAAAGCATGCGGAAAAAGAAAAGATAGGGGACTCGTCATGTACGTTAACAACGGCTGGTGCAACAGCTGCTAGCTGTTAGCTTGCGGACATACCATCTACCAAGCAAGCTTAGTCACGTGATCACTATCTGTGTTTACACCCCCTTCACAGCCAGGTTGCAGACATAGCATCTTGAGGCACTGATGTAGTCTCTGGGAATTTTAACCATGTAACTTTGGACTCTACTTTGGCCTGTTTTCACCAGGTTGTGGACTGTCCAACAAGAAACAACAGGACAATAGACTTAAGGTGCCCTGACACTTGCACGACTTTGATCCGCAAACTCACTGTGACATTTCCACCTGCTGTGTTCCCAGCTGAATGCCATGCTTTGTGCGCTTTACACTGTGTATATAAAATAATTATTTCGTGGCAGATTACTCATTTTATCTCAGAGTTTGACTGTTGAAAACATCCCTAATCGCTTCTGGAATCACAGAGGACCGTTTCAGTTGGAGCTTTTTTTTCCCTCTCTCTCTCTCGTGCACTTCATGAGGTGGAGAACGTAACTGAAACAGTCTAAAAGGTAATTATTTGTAATGTTTGTATTGTAATAGCTTGATAAAACAGTTGCATGTTCTTTCCTTCTTATGAGCAGCTGTAAAAGTATGTTTACGATAGATTTAACATCTCGTTATAATCGATCAGACGAGCTGCGCTGTGGTGCACTGACCCAATCACTTGCACTCACATGCAGTGTTTCTGAATTGTTTGCACGTTTGCATAATTAATGTGCGATGTAGATTTTGAACGTTTCACAATTTTCTTTGCACACTTGCACGAACCATTAGGAGGTGGTCTCCTGAAATGGAATGTGCCCTGAGAGAAAGCTACAACACCACGGTCTGGGATTAGATGATCAACCCGCACGTTGAGGACATAGAGGGGCTGACGGATTATCTTAACCACTGTGCAGACGTGGTCTCCCCAACCAAGGCTGTCCACTGTTACCCTAAAAGCAAGCCATGACTAGCACGGGATGTCAAAGCTGTCCTCAACAGGAAGAAGGCCACATTCAGAAGCAGAGACATGGAGATGATCACAACAGGACAACAGGAGGTGAAACACTGCGTGAGGAATGCAAAGGACAGCTACAGGAGTAGCTGTGTCTATCTAATCTAATGATGGAAATCAATCTTTCCAGAAAATATGACATTTTCTGTGGCCTTACCTTTGTGATGAGAGTGCGGTACTCCTCTACCTGATGGTCATTGTTATGGCAACCTGCTAGCAGCTGCCACACCTCCCCACGTAGAGCTTCAGGAATTCCACTCCGCACCAGTGTAGGCAGCTGCCTAGGACGCACTGATAAGTTCATATGCCTGAGAGATAACGTAAAGGGAAAAGGATAAGACAGTCAACAGCTTTATTTTATTTAAAATTGTAGCTTTATTCAGTGTTTGCTGAAGCATAGCTTAAAGATACAGTATCAGTGTTTTCAGCAAGAACAGAACTTAACTTTTTTAACTTTTTTTTTTTTCTTAAATTTCTTAAATTTTATTACAGAGATTACAGCATGCCATAGGTATTAAAGGCACTGCGCTGCGGTGGTTTGAATCATATTTGTCTAATAGATTACAATTTGTTCATGTAAATGGGGAATCTTCTTCACAGACTAAAGTTAATTATGGAGTTCCACAAGGTTCTGTGCTAGGACCAATTTTATTCACTTTATACATGCTTCCCTTAGGCAGTATTATTAGACGGTATTGCTTAAATTTTCATTGTTACGCAGATGATACCCAGCTTTATCTATCCATGAAGCCAGAGGACACACACCAATTAGCTAAACTGCAGGATTGTCTTACAGACATAAAGACATGGATGACCTCTAATTTCCTGCTTTTAAACTCAGATAAAACTGAAGTTACTGTACTTGGCCCCACAAATCTTAGAAACATGGTGTTTAACCAGATCCTTACTCTGGATGGCATTACCCTGACCTCTAGTAATACTGTGAGAAATCTTGGAGTCATTTTTGATCAGGATATGTCATTCAAAGTGCATATTAAACAAATATGTAGGACTGCTTTTTTGCATTTACGCAATATCTCTAAAATCAGAAAGGTCTTGTCTCAGAGTGATGCTGAAAAACTAATTCATGCATTTATTTCCTCTAGGCTGGACTATTGTAATTCATTATTATCAGGTTGTCCTAAAAGTTCCCTAAAAAGCCTTCAGTTAATTCAAAATGCTGCAGCTAGAGTACTGACGGGGACTAGAAGGAGAGAGCATATCTCACCCATATTGGCCTCTCTTCATTGGCTTCCTGTTAATTCTAGAATAGAATTTAAAATTCTTCTTCTTACTTATAAGGTTTTGAATAATCAGGTCCCATCTTATCTTAGGGACCTCATAGTACCATATCACCCCAATAGAGCGCTTCGCTCTCAAGACTGCAGGCTTACTTGTAGTTCCTAGGGTTTGTAAGAGTAGAATGGGAGGCAGAGCCTTCAGCTTTCAGGCTCCTCTCCTGTGGAACCAGCTCCCAATTCAGATCAGGGAGACAGACACCCTCTCTACTTTTAAGATTAGGCTTAAAACTTTCCTTTTTGCTAAAGCTATAGTTAGGGCTGGATCAGCTGACCCTGAACCATCCCTTAGTTATGCTGCTATAGACGTAGACTGCTGGGGGGTTCCCATGATGCACTGTTTCTTTCTCTTTATTGCTCTGTATGCACCACTCTGCATTTAATCATTAGTGATCGATCTCTGCTCCCCTCCACAGCATGTCTTTTTCCTGGTTCTCTCCCTCAGCCCCCAACCAGTCCCAGCAGAAGACTGCCCCTCCCTGAGCCTGGTTCTGCTGGAGGTTTCTTCCTGTTAAAAGGGAGTTTTTCCTTCCCACTGTAGCCAAGTGCTTGCTCACAGGGGGTCGTTTTGACCGTTGGGGTTTTACATAATTATTGTATGGCCTTGCCTTACAATATAAAGCGCCTTGGGGCAACTGTTTGTTGTGATTTGGCGCTATATAAAAAAATTGATTGATTGATTGATTAACCATTTACTGAAAACACGTGAGACAATCATTAATTAAGAAAGTAGTTTGTGATTAAGTAACTCCAACTAGATACATGGGGTGGGTCGAGATGTCTGTCTGCATTTGCGTCAGAAGTTAATTGCTGTGAAATCGTACAACTTTTGCCTTATATATACACCTAGTGCACTTGTATTAGCAAAGACCATGTTTTAATTGTGTCAAACATTTTCTGTTATTGCAGAGAAAGTAAAATTTCAGACTGATAGTGATTTTTTTTTGATTATATAATGAAATCTGGAAATTCAAAAGTAATCTCTGTATAAAATAAATATAACAAGCGCAATCCAAGATTTCTGACATCCTCCAAACTGTAGCACCTCCAAAATTCACTGGTGTCTTCCATGCCCTAATATCTATCTGTGGTGCAAATTTGGTGAAAATCTGAGAAGTAGTTTTGACGTAATCCTTCAAAGCCTACATAACGTGAAATCTGGAACCAGAATTTGGATCCAGATCACCTCCAAATCCAGTGGAGTCTTCCATGCACTATCTATCTGTGGTGCAAATTTGGTGTGAATCTGTTAAGTAGTTTGACGTAATCCTTCAAAACCTATATAAGTGAAATCTTGATCCAGAATCTGGATCCGGATCACCTCCAAAATTTAAACCAGTCTCCTATAGGTCAATTTTGACCCCTGGTTGTGAACATTTCTGGCAGAAAAGAAGAAATAAAATAAAATCAGATTCCCAATCACGGAATGAAAACGGGTGTAATCTGTGATAAAAGTAGCATTGCAGAAAGTTGTGATCAATCAGGAAAGTTTTAAAGCTCTGTGAAATGGAGCCATGTTCAAGATCACTTGTCTCACAACTAACGTGGTGTATTATTAAAATAATAATAATAATGACATACAAATTTGGACTGCTATTGTAATGAATTAAGCCTGATTTCCTTATATTTGAGGTTGAAAAGAAATAACACTGCATAATAAAACAAATTATAAGGTATAAGTTATTCATACACCCCATTACAATCGCAATGTTTTTGTTTTTTTTCCCAGAATGTTTTTCAAACATATTTTTCTCCAAAAATTTCCATATCCAGTCCCTCTCTCTCTCTCTCACACACACACACACACACACACACACACACACACACACACACACACACACACACACACACACACACACACACACACTTCAATTTATTTTCATTTATATAGCGCCAAATCACAACAGAGTTGCCTCAAAGCGCTTCACACAGGTAAGGTCTAACCTTACCGACCCCCACAGCAACAGTGGTAAGGAAAAACTCCCTCTGAGGAAGAAACCTCAAGCAGACCAGACTCAAAGGGGTGACCCTCTGCTTGGGCCATGCTACAAACATAAATTACAGAACAATTCACGGACGAATATACTCGTACAAGAAATGCTATTGGCGCACAGGACAACCGCTTATCCATGATCGGGTCGTGGGGGGCTGGAGCTTTTCCCAGCAGTCATACGGCGTGAGGCAGGGTACACCCTGGACAGGACACCATTCTGTCGTAGGGCCACATATAGACAAACAAACACATTCACACCCACAGACAATGTACACACAGAAAGGCCACAAGTGGGAATCGACCCCATGACCTTCTCGCTGTGAGGTAACAGTGCAAACCACTAAGCCACCATGCTGCCCCATATCCAGTCAGCTTTAAAAAAATTAGGGGGATTCAGAAACAACAGACAAAAGAAAATAATAAGTCAACAGAAAACTACAACAGCTTTACCCAGAGGGGTGGGGTGGGGTCTAATGCCTTCATTCAGTCTGTCTTTCTATTTAAAATTTATGCTATTGGGAAAATGCTCTATTTCTAACATAGATATACTGTATGCAGATGTAAAGGACATAATTCTCATGAACTTTCTCATCAGTCTATTTGTCAGTCTGTCAGAGACAAAATAAAAGGTACAAAGAGAAGGAACGCTTGAAGGCATAACTGTACCTATACACCAAATGCAGCCTAAACAAAATCCACAGATTTCCTCACTTTCTTTATTCATGTCCCTCTAATTTCTCTTGTTTATGTCATTCATCAGGTTATGCAATACATGGCATTTTCTGCAAAGGTAAAGAAGCAAGCACATCAAGTATGCTGAAAGTGCATGGATTTATGGGATAAGTACCTGCTGCATTTCTCTCACACACACACACACACACACACACACACACACACACACACACACACACACACACACACACACACACACACACAACACACACACACACACACACACACACACACACACACACACACACAAAACTGCATTCAGGAGCAAGAGAACACACAGGAAAAAGTCAAGAGAATATAAAGCCTCACCATTTAGACAGTAAGTCTCCCCAGGTCTCCAGAATCTTTTCTGCACACTCCTTGGAAACGTCACCTGACCCACTGAGTAACGGTTCATCATTATCTGCCACACATCAGTCAGTTACACATTCAGAAGAATCAACTTTTACAATCACAACATGCTTTGCTGTTTTCTAGGGGTGTCTAAATCAAGGACTTTTTTTGCCCCAAATCCTGATCCAAGTCATTTACCAGTAATGGTGAGTATCTGCCGATACAGAGTAGTGATAATTGTATTTTCAGACACACTGCAAGCACATGAACATCTATCTAACAATCTAATATATGTACTCGTATATGCTTGTCAGTTTAACAGTTCGGCCATGCATTAAGAAAAAACTACCTTATATCCAAGCTGCTTCTTGATTTGAAAGAAATAAAAGTTTTTTTTGTTTTGTGACTCATCAATTCAACTTAGTGCAGCATTGTAGCAGCAAAAGTAGGATATTTCACAGTAAGTGATTGAACAACTATGTAGTTATTAAAATACATTAACGAATTATCACTAAGTATAAACGGCCTCCCAAAATTGACCTTTGCCTGACGGAGCGCTGCATTTGGCCGAGACATTTACAGTTCTTTACCAAGCATGTATAAAGTCTACAGCATCTGATTGGGGATGTCAACATTGGAGGAATAACCAGAACACCAGCTTCGTGGGTGCAAAGCCAAAATACAAAACAAGCAAAGCCAGGTCAAAAAAGAAGAAGTGGCATAAATCTATTTCCGCTTGTCTAAAGTGTTATTACACACAGGTATGAAAGCATATAAAGTGTCTCAATTTAGTGCATGTGTAAGTTATAGCAGTAAAAAGACTTTGAATGTGGCCTACTTTTAACTCTGCCACAAGGGCCACAGAGTGCTCCTGTGCAAACGTGTCCAAGATTTTGATCCACAGAGAATGTGCATCAGATGTGAAAGCAATAGTTCATGATGAGTTAGGAGATAAGGAGTGTGAGAAGTGCAAGAAACCCATTTTAATGTCCTCCTTTGGTAGTTCCAGTGACAAAAACTCAGACACAGCAGGGACCTTGTTTATTTTTCCTGTCCGTCTTTCCTCCTGATGCTCTCTTTCACATACACATAAAAACAGTAAGCACTCTGTAAGTATAGATAGTACAGACTTTTCCGTACTGCACACAGGACAGGAAGACTTTTTGGAATACAAGAGAAAATGCTTTTGCACCTAATATCTGAATGTTTGTGAAGCACTGCAGCAGGGTGTTCTTTTCCGATAACTTGTATAGTTGTTATTGTGTTTTTCAGAATGCATGTGAGGAAGTGGGTTTAAAAGCTAATCAACTGTTTTGGACATCATATTAGTCCAAGCCAAATGCTCATCAACTAACCTTCTTCTTCATCATCCTCAGGTGGTGAAGGGATGAAAGTACCAGGCCCTGGGGACAGGATGGTGGGACTAGCTGTGGTTTTCCCGTTTTTCCTCTCTCCGTTTCACTTTCCAAGCTCACCACCTCATAGAGTGTGTCTGAGGCAGGACTTTTACACTCCTTACGCTCCATCTGAGAGATATCGAAGAGATTTTCAAATCTAACACAGGGAAGACAAACTATCCTCTAGTTCACATCTATTACGCTTAATCATAAAATATTTAGTCATTTCCAATTACAGCAACCAACATTACCACTCAATAATGAATGATGGCCATGTCTTTGACCTACCTGCCGAAGTTTAAGGTAGAATGTTTCGGTGTAACTCCGCTTGCTGAATGGCCAGAACAGCCTGTCATTTGGGGAACATACTCTGACCCTCGTTTCCAGCAGAAAGCGCACCGGTTCCTCTACTTCCGTAATCACCAGATCTACTGCTGTTGTCATATACATACATTTATCTGCAAACACAAGAAAACAGCACAAGGACAATAAACATCAAACTACACATCAAAATTTGAAACAAGGGGGAAAACCTTTCTTGGAAACATAAATTTTTCTTTTATTTTTTGTTACAACCTTTAGGAGTTTCTTCATTTACAGCCTGAAACTGAGACATGTTGGGGTTCCAACTTCCTGTGATGATGTAAGACTTCCCATCTGAGCTCTTTCCCATCGACTCCTGAAGGAGTACAAGTTGGGGAATTTAGAGAATACAAACAAAATAATATACATAAAGATGAATAAATACTGCAGTTCCTGGAGGTATGCCACTGACTTTTACCCTCCAATGTCTGTGATTAATGAGACAGCACAGCGCATCATATTTACAGAAGATTATTTGACAACAAAGCAATGGTGATGACCTGACTGACACTGGCCACCTGACTTTAGTCATGGAGAGTGAAAAATAAACATGCACACTTAAAACAAACACACTACATATACAGTGTGGGTGAAACAATGAGAGATAGATCACAAATCGACAGAAAACACACCACATTTTCTGGACTATAAGTCACATTTTTTTAAATATATTTGGCTAGTTCTGCAACATGTATTTTGAAGCGATTTATATAATCAAAAAACACTGTATTATCATCTACGGCCACAAGATGGCAATGCCTACACGCATGACAAGCTGTTCCTGTATACAGATCTGAATGACGTCTGATTCTCACTATAGAGCAGAAGATGCTAGCAAGGCACCATTAACCAACCTCAGTAAAACAAGAAGAAGATGGACAAGGACATGCTGGGTCGTAGAGAACACGGGCAACACGCTAGTAATCAATTAAAAAGTTTATTTACATCTAGTGTGCTACATGGGCACACATTTAGCTCCTCCTTGACGTTTTCGTCTGTTCAGTGGTGACAAAAAGCAGTTTACACTCAAGTTCTTTGTGCTTCGTACAATATTGATGAGCCTGATAACTTCTGCTAGCTAATGTGCTGTTTAACTTATAAATAAAGCGCTAATTAAATTCTTTTTGCACCTTGTTTCATGAAGCAGTAGGAATATGTTAAAAAAAGTGTGACTTACAGACATGCACTTTATGTATGTTTCTTTAGCTCATCAGGGTCCATCTTTGGGCAGATTCATTCCGGTGCGATATACGTGGGCTGTCAATAAAGTAACGGTCCTTTTATTTTTCAAAAACTATATGGATTTCATTCATATGTTTTTACATCAGACATGCTTGAACCCTCGTGCGCATGCGTGAGTTTTTCCACGCCTGTCGGTGACGTCATTCGCCTGTGAGCACGCCTTGTGGGAGGAGTCATCCAGCCCCTCGTTGGAATTCCTTTGTCTGAGAAGTTGCTGAGAGACTGGCGCTTTGTTTCATCAAAATTTTTTCTAAACCTGTGAGACACATCGAAGTGGACACGGTTCGAAAAATTAAGCTGGTTTTCAGTGAAAATTTTAACGGCTGATGAGAGATTTTGAGGTGATTCTGTCGCTTTAAGGACTTCCCACGGTGCGAGATGTCGTGCAGCGCTCTCAGCCGCCGTCGTCAGCCTGTTCAAGCTGAAAACCTCCACATTTCAGGTTCTATTGATCCAGGACGTCGTGAGAGAACAGAGAAGTTTCAGAAGAAGTCGGTTTCAGCATTTTATCCGGATATTCCACTGTTAAAGGAGATTTTTTTAATGAAAGACGTGCGGACGGGTCCGCGCGTCGGGACGCAGCCGCCGCGACGCTCCGCCACAGGAAAAACACCTCTGTTGAAAGCCTTAAGGACAAGTTGGAACATGTCCTGCCTGTTAAACAATTTCTCATATACTCACTCCACTGAAAGCCATCAAAAGCCGCCTGGATTTTACAAATGGCACAATTTTTTTTCCAGATTTCTCATAGTGTTTCTTAAAGCCAGAAAGTTGCCATCTGAAATGACTTTAGTTTTGTGTCATGTCTGTGATCTGCTTTTTATCTACAAAATTAAACAACTGAATGAACATCCTCCGAGGCCGGTGATTCCATAATTTTTGCCAGGGGTTGTATAGTGACACCTACCAGATCCAGCAGGTGCATGTCACTGTTCTTCACATTTTTTCCTGGACTCAGCAGAAGACCAAAACACCTGGAAACATGCACACAGAGAAAAGTATGCTACATAATTTAAAACACACACACACACACACATGCCTAAAAACTAGAAAACCACTCGGAATAATAAGAAAAAAAAATTAAAATTTTCTACGTAACCCATTTTTGCCAATATACCCTAAATGTTGTCTTCTAGTCAAGGTCAGATCACACCTTTTCTACACATTTTTCAAAAACTGTTTTTTTTTCAGTAATTACAGTAATAATCCAATAAATAAATATGAGCAAAATAAAATCTTCGCAGAACTTTAAAAAGGAAAATACAAAGTACACAACAAGAATGGGAACCAGAGGAACAACAATAAATCTCTCTCTGTACTGTAAAACAACCAAAGGACAAGTCAAGGGCAAGATGAAAAGATTTCTACTCATTTTGAGCAATCACATCTTCTTTTACATTGATAGATATCAGCTCTTTTTTCCGTCATCCACTATATATTTGTAAGCATGTCTGAGATTTAATAAAATGTTTTATCAGCAACTGATGGCAAATCACAAAAAAAAAAAATCAGAGAAGTTAATTTTGGTGTCAATTAAGATTAATAGCACAAAATGTGTCTAAGTGCTTGAGCATATGTGTACGTCTTTGTGTTGTATTTTACCTCTCAATAGCCAGTTCCTTATTGGAGGTTTGCTGAACGTAAATGACAATTTTCTTGTCCATTCCGGCACGTAACTTGAAGCTCTGCTTGTCTTTATCTTTTGCAACAGCACTGAATGTGAGACAATATGAAAACAAAGATGTCATCACAAAAAAATAATAAATAAAAACAAAAAATAATGAAAATTAAGTGGCACTCAGAGAGCACATGAGTTATGTCCTCCTCCTTGGGAAATAAGGCTCATGATAACATCAGCATTTCACTGCTGTGACTGATCATTAGGCAATAAATTAGGCTGACGTCAGTAGGCTATCCAGTGCTGTATCTGCAAATAAAACAATGGCTAAATTTTCCAAGGTTTTTCAAGAATTTATTTTGCTGACCTGTGACCTAGAGAAGTTGTTCAAGGTCACCCATATGCAAACTCTCTACAGACAAACATCTCTAAGAGATGACTATACTTCAAGTTTCCTGGGCCTGCTGTCATTTGTTCTAAAGTACAGAGGCTGCATGATGGATGGATGGAAAACTAATCCCTGCCAAAATGGAACGTTGATAGGACTAACATTTTTGGAGAAACTACAGTTATTAGCAAACAACACTGAACAATGGACGCTGATAATTACATTCTGGACTTGCACGCCATTCCATCAAGGGACGGTAAATCATCTATATATTAAAAGCGTGCGTGCGTGCTTTTATTTAGTAAGTTCAATGTAAATACATAATATTGTAAATACATTAAAAATACATGGAAGACACGAGAAAGTGAAAACCCTGATTTCCATTGTGGGCCATCAAATGTCAAAAATCAAATGACAAAATAGAAGTAATAATAAAATAAAATAATAATAATAATAATAATAATAGTGTGTATATGATAACAAGAACCTAAACAATGTATAAATATACTGACAGTAAATTAACATTAAAAAATGACATAATTAACAGGAAATAAAAGGGCTGAGTTCTTCTTCTAAAAACTGTTGAGGTCTGAAGGTCTAAGGTTATAAAAACATTCTGGGCTGTGGCGCAGGCGAAGCAAAGGCAGTGGATGGCATGGGAAGTACTGGCGAAGAGGAAGATGGAGGCATTCAGGCCAAGCTTTACCATCAGGGCTGCCTATGATGTCCTGCCTTCCCCCGCAAACCTAAGCCAGTGGTATGCTGAAGACCCCATATGCCCTTTATGCCCAAGTCCAGCAACACTGAAGCACATCTTAGTGGGATGCAAGGCCAGCCTCACCCAAGGCCGTTACACCTGGCGGCATAACCAAGTGCTAAAGTGTCTTGCGGCAGTGTTGGAAAGTCGGCAGACAACTGTGAATGCCCTTCCTCCCCCTTCATCTCAGTGGCAGCCAACACTGTTTGTTCGGGAAGGCGAGCGGCAAACCAACCTCAGAACTGTAAGATCGGAAACTGGTCAGCTGGGCAGAGTGCGGGACTGGAAGCTGCTGGCAGACTTGGACAAGAAACTGTGCTTCCCAGCAGAAATCACAACCATCAACCTGCGACCATACCTTGTTCTGTGGTCATCCTCGTTCAAGTTCGTCTACATCATCGAGCTCACTGTGCCCTGGGAGGGCGCAGTGGAGGAAGCCTATGAGCGGAGAATGTTGAGGTATGCTGAACTCGCAAGCCGATGCGCAACAACAAGGCTGGAATGTGAAGTTACGCCCAGTGGAAGTAGGCTGCAGAGGTTTTTTAGCCACCTCAACATCCAGGCAGCTCAGGGAGATGGGAGTGCAAGGGAAGGCCCATCGGCAGGCAGTCAAAGACCTCTCCCCCGCTGCTGAAAAGGGAAGCCAGTGGCTGTGGATGAAGAGAAAAGACTCCGTCTTGGCCTTCAAGTGAGGTGATGGCATCCAGGGAGTGAACCTGGAACGCTGGGACTCACTGCTGAACCCTATGGAGGTGTCGTGGGCCTATTAGCAAAACACCCAAGGAGGAGGGCACCCACTTGACAACCCAAAGGATGCCATCACTCAATTGACCATCCCACAGAGTCTCGTCGGTGCCTCAAGTATTCATTAAGGGATATCAACATCAAGTCCAATACAACAGATCTGGACTCACATGCCATTCCAACTCATTATAGAAACTTTGCATAATTTATTGCCACCCTTGAAAAATGTCAGTTACCCAATTTTATAAACACTACCATTCTAGAACCCGTGGATCCCCACGGGCAACACGCTAGTTACACTATATCAGGGGTCACCAACCCTGTTCCTGGAGAGCACCTGCCCTGAATGTTTTCTAACTCTCCCTGTTCCACTCCCAGGCAATTAACTCTATCAGGTGTGCTCAGCCAATCAAACACTGGAAAATACCACTTAAAAAAAAAAAAAAAAAAAAAAAAAAATCAGGTGTGACTTGAGTAGGCAGATGTGGAAAACATGCAGGGCAGGTGCTCTACAGGAACAGGGTTGGTGACCCCTGCACTATATGTTTTCAGCATTTCTATAGTATGTTAACTGTGTATCGTATTTGCAACTTCATCACAAAAGACAGAATGTGTCTCATCAGCGACCACTAGAAACGAATATGACAGTCCTCTCAACGGGGTCGTCTAATTGTAGGTCTTTAGATGATTGAAGAGGCTAATCCGTGATCCACAGACATTTCCGGGACATCACAATGGAGTCAATTCATGTAGGACGCCTGTGCTCGACTTTGTTTAATGTAGGGAGGCTGGTGCACAAGCAGCCACTACACGACCTTTGACAGATCAAGGCAAGAATCCAGTGGTGTGGGGTCCAAGACGACTGGGGATCCTTTCTGCTGCAGACTTCACCCACCTTCCCGACTGTTGTGATGCTACGCTACTCAGTCATCATCCGCCCGTGGCGCACACTGCTGGTAGTTGCCGGTGTTGGTGGCAAATGCAAGCCAGCACAGCACAGCAATAGTCGCCACTAACACGCTACACACACGTCTTCTGCGGGAGAAGGGTTTTAGCAATCTATATTCCTGTCAATTTAACAGTAAAGCTTTTTCTTTCTCCAAACTTCTATATGGTATTTTATGAGCACAGAATAAGCATATTAGTTGTTTACAGCATTGCGTAAAGATGATAAAAAGTGTGTGTGCCTTTGTGTCCCACCTGAAGGTACCCTTGCCATCATCCTCCTTGATCTCCAGGCTGACAGTGAAAGTAAATAAATCACTGTCAGGGGTAAGCGGAGCAGCTTGCTGGGATGACAGAACGGCTTTCTTAGCTGACCTCCGAAATGCTGTGGCAAAGCTATACAGTATCCGACTCACCTGTAGATAAACAGAGGCGCACAAACACAACACAACACAAACACCAAGTCAATCCACAAACGTGTAAAAAGCTATGCCGTGATACACTCTTCCTTTACTCCAATCACATTAACATTAGGGGTAGAACAATACACTAGCTCCAAAATACAACACAAGTCATGATGCACCCATCACAATTCAATTTGTATCAGAATACAAAACAATGTCTTATTTTGTCCACAATCCAGAGACAGTTTACTGCCAGCTAGGAGTAAAGAAAGCAGTAAAATATACCAGAAAGTATTCACATTTAAGAGACTGAAATCTGAGAATATTTTTTTAAGTGACACAAAGCAATTACTTATTAAAATAATTGTCAATTAATTTAACAGTTGATTAATAGTTCATGGTGAGAACTCATTGTTCTCACTGTAAAAAAAAAGAAGAAAACAAAAAGCAATGTTTACTGTTTACTGCTTCGCCACTGCAGCAAACAATTTTCTTCAGAATTAATAAAGTTCTTTCTTATCTTCTTATTAAGGTCCTGTGTCGATTTTTTCATTTATTTCTGGGAGAGAAGTGCAGAGAATGCCCACGAATGCATTATCCCAACTGTTTCAGCATTTTCAGTGTAAAAAAAAAAAAGTCTGGGCATAGGATTTGTTTTTATGACAACAATAAACACCCTCAGTAAAGCCCCTTTCACACTGGCGTAAACGTACAGTTGCATATTGTGGCGTTGTGTTTCATTTAAATATGCCCGAAATGCGCACATACTCAGCCTTTTTCCGTGTTCGTACATTTGCTTGCAGCTGCGTGTGTTCACTTTTTAATGTGTGCACACAGTGTAGTCCAGTGGATCGTGTAGTCCTTGCCGCTATTTAAAACCAATTCAACTCTTTATCATCCTGCTTGCTGTGCAGGACACATCGCTGCGCTTGGAAAACAGTGGTTCTATTTCATTCCTGCTGACCGCTAGAGGGCGGTGCTTTAGCACCTGGATAACTACATGTGCGCAGCACAGAGGTCGAGAATATATACCAACAAAGTCACGCCATTGGATGTGACCTGGGTGACGTCACTGGTTGTCTTTATATACAAGACGCACCCAGCGCTCGCTTCTTTTTTACATTCTCACATTCTTAGAGGTTGAGAATGCATTTAGCTGCGATTGCCGCTCTCGCTTGTAGCCTCGCAACCCACCTTCGGTTGGAGCTATGTGCACTGCACACGTCCTCCAGAGGCTGAGAGACACGGCTTCACCGTTTTTTGTATTCTTTGACTGACGCCTGTCGTGAGTACACCTTCCTAAACGCTGGGTGCGCGCCTTTGCCGCTGCCCTGCTGGGTATTTTCCTCTGTGCACATTAGCTGTGTTGTTTCGATGAAAGCTGGCTATTTGTTTAGTTGTGTCACTAACCCCGTTAACTACGTGGTAGTGTGTGTATCAGAACCAGTATAGTGTACTGTGTTGGGCTTGCCGTGAGTGTTTTCCACTCCTTGAAGTACTTCGTCTGCACTTCCACCATTTGCTAAGTTTAACAGCTCCGCTAGCAGCTAGTGTTGTCGTCGTTGTTCTAAGTGACTTAGCACATGGGCTGTGAGTTTTTTGGCTGTGTGCATCGTGTTATTACTGTGGCTGTGAGTGTTTCACGCTCCGGGCCTTGTATTAGCTTTTACACTGTGAGTGCTTCACGCTCCGTGCCTCGTGCCAATTCTGCAGCTGGAGTGCTTCACGCTCCGTGCCTCGTGCCGATTCTGCGGCTGGAGTGCTTCACGCTCCGTGCCTCGTGTCAAGTCTGCGGCTGTGAGTGCTTCACACTCCGTGCCTCGTGTCAAGTCTGCGGCTGTGAGTGCTTCACACTCTGTGCCTCGTGTCAAGTCGAAGCTGTGAGTGCTTCACGCTCCATGCCTCATGTCAAGTCGACGGCTGTGAGTGCCTCACGCTCCGTGCCTCGTGTTACTATTTACACTGCGTGTGATTCACGCTTTGTCTTTCCATTTGTAACCATCAGGGCTTGCGTTAGCCATCTGCACACAGTCCGCAATGTTGACAGGACCTTTGCTGCATGGCTGTAGTACCTGTTTGGCTCCCTTGAGCCCAGATGATGGACAGATGTTTTGCCCCTCCTGTCTTGGGATCGGACACCTGAGGGAAGCCCTGACTGGCGATGCCTGCCTTAATTGTGCTAGCATGCCAATGGCAGAGAGATCTGCTAGACTTGCGGCATTGGAAAATGTAATATCTAGTGCGACTTTGGCCTCCAGCCCCAGGAAGGACCCAAAGCGTTGTAAACGCCCACATGCAGGAGCCCATTCTGCTAAGAAGGTTACTCATGACCATGCTTTGGCTGAAAAGGTTGAAACGTTGACTTCTGAGTTTGCTCAGATTAAGTCCTTGCTTCTGAATCTACAGCCTAGGGATGCAGTGACAGTTCCTGTTGTCCCTAATGAGGCTGATCAGACCAATGTAGTTACTCAGCAGGAGGAAGATGTCGTGTCTATTGCTGCGACTGATTCCTTGTACATGACAAGTGATATAAACTGTGTGGAGAATGAGAATGAGAGGGGTCTTTCTCCAAGCCATTCATTAGTGGGCTCTCACACCTCTGAGGCAGTGTCCCTGCTGCAAACCAGACCTGGACTATCCTTTGTCAAGCAAGCTGTTCAGTTGGCTTTATCCAGGCTTGGGGTCAACAATCCCCCTGCAGAAACCACTGCTTCAAGTGCCTTTTTCAAAGTCACTCAGAAGCCTGAGTTCAACGTTCCAGTTTCACAACCATATATCGAGGAGCTCCACCGATGTTGGGCAGACCCCAAATCATTGACCCATCTATCGCAGGACTGCAGAGCCCTTAGCTCTATGTGTGATTCGGCGCAGTATGGTCTGAACCGTATGCCCGCCGTTGACAGCATTATTGCGAACCTGGTTGTGGCTCCAGCTGATGCTGCTCGGCCAGATGCCCACTGCCCACATCCTCAGAGTAGGGTCACTGATGACCTCCTCACCAAAAGCTATGACATAGCTGCTCGCATCGGTCGCCTAGGCAACTCACTGTCCCATTTAGCCCTTGCCCTCTCAAAGTCTTTGAGGGAGGCAGAGGTTGATGATGCTATGCAAAGTCTTAGTGATGCCTCACTCCAAACCTTTGCTTATATGTCCAGAGAGCTTGGCAGACTGATGTCAACCCTTACCATCACTAGACGTCAGGTGTGGCTTGCGCAGTCCCCCCTGTCCGAATCCTGCAGAGGCACACTCCGTTCGCTGCCGGTTCTTCCAGGCCAAGTATTTGGACCTGCGGCCCAACAAACTTTGGAGCGTGCTGTTGAGGCTAGTAAATCTCGGCAACAGTTTGTTGACCTACACCGGTCTTCCAGACCTCAGCCAGTCAGACGTGCTACAGCTTTTCACTCTACATCCAGGCTTCCACTGACTCCCAGAGCTGCACGTGCTTTTGCAGTTGAGGGCCAGCTCTCCCAGCGGCCTGCCTTTCGGGAGCCTATGGGCAGACCCCCGAGAACTGAACGGTTTCACAGAGCTTCCAGTAATCGCGCCCAGAGGTCCTCAGGGATGCGAGGCAGAGGTGGTCGGGTCTGACTGCCAATGTTTGGCCCCCAGCCGTTTTTCACGAAATCAACTCAGCCACTGGGAGGCTCAAGTTCAAGACCCATGGGTCATTTCAACCTTGTTCGAAGGTTACAGAATTCAGTTCAGATATCGTCCTCCAAAGTTCAATGGGGTGAGGATGACTGTTGTTTCCAACTCGGTGCAGTCTGCTGCCCTACAGCGGGAGATTTTGGAACTCCTGGAGAAGGGGGCCACAGAGCCAGTTCACAGTTCAGACCAGCTCAGGGGGTTCTATTCAATTTACTCCCTTGTTCCAAAGAAGGATGGCGGCTTTCGTCCTATCCTTGATCTCCGACGGCTGAATCGTTATATCAAAGTGCTGCAGTTTCACATGCTCCGCACAGTAGACGTCCTTCAAACTATCACACCAGGAGACTGGTTCACATGTGTCGACTTAAAAGACGCCTATTTCCATGTGCCAGTGGCACCTCATCACAGGCAGTTTCTCCGCTTTGCATTCGAAGGTCAGGCATACCAGTTCAGGGTGCTTCCTTTCGGCCTCTCTCTCGCCCCTCGTACATTTACCAGATGTATGGCTGGAGCACTAGCCCCACTGCAAGCTCTTGGATTAAGAATCCTACCCTACTTAAACGATTGGCTTGTCTGCGCTCTGACTCAGGAGCAGGCACACAATGACACAGCTCTTCTACTGAACCATGTCTCTCATTTAGGACTCACAGTGAACTTTGCAAAGAGTTCTCTTGTTCCCAGTCAACAAACAACCTTCATCGGCATTGCCATCAACTCCCTGACTATGACGGCATCGCCATCCCCGCAGAGAGTGGATGATGTAATTCGTCTCGTCTCACACATTCAATGGGCTGTGATGCTGCCTTTTGGTTTTGCTGCTCCGGTGATGGGCAAATTGACTGCAATGTCACTAGTGGTACCTTTGGCACTTCTGTCTTATGTCCCTACAGATCTGGATCAACAACTAGGCCTCAACTCAAATTTGCATCAGCACAGGTTTGTCACGACTCTCCAACAGTGCCTTCTGCACCCTCAGACCCCTGGGGGAACGTGGACTTCATCTGCAAGGGTGTCCCTCTAGGCCCGTCCATTCTCGCCAAGAAGGTGGTTGTTACAGATGCATCCACTCAAAGGTTGGGGGGGCCATGTGGAATCACAGGATGGTGAGGGGTGTCTGGAGTCCTCAGGAGAGACTCCAAACCATAAACATCCTGGAGCTTCGCGCTGTTGCGACGGGCCTCTCAAGCATTTCCTCCCAGCCCTGAGAGGAAGACATGTACTTGTCTGGTCGGACAACACGTCAACAGTCTATAACATAAACCATCAGGGGGGCACCAGGTCCAATCACTCATTGGCAGAAACTCGGAAGCTTCTCTTATGGGTGTTGCCTCGCCTTCAAAGTGTCAGAGCAGTTCATCTGCCCGGCGTACAGAACAGTGCAGCAGATTTACTCTCCAGACAGAAACCACCACCGGGAGAGTGGAGACTGAACCCGATTGTGGTCCAAATGACTGTGGCCAGAAATATGGCTTGTAGCAGAAGTGGACCTTTTCGCTTCAAGCACCTCGACACATTGCCCATGGTGGTACTCCCTCTTGGAACCAGACAGCCCGCTGGGGCAGGATGCCACTGGCTCACCCGTGGCTGGATTGCCTCCTTTATGCCTTCCCTCCTCTCCCACTGCTGATGTGACACTGCACAGGATAGATCAGAGCAGCCACAGGGTGCTGTGGTTGCCTCCATTCTGGCCGGGGAGGATTTGGTTTCCCATGATTTACAAACTCCTCGAGGGGGAACCTTGGGCTCTCCCAGAGAGGAAGGATTTGTTGTCACAGCTACAGGGGAGGATTTGGCACCCTCACCCAGAACGCCTTCAACTGTATGTGTGGCTGTTGAGGGGCCGGACTCCTTGTTAAGTTCTTGTAACCAGGCTGTTGTTCAGACTATCCTTAATTCACGTGCTGCTTCTACCAGGGCTTTGTATGACAACAGATGGAAGCTGTTTGTGCGGGGGTGTGAGAAACAAAAGTTAGACCCAGAGCATTGCCCTGTGCCTATTCTCCTCAAATATTTACAAGAACTGCTGGAGAAAGGACTTTCTGTCACTACCTTGAAGGTTTATGTTGCTGCAATCTCTGCCCGGCACGTCTACGTTGATGGCCAGTCAGTGTGTTCACACCTCTTAGTGTGTCGTTTTTTGAAAGGTGCTCTACGTTTGCAGCCTCCAAGGCTTGCACGCGTACCTTCATGGGACCTTCCTCTAGTCCTGGAGGGTTTAAGCTTATCCCCTTTCGAACCAGTTGAAAGTGCTGATCTTAAATGGGTGTCAGTGAAGACTGCCTTTCTACTTGTACTGTCTTCAGCTAAGCGGGTGGGAGAGCTCCATGCCCTATCAGTCGCTGGGGACTGTTTGCGATGGAATTCTGACGGATCTGGGGTTACGCTGTGGCCTAATCCGTCCTTTTTACCCAAGAGAATTTCAACTTTTCATGTTAACCAGCCAGTTTCCTTGACTGTGTATGTCCCGCATTCTGATCCAGGATTATCTGTTTCAGGTTCCCTGTGTCCTGTCCGAATGTTGAAGCAGTACATTAGTGCGACTGCCGGGATCCGTAAAACGGATGCCCAGTTTGTGTGTTACAGTGATCACAAAAGAGGCTGTGCTGTCTCAAAGCAGCGACTCTCGCATTGGGTCGTGGATGCCATTTTACAAGTATACAGGTCCAGAGGTCTTCAGCCTCCTAAGGTTACGTGTCATTCCACCAGAGGGGTGTCCACCTCCTGGGCTGCACTGAGAGATGTCCCTTTGAGTGATATTTGTGCTGCTGCTACGTGGGCTTCGTCCTGTACCTTCGCCCGCTATTACAGACTGAATGTGGCTGCTCCTCCTGCGGTGACTTCGGCGGTGTTGTCTGCCTCCACTCCCCACTGCTGATGCGAGGTGAGTGTGACTCTTCGTGACCTTGCTGGTATTAAGTCATCCAGGTGCTAAAGCACCGCCCTCTGGCGGTCAGGAGGAATGAAATAGAACGAGAGTTATGAATGTAACTACGGTTCTATGAATTCCGGATGACCGCCAGAGTTGCTTGTCACTCAGAGTCTTGCGAGTTCATTCCGAAAAGAAGCGAGCGCTGGGTGCGTCTGGTATATAAAGACAACCAGTGACGTCACCCAGGTCACATCCAATGGCGTGACTTTGTTGGTATATATTCTCGACCTCTGTGCTGCGCACATGTAGTTATCCAGGTGCTAAAGCACCGTCCTCTGGCGGTCATCCGGAATTCATAGAACCGTAGTTACATTCGTAACTCTCGACTTTATCATGAGGTTTTACAGTTGCATACTGCCACGTAGCCATAGCTGCTATTTTCTGTCTCTGTGGAAGTGCGCTCTTTTTTCTACTGCATGGTGTGGTGCACATTAGAAAGAGTCATTTAACATTATTATTATTTTAAATTTTTTTGTCTTGGTTTTCATTGTGTACAGATGCTGCTGAGTCTGGCTGTGGTAAAGGCTGCTGTGAATGAAACGCTGTGACTCGTTAAACTTTTAAAGGTGCAGCTGCTCCGATCAGGTCCGCTGATTTGATCAGACCTGACTGATCAGGGTGTCTGATGATCACACCAACATGCAGCAACTGCACTTTTATTTTAAAGAGTCACAGCGCTTATTCAGGTTTGATCAGACCTGATCGATCAGGGGCTCTGATGAGCGCACCAACATGCAGCAACTGCACTTTTATTTTAAAGAGTCACAGCGCTTATTCAGGTTTGATCAGACCTGATCGATCAGGGGCTCTGATGAGCGCACCAACATGCAGCAATGAGGCTTTTATTTTAAAGAGTCACAGCGCTTATTCAGGTTTGATCAGACAGAGAGAGAGAGAGAGAGAGAGAGAGAGAGAGAGAGAGAGAGAGAGCGAGAGCGAGCGAGAGAGCGAAAGAGGGAGAGGGAGAGAGAGAGTGAGGGAGAGAGCGAAAAAGGGAGAGGGAGGGAGAGAGAGAGAGAGCGACAGAGTGAGAGAGCGACCAACTGCTGTTTCTGGATTTTTGAGTTGAGGTTCGATTCCCTGTTCTAAGCACACACATGTCCATCAATTAGATCAGCTGTTCTGAGCACACAGAGGCGTTGCAGCTGTGTGAACATGTTCACCTGATTCACTCTGGATGCACACACTCAGTTTTTGGATGTGTGCAGGAGCGGCGTGTTGCACAGACTTGCATGCAGTAATCCGGTGCTGCACAGACCTGCTTAAAACTGCGCATTTTCTGTGTCCAGTGCTCTACGCTGAAAAAATTAAACATGTTTAATAAATTAAATTAAACATGTTTAATTTTTTCCATCCTACGCTTGTAGCCCTCAGCATACTGCTGCGTAGGGAGCAAAAACTTGACATAGAGCTGCTAAAAGTGGCCGTAGAGCTGCTCAATTCGGCGTAGATGGTACGCAACAATACGCAGCTCTACGAAAAAAATATAAGTGTTAATGATGAACTTGCAATGTAAGAAATAACTAAATTTGATACTGAAACCAATTTACACAGACTAAAAAGTACTTGAGAAGAATGGAAAAATAACCCCAAAAATTATCCTTAGATCTTAATAAAAAAAAAAAAAAGCCAAAAACAAGCACACGTTGCATGTTACTGAATGTCTGTGTCAGCAACACATCAAAAGCATTCATGACTGTAAGTCTATTCGTGCAAATGCTATTGTTCGCTGATGTATTTCATTAGTAATTATCCCTCTTGCTCCACAAGTCAGCAGCTGCATTTCCAGAAAATATAATTTCTCGGCATGTGATGTACATTTTAGGAAAAGCAGAAACATCCCAATGGCTGACAGACAGACTGAAATGAACATCTAATAACAAAGCTTCTGAGCTTTCATTTGAAAGTGGTAGCTCAGATTTACAGAGGATGTACTGACAGGGGGCGACACACTTCACCCCGAAACTCTTAACTTTTTTCAGAGTCTGTCGGATTTTGGATCCTAACATGTGCTGATGCTACTGTCTGTATCGCAGGATGGTATTTTACTGCCGCAGTGCACGCGCTCCTCTCCAATGTTTTTCAGGCTGTGTGATTACACAAACGTATGCCTTAGATTTTTCACAGTTATATCGATGACAATACTTATAAGCGTACACAAAGCTGAGCCTCTAGCAAACTGTTTCTAACAGGCTGTGTTCATGATAAATGGACGTGCCTGCACACCAAGTTTTCTTACAGTGGAAAGCAGCTGCTGTTTTAACAGTGACTGCATAAAAACTAAGAGTTATCACTTAAAAAGGAGTCATCAAAACATGACATCACACTCACGTAAACTTTGCAATTAATCTGTGGCTCCATTAACGTTAGCAGCTACATTCCATTCAAGTGCACACTGGGATGTTTTCCTCAAAGAAACGCTGTTGGAAACACTCGGAAATGTCATGATTTCAGTGTGACGTGTCCTTTAAAACATAGAAGAATGGAAATAACGCACGCCGCTATCCAGCACCAAAATCTTAAAGAATGAAAGTATGTCTCGGTACCTTAGGAATTTCGATTTCCGTTCTGCCAATTTTTTTGTTTGTTTGTTTGTTTGTTTTTCATAAAAGCCTCCCTTGTTCCATGTCACAGGGGCTGCAGCATTGCTGTTAGCTTCCGATCTGGTCGATCCACGGCAGACAGCATTGATCAAGTCAGCTGTGCACTGATCTTGGCTTCTGTGGTGGCTCAACACCGGCATGCCCTCTCCCAAGACAGACCAGCAATCGCAGTGCCCTTCATGGGCTGTGGTCACTGCCATGACGAAAAAAAAAAAAAATGCAGAGACTGTCCTCTGATCATCAAGCTTCATGTAATGCTTGTGTTTTGTCATGGTTTGTGTAATCTGGATGTAAACAGGATAAAATAAAGAGCTGAAGTTGTTTATGTGAAATTTATGTGGAAAAAATGGGTTTGCGCATGGTCAGATTCCCACCACGTCTCGCGCTAAAACACTGGAAGATGACACCACTCAGCAGCGTAGCATCGTTATTCCGCTGTCTGGGGAGAACCCTGCGGTTTTATATGACGAAATAAACGGAACATAGAAAGACATTTTGATGGAAATCCGTCCACAAATGGAGGTTTGCAGCCTGAGTTACATAATTGAAGTTTCAAGTTAAGCATCTACTATACAACGCCACACAATTTTATATGGGCATCTTTATAGAAACTCCCCTGCTGTAACATTTCAGATTTGATGAATTTTGTTTTGTACTTCTGTCACTTATGTTATAACCAAGTCATCCTTCATTTTATGCAACACAGTCCCACTGTCCGAGGTGAGCCAAACTGCAGCAGGTCTTTCCCATTTAAAGCACCAATCAATCCTTTATACATCCCCCCAGGAAAAGTTAGGTATCCACTAGCTCAAACACGTCAATCATTTTTGTTGTTGTTGTAAAGTTGTCAGAAATACAAAATGAAATTGTAAAAATTTCAGATAAAATCTATTATTAATGTAAAAAAAAAAAAGTGTGTGTGTGTGTGTGTTGGGGGTGGGGGGTGAAATAGTCTTGATGCCAAATGTCTAATTTATCTGAGAATTCTTGTTTTGAGGAACATCCATTAAGCAGCAAATTATATCTTCACTGGATGTCTCTTCAGCACCCAATAATTTCAATTTAAATTCATGACCTTTATTGACCTTTCGTCAAAAATCACAAGAAACCCTCATTATCTCTGTGCTGCCCTGAGGACTAGACATAGATAAGCATGAAGTCAATGAACTAATCAGAGATGACTGATCCATTGAAGACAGTAATGCATAGCATTATAATGCAGCAATATTTGTTATTAGCCAACAGTTTTTCCCCTCCTTATGTACAAAAGCTAGCAGTTCCTTTAGCAGAAAATGTTTTGTGTTTCACAAAGGGAGATTTACAAGGCAAAAAAACAACATGCAACACAATTACAGACTCTACAGTACTTAGCAATAAACCAATCAAAGCCCCCGCAGATAGTTATTTTTTGCTATGAGACACTAAAACATGCAACAACAAACCTATTGTGCTACTGAATGCAGACCTTCCAATGTTTGACTCAACATACTGAATCACATTAGATGTTAGATGATGACTATCCCTCTGGAAGTACTGTTCCTGTTAAACACACACAAACCTCCTCCAAAAGCTGCAAGGTATTGTAAAACCTCCAGCCTTAAAAAAAAAAAAAAAAAAAAAAAAAAAAAAAAGAGTAAATAAATAAAGCCAAGTTGAGGAAGAAAGCTAGCAGCTGCCAAGTATAGAAACTGGGTGGCAATGATTTGTTTGCACCCCATTATAGTCACTAAATGGTCTTTTCTACTTTTGAGACTTCAGATTGTTGAGCCTTGCATTTAGCTTAGAACAAGTTCTGCACACACAGATGTACCATGTGATAATAAACAAAGTTTGCCCCCACACAGAGGACCACATCAGTGGTTTTGGATCATCTCCATTCTGTTAAACAGCAGACCTTGGGGGGTGGGAGGTTAGTAAATGGAAACTGCTTTTATCAATAAATAACCGCCTTCTGCTTTAGTCGAGGCCAGAGTATAAAGCAGCATCTAGCATCTTTTACACAATGGTTTTTATTTGTTCCTGGCAAAATGGAAGGATGTCAGGGCAATGCAGGGGGTTCATTTATTGAGAAACAATAAGAAACTGGAGGCAGGAGGATGAAAACAGCTAGATGGGGGCACCCCCTGTATCTATAAATTTATGACATGTAAAACTGTTGGAGGTGAACAATAGTTTGGTTGTTCTTCCCTGAGCCACTCGTCATCTGATCAGTTTTCCACCAGTCCACGTGGACATTTTATTCTTTGTGTGTGGTGAGAAGCAGCACCAGGCAGAGGGAAGTTACAAACATACAACAAATTCCCAAACGAGTCTTCTGAGCTTTCATTCGAAAGTGAAGGTTCAGATTTACAGAGGAGGTGACACACATCAACCTGAAACTCTCAATTTCCCAGAGTCTGTCGGATTTTAGATCCTAACGTGTGGTGATGCTGCAGTTTGTGTCGCAGGATGCCATTTTAGTCCCACCCTAAACGTGCACACAGAATGTCTCCATGACGCTGTCTTGGACACGCAGATGGATTTCTTACATTGGAAAAAAGTCGGAACACATATTCAGGAGATAATGGACTTTCTATCCAACATGCCAGAATCGCAAGAGAAGTTTGTGAGGAGCTCCGTGACATCAGCTGACGATGGCACGTGATCCGTGCATTGTCTGGGGAGAACCCTGGATGATGTGATTAACTTTTGATCAATACAGGTGTTGGGGAACATGTTCAAATATTTACTGACTAATTTTAAAAGCACCTGTTTCCAATGAAACCAGATCAGCTGGCAACTACTGTACATGTGCCCATCTTACTCAGCCACCCTCAATTAGAAACAGAAAAAAGATGCATAGTCTGTACAGCCATGCAGGCATGTACGTTAGTTGTAATATATTTTTTTTTTATTTACTAGCAGTTCTTCTTCATCTGGCTGCTCCCCTTATGGGGACACCCCAGCAGATAAATCATTTCCGTCTCAATCCTCTGAATCTTCCTTTGTCACACCAACCACCTGCATGTCCTTGTATCAATTTACTCTAGCAGGCTGAGTAACAGTGCACCAAGCATCTGCAGACATCAGAACTCTTCTTGGTATTTCTGATTTTTTTTTCTTTTCTTGTGTGCGGTGTTAAAACCTGTCCTTGTGTTGCACACCAACCAGCAGGACAAAATGTTAGAACATGCTCATCTGCCTGTGATGATTTAGGCCTCGCAGGAGGCATCTCAGATGCTTCGCATACAAATAAACATTTGCTGCCATCCTTTATTTGTGCACTCTCTGGTTGACAATCCTTAAAGTACATATTCATCAGTGCTTAATATGATCTCTTGGGACATCCTCAGCATGAACAGTGTTTCCCCGAATTTTATAGGCCTGGATGGCTGCCAAGGCATCAGGAACCACAGCCAGAATAGAATTCTTTTTTGGTTTTTCAATAACCCCAAATTATTTAATTTGGATGTCAATCATTCCGGCGCAACCGCAATGTTTTCATTGTGGCTTTCCCTAGCTCCTCATCTTCTGTGGAGTAACTTTTTGTGAAAGGCGATTCAACAGTGCATTAAACGACTGATTTATTTATTTTTATCCATCTGTCTGTCTATCAATCTATTGACTCCTATGAACAAAATAAAAATCGGACATTATTCTCCACCTCCTCTGCACTTTTTTTTTTATGAAACTTTCTTTTTTTATGAAACTGTCACGATTCATGCAATCCTTTGGTGATGTTAAAACACCTCAATAAGTCATGTGTCACACCAAACATCTGCGTTGTTGAAGCGGTTGTCATTTTTGGAGGGTCTAAACTTTAATGATCCACGTAACAGATTTGCCAGACAGCAGCTTGTGAAGTCAGCTGCTGTGCAGCACCTAAATCAGTGTTTCCAATTTGTTACCTGTGGGCCTGGTCTCGGTTTTGAAATGCTTCAGAAGAGGGTCTGCCGTATTAAAAAAAAAAATAGTGGGTGGGCACGCACCATGAAATGCGCCACTGATGACTGGGATGTTAGGCTAGAGAGAAGATGTTAGGACGAGAGGTTAGGCTCATAAAAAGGTTAGGCACATAAAAAAATAAAATAAAATAAATAAATAAATAATTCAGGGCTAGTGCCAGGGGAGGACTGTGAAGAAGAGGAGAAAATGAAGCAGCGCAGTAACCGAAAATGCCTGGTACCAAAGGTAAAAAGAAAAGTTGGATGATTGATGTGGTGCTGATAAAGTGTTATCTGTATGAAGACTAATAACACTGAAAGACAATGTCTGCACAACAAGCAAACTAGGTCACTGAACAATGAAGAAGTACTTTAACCCAATTTAATGTGTGGGTTCCTGTTATATTTCTGCTACATAAATCTATATACAGAATGACGACCGACTTATATGTCAGCTTGTGTACTTGATGCTCAGCGTACATTCTGTGATGCACCTATGTGTGGTGCCCATACACAGCCATACATACGACAGTGTGAGTGACAGACTACAGAAAGGGCTACAACTGAAGACGACACTGAGGTCAGGATATTGATAATAATGCTGGTTTGATAGTGTGTACGTATACTGTTATGACCAGAAGGCATACAGATACACTGAACAAAAATATAAAGGCAACACTTTTGATTTTGCTCCCATTTGTCATGAGGTGAACTCAAAGATCTAAAACATTTTCTATATACACAAAAGACCCATTTATCTCAAATATTGTTCACAAATCTGTCTAAAGCTGTGTAAAATGGTAAATGGACTACATTTATATAGTGCTTTCCATTTGCATCAGACGCTCAAAGCACTTTACAATGATGCCTCACATTCACCCATTCACATAAACACACACTGGGATGCTGCCATGCAAGGCACTCACTACACACCGGGAGCAACCCGGGGCTTAAGGACATTGCCCAAGGGCCCTTAGTGATTTTATGGTCAGACTGAGGTTTGAACCGAGGATCCTCTGGTCTGGTGTTAGTGAGCACTTCTCCTTTGCTGAGATAATCCATCCTAGCTCACAGGTGTGGCACATCAAGATGCTGATTAGACAGCATGATTATTGCACAGGTGTGCCTTAGGCTGGCCACAAAAAAGGCCACTCTGAAATGTTCAATTTTATCACACAGCACAATGCTGTTTGGAATGGATGTTGTAGCAGGAACAGGCCCACTGACGGCATGAGGAATGCTGGATGAGCCATTCCCGTGGTGTGAACGCCTGTGTGGACCTGTCATCAAATTCATCTTGTTTTCTTTTGCCATGTTATGCTGTTTGATTTCCTATTTTCTGTTCCTTCAGCTCTGTAAAACTTTGCAAAAACCTTGTGTTAGAATGGCTTAAGCAGTGGGTCACCGCTTTGAGTCTGGTCTGCTTGAGGTTTCTTCATCAATATCATCAGAGGGAGTTTTTCCTTACCACTGTCGCCTGTGTGCTTGCTCTAGGAGCTGATAAGGTTAGACCTTACTTGTCTGAAGTGCCTTGAGGCAGCTTTGTTGTGATTTGGCACTATAGAAATGAAATATAATGAAAAAAAAAAAAAAAGCCACAGATGTCACATGTTTTGAGGGAGCGTGCAACTGGCATGCTGACTGCAGGAATGTCCATTAGAGCTGTGAATTGAATGTTCATTTCTCACACCACAAGCCGTCTCCAAAGGTGTTTCAGAGAATTTGGTACATCCAACCGGCCTCACAACCGGATAATGCGTGTAACCACACCAGCCCAGGACTTCCACATCCAGCATGTTCACCTCCAAGATCGTCCGAGACCAGACACCCAGACAGCTGCTGCAACAATCGGTTTGCAGAAACAAAGCATTTCTGCGCAAGCTGTCCACAACCATCTTCAGGGAAGCTCATCTGCATGCTCGTCGTTCTCATCTGGGTCTTGATCTGACTGCAGTTCACCGACGTAACTGACTTGCAAAGGAGATGTGTTGCACCGCCTGAAGCAAATGGTCACACCAGATACCGACTGGTTTTCTGACACCCCCCCCCCCAGACTCCCCCCTTCCCCCAATAAAGTAAAACTGCACATTTCAGTGTAGCCTTTTATTGTGGCCAGCCTAAGACACACCTGTGCAATAATCATTCTGTCTAATCAGCATCTTGATATGCCACACCTGTGAGGTGGGATGGATTATCTCGGCAAAGGAGAAGTGTTCAGTAACACAGATTTAGACATAAATAAATCTTTTATTGTAAATGTTTTAGATCTTTGAGTTCAGCTCATGAAAAATGGGAGCAAAAACAAAAGCGTTGTATTTATATTTTTTGTCCAGTGTAGATATGGTGCATTTGTAAGAGGAGTTGTAGCTCCCTCTTGGGTTCATTGTCTGAACAGCCTAAATATCACATGAATAGCACAGAGAAGTAGGTTCCCTTCTGTTTTAAACTATCAAGTAAAATAAATGTGTACTTTATTTCATGTGCTAATGCAAATAAGAAATGCAATGATTTGGAGGTACATGACCAATTAAAGCAATAAACTTAATTTTTTTCTCAACTCTCAACTTAACTCAATCTTTATTTCTAAAGCACATTTAAAACGACAGCAGTCGGCCAAAGTGCTGTACATAATTAAGAAATGGGCACCAAGTTACCCCCAATCGTAAATAAATAAATTAAAAATAACAATAAAATTACAACAGGCAATAAAACAAATAAAAGACAAAGCAAAATAAAAAGTAACAAGTAATAGGAAATCATTTAATTTGATTTAATTTATTTACATAGCACCAGATCACAACAAAGCTGCCTCAGGCGCAATGCATAAGTAAGGTCTAAATTAGAGCAAGCACACAGACAACAGTGGAAAGGAAAAATTCCCTCTGATGACTTTTTATGTGTTCTGTTTTAGTTAGCAGTGCAGCACAAAATACTACATAACAATAAGAAAGAATTTTATGAATCACCAAGGAAATTGTTTACATATGTGCTGTATGCTTGAAAAAAAGTAAAAACAATCTATGCTTACCGCCTCTCTGATTTGGCAGCGGAACACATGGATCCTGAAGATTTCAGCATTGTAGTGACTCTCAGTGAAGGCAAAGCAGTCACTCTCTGGCGTGCCATCGTGGCCTCGTACACAAAATAGGATCTTATAGATGGGGTAGTTGGCGATTTCAACACAGGTATGGGGTTCCAACAACCTGTGAGAATTAACAGAAACAAAAGATGTACATATTTTACTAAAGTGTACTTCAGGGGCAGATCCAGGATTTTGTAAAGGGGGGGCCGTTATGGACAGAGGGCCTAAAGGGCCTTTCACACCATGTGATTATTCTGACGCATTCGCTCGCATTTTTTTGTGGATGCAGTAACAACGCGTCTGGATGGGCAGAAGGGGCAGAAATTTCTACGTCACTATCTGGCTTTCTGAACGTCCAGTAAACAATGCCGACAATCGCCATCATGGATTCATGACAGGAAAGAGCGAAACACTCAGTCTGCAAGTCATAACCACAAGATTAGGAGCAAAAAGCAGAAGAATGAGTGATGGACATCACCCTGCTGGGAGGGGCTTTTTTCAGCAACTAGTGAGGCCAGGTGGTGCTGAAGCGGCCAGCCTGGCCAGAAACCCACAGACCCAGTCAGAGAGAGAGAGATAGCAGCCAATATGTTCTCACAGACACACTCGATCCGAAATTCTTCACTTTTGGATATGTACACACACCGAGTTTGAAGAACAGAGCTTCTGCAAATTTGTCTGAGGTGAGGGAGCAATTTGAAAATAAAACAAGACATTAGTGCGTCACTGAACACTGAAGTTTTATCAGTTAACGTTACCTTAGCCTATAGCTGCAGAATCAATCACTCAGCTCGACTGAGTGATTGATTCAATGTATTATATTTGCTAACTGTTTGATCTATTTTTATTTTTACCAAATAAATGTACACAGTTGTTTTAATTGTTAATGCTACACGAACAGCCTCAACTTTATATAACTTAGATTTTTTTAATTTCATTTTTTTTTATCATCTAGAAATCAGACCTTAAATATATTAGCCCATAGCTAAAAGCATCTTTACAGATGGACCCAAAGTCCCTCTGATGAATACACTACATTACTACGAAGATTAGCTTTTGGACAGTAAAAGAAGAATTCTACAAAATATTTAGCACGCATCATTTTACACTTAAAATACAAATTAATACAACTTCTTCACCTAAGGTGGTGTTGTGCTCCTTTTTTTCCTCTCAATGATGGCCAAACACAGATAACCACTCACTTCTCAAGTGTACGAGGGGATGTCAAAACGTTTTAAGCCTTGCACATTTTTGCCAGTCGGATATTCCAATGCATCACACCTGATCTACATCAATGCCTTAGTTACTTATTTCATGTAGGATCATATTGCTCACTTCAATTGTTGAGTCATAACGCTGTGTGGAAGAGACAAACTCTCCAGCGTTAGTCGTGGCATTCTGCTTCACCAGGACAACACACCAGTCCACACCACCCAGGTTGCCATGGACGCTGTGTGCGAATGTAGCTATGACTTTCTTCCTCACCCACCCTATTCTCCAGACCGAGCCCCTAGCGACTTCCACCTCTTTCCCATGCTGAAAAAATACCTTCGGGGCCAAAGATTTGAGGATGACGATGAGCTGACTGCTGCAGCGGAGGACTGGTTAGGGGACCAAGATGTTAAGTTCTACTGATCGGGTATCAATGACTGGCAAACTAGATGGAACAAAGTGTAAGGAGTTGGAAGGGGATTGTGCTCAAAAATAAAACATTATAAATCCAAATATCTTGCTCTTTCTGTTTGAGGCTCAAAACTTTTTGATACCCCCTTGTATATTACACCAACATTTCCCCTCATCGTGCAGATTTTATGTTACCTGACAGTGCCTTCAGAAACGCCTGGCACAGACAGTGTGACATCAAGAGGGAGTTGGCACTGCTCTCTGAGGATGCTCATCATACGTAGCGCCTCCACCTCACTGCGGGGGGCGTTGACTGAAGCACACCCCAGATATGTCAGCTGGCTGAACACGACGCTGTCCTCATCAGGGATTGGGCTTCCAGGGCTTCCGTCTGATGACGATTCATCTGCTACAGATGTGAGGTGACACAGAGAGAGGACTATTTTTCAGGTTTGTTATTATTTTATGTCTGCACATAAAAAGTACCAAGATCTAAGGCCATAACTGGATGTCTTTGGTACTAGGGCTCTTCAGAGACCACTGGAATGCCTTGGTGTCAAACAAGCGGTTACTTGGAAAGAATTAAATGAAAAGTGTCTGCTACAAGGTGAATAAGAGGAAAAGAGGCATCAAGTAAATGTAAATAATGGCTGCTCCAATCTCTTCATTCACAGCCCCCACTCAAGACCCATACCAATTCGCTTACAAGGCCAACAGTTCAGAGGATTCTGTGACCGCTGCCCTCTACACCACGCTGACCCACTTGGAGCAAGAGGGTAACTACTCCCGTCTTCTCTTTGTGGATTATAGTTCAGCATTCAACACCATCCTCCCCCATGGTCTTGTGAGGAAACTACTGAACCTCTGTCTACCTCATTCCACATGCCTTTGGATTAAGGACTTTCTGTCAGATAGCTCACAGAGCGTCAGGACTGGCCCCCACATATCCACAGCTCTCACACTCAGCATCGGTTCCCCTAAAGGCTGTGTGATGAGCACGCTGCTCTTCACCCCTACACCTTTGACTGCACCCGTATCCTCACCAGCAACACCTTCATTAAGTATGCAGATGACACCACAGTGGTAGGCTGTATCACTGGAGAAGATGAGTCCGCCTACCAGAATGAGGTGGAACAGCTGATGGTGTGGTGTAGAGCAAATAACCTGCTCCTGAACACACCCAAAACCAAGGAGCTAATCATAGACTTCAGAAGAAACAGAACAGACATTCAACCCATTATCACTGGTGGGACCTGTGGGGAAAGGGTCAGGGACTCCTGTTTCTTGGAAGTCCATATAGATGAGAAACTTTCCTGGGACAGGAACACCATACACTTGGTAAAGAAGGCACAGCAAAGACTCCACTTTGTGAGAATCCTCAGGAAAAATAAGATAAACCAGGGATTGCTCGTGACTTTTTACTGATCTACCATGGAGCGCATCCTCACATACTGTGTCTGTACATGGTTTGCCAACTGCAC
Source organism: Thalassophryne amazonica (assembly GCF_902500255.1). Taxonomy (NCBI): domain Eukaryota; kingdom Metazoa; phylum Chordata; class Actinopteri; order Batrachoidiformes; family Batrachoididae; genus Thalassophryne; species Thalassophryne amazonica. The sequence goes on from NC_047119.1 coordinate 33,723,231, forward strand.
GGGGTAAACAGGAAAGAGCTCCAGAGTGTTACCAAAATGGCAGAGAAGATCACTGGGTGCCCTCTACCTACACTGGGGGACCTTCACGGCTCTTACGGTCTCAGGAGAGCCAACACCATCCTAAACGACTCATCCCACCCTGGACACTCTGTCTGAGCTACTGCCATCAGGCAGATGGCACAGGGAAACTAAAGCAAGTACAAATAGAGTGAATGCCACTGAAAACAAATAACCATGTCACCTGCCATATTTGAAATGAGTGCAATATTTGTTTCTGTACAATATCCACTGCCACTGAAATATCCAGTTTTGTACATACTTTTCTCTTTTTTTATATGGAATCTCTTTTTTGCTACTACATTCTTATATTTTTGTTTCTTTTTTAACTTGCTCGCTGGACATACCTCTTTCATTCGGTTAACTTTTATGGTTATTTTTCTTTTCTTCTCCAGACCTTTAAAGTCTTTGCGTGGTTTACTCGGGTTTATCTTTGCAATGAAAGGCTTGCACCTTACCTTCATTGTACTGGTTACAATGACAATAAATAATCTGTATCTTGTAACACTGAATGGACTTTTTAGTTAATATTTTTATATCAACTTACTTAAATCAGATACATTACTATAAGGTTTTTTATTTCACAAAAACTGAAGCCAGAGCCACTGAACAAGTATAACAGACATCAAAATAGATTAAAGAAAGTCGTTCCACAGCTTACCTCGGTATGATCTCTCATTCAGTTCACTCTCCTGAGGAGTCTGTACTGGAAGCACCATTTCCATCTTGGATGAAGGTATGCTTAGAGGGTCTGAGCCCAGTGGGACAGGTGACGTTGTAGTGGAAGGAAGGCCATGATGGCTTCCGCTAAGACTGTCCATTTCAGGACAGAGGACAGTGTCAGCTACCGATGGGTCCATGAGAACATCTTCTAACTCCCTCTGGAGCTGCTGCTCGCTTCCATTGCCCACAATCTAACACATGCATACAGGCACGCACACATGCATGCACGCACACACACACACACACACACACACACGCACACACACACACACACACACACACACACGCATGTACGCACACACACACACACACACACACACACACACACACACACACACACACACACACACACACACACACACACACACACACACACACCAACCCAAATGGGAAAAAAGAAAATAAAAGATAAAATGTTACATTAAGAATCGCGCATAAAACATTTAAACATATAATATACTCTTACAATTTATCAAGCCAACCAAGGTAGGACATTTACTGAACATAGCTGGTCAGAATTTTACAAATCTTCAATCCTAACCGCAGTTACAATTCACAAATACTGTACAATTTTGAAATTAACCATTGTTTCTGGCGGTTATGTTGTTCATTTAAGAGTAATCTTGAAATTGATTTCTGGAAGTAGTAATTTAAAAAGAAAAAGCTTTATAACTTTTTCCAACCATTTGTTTGACACATACAGCACTGTGCAAACATATTTAGAACTTCACAATTTGTGTCTACATCCAAAAAAAAAAAAAAAAAAAAAAAAATCATTCACATTCCCATGCTAACAAAAATCAAATGATGTTTTTAACTTACAAACCACACTGTTTTTTTTTAAACATCACTGTAGATGCACTACCACATGAAAAATTAATCTATTAAACCTCACCAAATGCAAATTAATTTTCTTCATAATGCAGGAGACCACATAAAATAATTTTTTGTTGTTGTTGTTGTTTTAATTAAGGACAAAAAGCAGTCCCGCAGTTTCATATTCATTATGTAATTATTATTACAAAAGGTTTTGGACACATTTTGCCAATATTAGTAATTAGCAGGCATGTAACAGCAGAAATCTGAAAGGCTGTGCCAACATCAAGTATGAGATTTTGCTCAAAATCTATCAATAACAAAGAAAGTGTAATTTTCAGACTTGACAAAACATATAGCGTCTCAAAAGGTGACAAGTACCAATTTTCTCTGCATGAGGACCTGTTGGCATGTACAAAGTAATACTGTAACACAGCAAGTTTAAATTGTAGTGAGCACTACCGAGTAATATAAGACATAAAACAGTCTATAGACTCAAATCAACCGTTTGTGGTACTGTAAACACAGTCTAAAGACAATTTTCAAGTACATTCATATCAAGTACATACAACCACATGCAACACCCATGTCACAGCCGTGTGTATATAGTTACCACTGGAGGAGGGATGCTGGTTATGTACTCACCCTGTTAATTTGTTTTTGTGTAAGAGTAAAAAAAAAGTAGATGACAGACACTGGTGACATTTTACAGTGGGATGGTCCTTAGGTCTGGTCACAGTTGATTCAATTTTAAGGCACAGTCACATGAAATTTATTCTTCATCCCATTCCTGAAGAACCATGCATGTGGTGTCACAAAGATTTAAAACTAGTGGTGGGCAACAGTGTGCCATGAAGCATGTGCCATGCATCAGATTGCCTCAGCAAATGGTTTTACTGATTAGCTTCTAAAGACCTGATTCTGTGAAAACACCCACTTAGATTGTAGCAAGGAAAACCTGCACTGTTTTGCTTGTTCATGCCCACCCTGATTTATGCGTATAAAGACCTAGAGAACCCAGATTAGACTCACTCATCAGGATTGGTGTACATAATAACAGTTGCCCATTTTCACACCACTGAAGGCACAGGTCTGGTCAGAGGTTTTCATACACACATCATGAACATGAATATCATTGGACAGTGGAGCAGAATAACTGCACACAACACACCTGTAATAGAAAAACTCACAAGAATCTGCTTTACACATTTTAATTTATTTGGGGTATTCTGAAGTTAACAAGCTAAAAATACACAAACCCATAGTTAGGTTATTAATTCGATGATTGTGAAAATTCCAAATTGGCTTCTAATTTGCCAAGGAACTTGTTAGAGAGAGGACAGCAGATTCACACAAATCACAAATGTCTTCTGCAGCAATGTCTAAAACAAAAAAGAAATAACTGAAAGAGCAACATTGCAATGACATTTGTGTCCACAATGGGTGGATGCAACCTTACGACCACGATCGCATCTGCTAGTTAGCTGAAGGCAATTAGACTCAAGAAATGATCTGCAGTAGGGTGGGCAGTATGTCTACATTCCTAATGACATAATAGTATCAAATAGACTGTTCTTTCTATAAACTGGCAAAACACAGCAAGCATTCAAGTCTACATTTAAAACTATTAGGTACAATCAAGTGGCTAACTACACAACTTTGTTTAGCTTTCTGAGGTTCAGCTCTTGATAAAAACCGATCCTAAAGAACAGAGCTAAAAGATAACGTGATAATGCTAACACCATCAATCAATACCTAGCAAAACAGAAAGCACGGACAATCACCACATAATCACATCACAGAAAGAGGAAAAAAAACATGAAAATGCCAGCAAAGAGGAGGAGGAGAGGAAAGAAGAGACTAACCTTAAAGCTGACCCCTTCCTCAGAAATCACCTGCATAACAAACAACAAGTTTAGACATACTGTCTCTTCTGACTCAGAAGGCTGACTGGGAAAGAAACGTGCACAGGAGTGTGTTGTGGGAAAAAAAAAGAACAAATAACAAGCCATCTGGATGATAAAGTGTGGTGAATGAAGGGATTTTAATATTATGTACTGGTCATGATGATTTGTAAGTACTGCTTTTTGGCCTTCAAACTGTAATCAGCAAGCACTTAGTCCCTACTGGCGTAAAATGCCTTGATTCGACTTTCTTGTGATCTGGTACTATATAAATATAATTATAAGTGAATAGTATATTGATGTGTATGTCTGTGTGTCGACATGTACTAGTGAATTTGTATTTATGTAAATATGACTGATTAGAATTGTTGGACTTGTACTAGCAGGGGTGGGCGCTAATAAGCTTTGCTTCAGCCCACACCCTTTCGGACTCACTAGTTTTGTCTGTGTTTGTTTGTGGAATTGTTCATTTTTTTTCTATTTGAATATTTTGTGTGCCGAATTAAAAAAAAAAAAAAAAACTTTGTCACTTTGTCACTTGTCACTTAAGCACACACACACACACAACTTCCAAGTCTATTTTTAATCAAAATTACTGTGACCCATCAATTATGTAGCACATAAAACCACTCTTTATCTGCAAGCACAGCAATTAAACTGCAAAAAAAATGCAGCCACACACTATCTACAACATACCACGTGTGCTGCACAAAATACCCATGATGGGCTGTCGCCATCTTGTGGTATCTTTTTACATAAACGTAGTACAGACATGATATAAACTAATGGACACTGAACACATGAATTAATTAATTAAAAACAAAAGCTATCAAGGAGGAGAGAAGGACAGGAGAGGAGAGCAGAGGAGGCAACTTGGTTGAAACCATTTGGGGGACACACAATGGCATGTAAATTACAAAGGTTTCCTCAAAAAACTGCTTACTGTTTGTGTGGAGAGACAGGCCCTATATCACATATCATGATTTGTGTGTGTGTGTGTGTGTTCAAGGCACTTGCAGCTCCATCACAGAGTCTGTCCATTAAGTGACCAAATATGACCAAGTGGGGTTATTTATGACCCCACTGACTATATACTGGAATACTTAGGATTCTTCATATTTATTTCACTCTCTAATATATTTGGCAGCCATCTTTTTCATCCTCACTCTGGGCATCAAGAATTAGTGCCAATGCTTGTGCAGCTGTAAATCTGACTATTCTAGGTCTGTTGGCCATGCTTCTATGCAAAACAGCAAAATATAATGATTAGAGTTGCCAAATTACAATGTCAAAAATCTCATAGATCTTCCCATGGGGTCATAAATTTGGATTGTACTTTCCACACGGCTCAGCCATCCTTGAAAAAAAATTCTATGAACAAATGCAGGACAAATTGATTGACAAATTCATGGTAGGAAACCTTTCCAATTAAAATGAGAAAAATGGTGCACAAAAATATACGCCCAAGGTAATAAATGGCCCCACTTGGTCGCTTGAGGGTTAATATAGTATATGTAGAGAGACGGCCAACTAAAGCACACAAATGATAAACAGACTGGTCATACAGTGCCCTCCAAAAAAAAAAAAAAAAAAAAAAAAACTAAAAAAAAAAAACTGGGCCACTTGATATTTCACACATTTTAATTTGTTTTGCCATTTCAAATACAAAAAGTAAATCAGGTTTCTCAATATGAAAAAAATCTAAAATGATCTTCCTTAGAGTCAAAATCATATAAATTAATTAAAAATGGAACACTTTGGTATAATACCTGTAAATAACCAGTTTTATTGCCAGTTTTCTTCGGACAAGTCAGGGGATGGACACAAACATCTCCAAGTCACTGAATATGTCTTGGACTTTATTTACATCAATTATGAAGAAATACAAACAGTATGGCACTCTATGGTAAATCTGTATGGAATAGATAGTTCTCAAAGACTGAGTGGTTGTGCAAGAAGGAGAAGAGTGGGGAAAGACACCAAGACACATAGGCAACCCAGAAGTTACAGGCTTCTGTGGCTGTGATTGGAGAGATTGTGTACAGTGCATGTTTTGCATTTTGTATCCCCAGCTGGACAGGTTCATGATGAAGTGGTAAAGAGGAGGATTTTCTTAAAAAGAAGATTTACTTAAAACTAATATTTGCCAGAAGGTACATCTGAGATGCAAGCACAGAGTTGATGTTTTGGTGGAGGAAATGATGGATGGCCGAGTTGAAAAAAGATTTTCTAAGCTACAAGAAATATGAAACGTATACGAGATCATCATCAGTTTTCTTAGGAAAAATGTGAACTTTGCAAACTCATTCCCAAAAGTACACCCTGAACATGAACACCCTGATATCAGGTTGGAAAGACTGCACAGTTCATTCACCATCTGATTTCCCATTGGATTTGGTTTATATCGTGTCAAATTGTACCAGGTCATGCAGGCTTTAGAAAAATGGGAATCTCAGAAGAGCCTAATTAACTCACACAGATACAAAACACATTAAGTCTAAGGCCACCAAAGATTTTAAAGATCCAACAATTTACAAGAGAACATGCATAGCTCTTAGACATATGAATTCTTCTATGCAGTCTGCAACAACATGAGCTGAATTTAATGATGTTATGGGGATATATCAACAAGGATCCAAAGATTTCATTTCTACAAGCAACAAACGCAAAGCGTGCAGACTTACAATGCAAATGTAAGATGGATCGTGATACAAGGGTAAAATGAGAATGTGTTTCAGCAAAATATGAAATGAAGTGAATTGTTAGTGTGAGAATAAAAAAATAAATTATTGTATATTTCAACAATGAATAAATTGAGAAGTGAATGGTGAGTACCACCAGTTCAAAGTGCAATAGTATGTGTGGTCTAATCCGCATTTCCCAACTGTTTTTACTGACATCATATATGAAAATAATAATATTATTATTATTAGGGACATCCCGATTTGATATTTCTTTATTTAATTTGTCCCCAATCCTGATCAGTCATTTAATACCGAATAACCAAAAATACAGAGTGTCAATCAAATACTGGTATGTTCTTAGGTATCATATTTGCACAGAGCACAATACAAGCACGCTAAAGTCAAGTTAATGTACAGGCTTGACAAGTTAACAGCTCTGCCATGCATTAAAAACAAAACAGCAACAACAACGAAAAAGTACCTTATAGCCAAGCTGTTCCTTAATGATTTTTTATTTATTTACTTTACAAAAACATTTTTTATGTGGCTTTTCAAATCTGCTTTGTGCAGCATTGTCATGGTAGATTTAGAGCAGTAGTATTGACTGAACAGGGTTTTAGTTTTTAAACAGACATTCATCCTCATCATTATTATTATTATTATTATATGCAAAAATGTCTTCAGAAGTAAACCTTTACTCTAAGAGGGGGGCCCTTCCAACCTTTTAAAGTTCTGGCTACACACCTGGACAGCGTCTGTTCGGAGGAAAACACAGACAAGATGGCAAGATAAACTTATTTATGTGGAAAGAGCTATCTGCTTGGCTGGTAAGAAGGGTAACACATGCACTATCCATCAACAGAGTTGGTACATATTTGAAATAAAGGAAAACAAAATACCCTTTTAATGCATGCAGTGCATCTTGAAAGTATTCACAGCGCTTCACGTTTTTCACATTTTGTTATGTTACAGCCTTATTCCAAAATGAATGTAATTCTTTTTTTTTCCATCAAAGTTCTCCACATACCCCATAATGACAAAGTGAAAAGTGTTTTTGTTGTTGTTTTATTTTTTTAGATTTTTGCAAATTTATAACACACACACACACACACACACACACACACACACACACACACACACACACACACACACACCTTATAGCCAAGGCTGTAACATAAAATATGGAAAAATTGAATACTTTCCAGATGCACTGCATGTATTTTGCTCTCTTATGTTTCAAATATGCACCAACTCTGTTTTGGCTCTGGCCCGGCCACTCAAGGACAGAGCTGTCCTGAAGCCACTCCTTTGATATCTTCGCTGTGTGCTTAGGGTCACTGCCCTGCTGAAAGATGAACCGTCACCCCAGCCTGAGGTCAAGAGCGCTCTGGAGCAGGTTTTCATCCAGGATGTCTCTGTACATTGCTGCATTCATCCTTCCCTCAATCCTGACTAGTCTCCCAGTTCCTGTGCTGAAAAACATCCCCACAGCATGATGCTGCCACCACCATGCTTCACTGTAGGAATGGTGCCTGGTTTCCTCCCATCAAGAAGCCTGGCATTCACACGAAAGAGCTCAATCTTTGTCTCATCAGACCAGAGAATTTTGCTTCTCATTTTCTGAGAGTCCGTCAGGTGGCTTTTAGCAAACTCCAGGCAGACTGCATGTTCCTTTTACTAAGGAGTGGTTTCTGTCTGGCCACTCTACCATACAAGCCTGATTGGTGGATTTTGCAGAGATGGTTATCCTTCTGGAAGGCTCTCCTCTCTCCAAAGAGATGCTCTGACAGAGTGACAATCAGGTTCTTGGTCACCTCCATGACTAAGGCCCTTCTCCCCCGATCACTCAGTTTAGACAAGTGGCCAGATCTAGGAAGAGTCCTGGTGGATCATATATATATATATATATATATATATATATATATATATATATATATATATATATATATACATATATATATATATATATACATATATACATATATACACATATATATACATATATACATATACATATATATATATATACATATATATATATATATATATATACACACACACACACAGACAGACACACACACACACTGCACTGGGATACCAATTAAAGAACTACGAGGTCTATTAGAAAACCGACCTTTTTATTTTTTCAAAAACTATATGGATTTGAATCACGTGTGATTGCGTCAGACAAGCTTGAACCCTCGTGTGCATGCGTGAGTTTTTCCACGCCTGGCTGTTGCGTCATTCACCTGTGAGCAGGCTTTGAGTGAGGAGTGGTCCACCCCCTCGGCGGATTTTCATTGTCAGGAAATGGCGGAATGATTTGGGCTTTTTTTCCATCAGAATTTTTTCAGAAACTGTTAGAGACTGGCAGCTGGAAACCATTAGAAAAATTTATCTGGCTTTCGGTGAAAATTTTACGGGCTTCACAGAGAATAAGGACTGTTACTACAGCTTTAAGGACGGCTTTAAGGACGCTCGGCGCGCCGCGCTCCATGCCGCCATCGAGAGCCACAAACCACCGGATCATTTCTAAATGGATGGCTCTGTGGATCCGGGACCATCGTGTGTACTTTCTCTGGTCATCACAAGAGCTGGACATCAACCATTTTCCGTCAGATTTCACTTTTAACAAGAGATTTTGTCATGGAAAGCCGAGCGGAGGCTACGCGCGTCACGACCGATTTGCTGATGGAGCGAGACAATGGAACACCTCCGTTTTGGTCGCACAGGACGGCTTTGAGATGGCGTTCAGACAGCTGTCAGTGGTTTTTCCATCGAGTGATTATCCGAGAAATTGTGGATGTGCCTGGACATGCCAGAACATGTCCCATGAGGCTTCATCACGGCGTTGCTGTGCGCCATGCAGCACCACCGCGATGCGCAAAGCCTCCGCTCCTCTTTCCACGACAAAAACTCCTGTAACAGTGGAATGTGCCGTTCATTTCCAAACTGGACGTTGTGTTTTATCCGGGACGTCGTCTGACTAGCACAGGAATTGTGAAAAGACGTGGACATCAGCACTTTTCCGGCACATTGAGACAGACGTGTGGAGGAATTCTGCGCGTCGTGGCGGTGCCGCATGGCGCAAAGCAACGCCGTGATGAAGCCTCACGGGACATGTTCTGGCATGTCCAGGCACATCCACAATTTCTCGGATAATCACTCGATGGAAAAACCACCGACAGCTGTCTGAACGCCATCTCAAAGCCGTCCTGTGAGACCAAAACGGAGGTGTTCCTTTGTCTGCAAATCGGTTGTGACGCGCGAAGCCTCCGCTCGGCTTTCCATGACAAAATCTCTTGTTAAAAGTGAAATCTGCCGGAAAATGGCTGATGTCGAGCTCTTGTGATAAGCAGAGAAAGTGCACACGACGGTCTCGGATCCACAGAGCCATCCGTTTAGAAATTATCCGATGGTTTGTGGCTCTCGATGGCGGCACGGAGCGCCGAGCGTCCTTAAAGCCGTCCTTAAAGCTGTAGTAACAGTCCTTATTCTCTGTGAAGCCCGTAAAATTTTCACCGAAAGCCAGATACATTTTTCTAATGGTTTCCAGCTGCCAGTCTCAGTTTCTGAAAAAATTCTGATGGAAAAAAAGGCCAAATCATTCCGCCATTTCCTGACAATGAAAATCTGCCGAGGGGGCTGGACCACTCCTCACAGGCGAATGACGCAACCGACAGGCGTGGAAAAACTCACGCATGCGCACGACGCAATCACACGTGATTCAAATCCATATGGTTTTTGAAAAAAATAATAAGGTCGGATACTTTTCTAATAGTCCTCGTAAAAATTATAAAGACAATCCTCATACAGCTGAGGGTATTGTAGTATTGTATTACATTTTTATTTTTAATAAATTTGCAAAAATCTCAAGGAAGATCTTTTTTCACATTGTAATTATGAGGTATTGTGTGTAGAGTTTTGAGGGAAAAAATGAATTTCATCCATTTTGAAATAAGGCTGTAATATAACAAAATGTGGAAAAAGAAATGCTGTGAATACTTTCTGGATGCACTGTAAGCTTGCCAAGTTTGTGGCATCATATTCAAGAAGAATTGAGGCTGTAATTGCTGTCAAAGGTGCATCAACAAAGTATTGGGCAACGGGTGTGAAAACTTATGAACATGTGATTTCTTAGTTTATATTTTTAATAAATTTGTAAAAATTTCAAAAATAACTTTTTTTGTGTCGTCATTATGGGGTGTTGTAAGGACAATTTTGAAGGAAAAAAAATGAATTTACTCCATTTAGGAATAAGGATGTAACATAACATAACATAATGTACACCGTGACGACACTGACACACCTCTGGCTGACAAAGAGTTTTTCTAGCAGAATGAGACGGGACCCACACTGATGATAAAACATACATTTTAGTAATGCAATTTAGCGCAAACAGAGTTTAATGTTCTGAATCTCGTGCTAACCCTTGACTGTTTATACATGTTTGAAGATGTAAAAGTAGCACAGTAGCCACAGATAGTCCTAACTATACCTTTTTGGAAACTTTATGCTCAGACAAATAATGTGGTATAACTTTCAATATGATTGGAGCATTTTTTAATTTTTACCTCTGTGTAATTCTTCAACTGACCTCTACCTGGTTGACTATTAAAAATCAAGTGGCCTGTGTTTTTTTCAAGAGAGTAATATCTAAGGAGTACTTGTGCTGAATGTGGTACTTGCATCACCATTTGAAGCATTTTTTCATTTATCTGTTGCAGTACGTCTGGTGAGTGCTGCCTGCTTGAACCGCTGGCACCATGGTTATGCAGCAAAGCCTGATGGAACGTGCACTGATTTGGACCTGATCGCTTCAATCAGATCAGGACATCCCTAATTATTATTGTCATAATTATTAGTGTTACTGAAATTATCATACAATGGAAAATCTTAAATCATATTCATGTTACTTGTATCCTAAATCTTTTGTAAGCATTAACGTTTTACAGTTCTTGTGATGAAGTTGATTTGATGAGGGATTTTTGTTCATCTTGTACGGACTGTCTAAGATCATACACAACAACCTTAAATGTCAGGACAAGGTTAAAACATGACTCATATGCATTCATCACGTACACTGATTTGACTCGTGCAGCTCTTCAATGTCCCTTATCTTGTTTTTATTTCCATCCTTGCCTACACTCGTCCAATCTTACCTTTAATCCTGTCTTTTCATCATCGCTACCATTATTAGTGGAAGAGGGGGTCTCGTCCCCAAGGCGAGACACAAGGACAAAGTCCTCACTGTTGAGAGTGGACACAGAGTCCGAAGACACGCTAATCTTCCCCACCGAGCCCTTGTCATCCATGGCTGCCTCTGCTAAACTCAGCCACGCTGCTCATGAATGAGAGACAGGAGGAGGAAGTGGTAGAATATGATGAGCAAAATCACCTGGAAAAAGAAAAAAAAAAAGCAATGACAAGAAAGCAGTCATGAAGTGATGACATATATGAAAGTATTTTAATGCAACTATAAACAATGAGGGTTTTTTTTTGTGATGGATGTTCATGTAATAGTAAACCTTTTGGATGGGTCTCCTGCGTAACTAAGGAAACAGGGTGGTGGTTTTACACAGTCTAAAGAAAAGTGAGGCGCGTAAGAAAAATTGCAAAGGAAATGGTTAAAAAAGGTTCACATGAAAGTCAGCGCAGGTCACAATGAAGGAGCAAATTTACAATCAGCGGGGTGAAAGAATGTAACTTTTATTATGAAACCTGGCGATATATCATCACTTTAAAAGCATATTTATGCATGCGTTGAATAAAAGAACAAATTAATGGGAAACCTACTTGTTCTTCTTTGCCTTTACAAAGATTTCATCATGGTGCCTGACATGTACTTCAGATACGAACATGTGTCCTCATTCCCTCCACTTAAAATCTCATATATGCACAAATACTTCCCAAAATAAAATACAAGACAAATGTTTAACAAGTGAACAACAAGTAACCACAACAAGTCTAGTTTTTTCAGGATTCAATTATTATCAGAATAGTCTTCAAACTGGCATCACTACTAAATTACACATCATGGTATATCACTATCAATTGATCCAGAAAAAAAAAAAAAAAATTAAAGGATTATTAACCGACTGCGAGGTCTGTACGGGGAAATATCAGACCGAGGTGTATGTAAAAACACTGAGGTCTGATACTCCTCTACAGACTGAGCAAGTGAGGTGAATAATTCATTTATTATATGGCTATATATAACGCTGCGGTTTTTTTTTTTAGCCTTTTATGACTGTTGCTCATTGCCTTTTATTTTGAAAGCGTCAGTCGGGGGCGAGCTTATGCTGCTCCTTCCTGCTGATAGCTGAGTTCACACAGAAGGAGGATCGAGAAAAGTACAGGCTATGCAATGCACAACAAAACAAAATGCAGAAAGACGCCGAACTTTTGAATGGACATTTTCGGTACAAAGTTCTACAGGATCAGGCCCGGATCCAGACCGGTTTGGACCGATGCAGCTGCATCGGTCAAATTTTTTTTTACGCATCGTTCGTCATCGGTAAAAAAAAAAAAAATCTTGAATAATCTCGAATAGCCGAACGTGTCCCCGCGGTGAACACAGCTTTTCGGTGGTTTTCACGTCAACCTATAGTCCATAAATTATACAGATTTTTCCGAGTTTCAGAGTCATACGGACGTACAAATAAAGTCGGATATTCAGGGTTTGGTCTGTAATAAACTATTTCTGCAGCTTGGCTCCACTTTGAAACCATGAACCATTGAAGCAATGCTTCGATCCAGTAGCTCGTTGGTTCTTTGATTCACTGCTCTTCAGAAACGGCAAGCCGCTTCTTAACCCCTCGCAAAGCCATTAAAATATCGTCAGTCACTTTTGTGTGGATTAAAGTCACTAACTGGGACTCTTGTCTTGTTGCTGTCAAGAAACAAGAATCGTCCTCCGTTCCGTTCACACAGCTCGAAACGCTGCGCGGCTGAGACAGTGTCCGGTCGGAATTAATAACTTCAAAATGAATCGCCGCTTTAAATAAAATGACACCTCTTTCCAAATGTAATACAGAGAAGAAACTACAATCTACTAAAACGTTTTTTTTTTCCTCCCAAAATGAAACGTGCTGTATTTTCTTTTCAAATTACATCCTGAAGTGAAGCACAGCAGCTGTAAGCTCAGCTCAGATATATGGAAACACATTCATGCCAATGTCTGAAAGGAAATGCTTTTGACAAAAACTACAGATTTTGTTTATTCCTATTTATGTCTAGAAATCAAGGATTCACAATATAGAGTTCATTATGTACAAAGTTT